>NC_090933.1:775481387-775784417 GCF_040938575.1 Ambystoma mexicanum | reverse complement strand
TCGAATTCCGCAAAGCTGGACATTGGCTATCTTGATCCCAATCTACAAAACAGGGGACAGAAATAAAACGGAAAATTACCGACCCATAGCTTTGCTAGATACGCTGGGAAAGTTGTTTGCAGAGTATTTACTACAAAAACTCACCAACTGGGCAGAGGCAAACGGAAAACATGAAAAAAGACAAACTGGATTCGTAAGTAAAATAGGAACAAACATCAATTTATTGCTATTGAGTATGATCAAATTTGAAGCCACACATAAGAAACAACAACTTTATGCTGTCTTCATCGACTTAAAAATGGCCTTTGATTCTGTAAATAAACGAAAGCTATGGAATAAATTAACATCTTGGGGCTGCCCGCAATCCATTCTAAATCCAATTAAACACCTATATTCCAATACTTCCATCCAAGTTAGACTAACTAAGGATGGTGTAGTAACTAAATCAATTACTACCTGGAATGGATTGAAGCAAGGGTGCCCTCTCGCTGCTTGCTTATATAATCTATATACATTTGATTTTGCCAAAGCAATTCAGGATCACTTTCAAACCCACCTAATATCAACAATGAACCAGTACCAACTCTAATCTATGCTGATGATATCATAGTCATGGAAAAAACAGTGTTTCGCATACAAAAAACCCTCAATAAAGTGGCAATCTTTATGAAAGGAAATGAACTGACCATCAATACCAATAAAACGAAACTCATGATGCTATCAAATCAAAAACCTAAGAACTGGCCAACCCGAAAATTAACTTTTGAATGCCAAGAGATCGAAGTAATAACTACAATCAAATACTTAGGCGCCATAATAAATTAATCTCCAACAGAACAAAAATGGAAAGACCACATTGAAAGGAAAGCAACATCTCTAGCCCGCCAAGGTCGTTTCTTTCACTGCAAATTTGGGACTTACTCTATAAAATCCACAATTGCATTATATAAACACAAAGTAGTCCCAATCTTGACTTATGCAGGGGAAACTTTAATTAACCAACAAACAATGAAATGGCATCTTTACGAGGCCATTTTTCGGAGAAAAACTCTGGCTCTACCCAAAAGTTTTCCGATGCCGAGAATTCGATTTGAATTGGCTCTTCAATCACTAGAATCATTGATTGCCTGGAAACAAATGGATCTCTTTAGAAAAATCATTAGTCAAGACCGAATTCCATCCTTAGAAATCTTAAAAGGAAAAAAACAATGCTTTACATGTAACAGCTTTGCACCACTGGTCTAGTGAAATAAGGAAATGAATGAAAGAGGAAGAAATTACTGAAGACATGCTAATACACAGACCTCAATATGCAAAACGAAAAATCCAGAGAAACGATTGGATAAAAACTGCTGAGCAAAGACACTACAAACGATTCCTGAATTGTGCAATCAAAACAAGGGCTCTACATGAACTTCCATCATACCTAGCATGCTTCCCAGATTGCCTTATTCGCGACCTCTTTTTATGACTCCAATTAAACATCCTGCCGACTTGCAAATATCTGAGCATGATAAAACATCCAAATATAACGTCTGCTGATTGTCGATTCTGTAAAATCGTGAATACCAAAGAGACCCTTTTCCATGTAATCATGTTATGCCCTGCCCTGATGGATAAAAGAAACCTGTATAAAGATTTTTTCCGAGTCTCCATGAAACAAATGACTACTCAAGAGTGATGGGAACACCTTCTAAAAGGCCATGACAAACATTTGTTCATAACAGTAATTAAATTCTGGACTGCAATTCAGAAAGACATTAATTTGCATGAGTTGGAAACATAAGCATACATTTTTTCCTATTGTTCTTTATTTTTACCAATGAAATGCTATGATGAAAAGTTTGTTTTATCAAACATATCATTTTAAATAAATAAAAAATAATGATAATTAAGGCGTTCGACTCCATCTATTGGGAATGGCTGCTAGAGGTCCTGGGGCAGTTTGGGTTGGGGCAACACTTCATTCGGTGGATCAGAATTCTGTACAATTCACCAGTGGCTAGACTTAAGACGGGGAAGACAGTGTCGGACAGATGGGACATACAGAGATGCACCAGACAGGGCTGCCCCCTATCTCCAATGCTCAACATACTGGGACTAGAACCAATAGCCATATACATGAGGAAACTATTTTTTGACGCTGGCATCAGAGTAGGAGCAGAATACCACATCATCTCCTTATATGCAGATGGTGTACTGTTGTACATGCGCGACCCACATCTGAATGTACCAACAATTTTGGAAGTCCTAGAGAACTTTGCCCGAATGTCGGGGATCGCCTTTAACAAGGAGAAATCCTGCATTTTCCCACCAGCGGACCTTCCGGATGTGGGAATCCAGTGGAAGCCACACACTTTCCGATACTTGGGGATCAACATCTGGCACACGCCTGAGCAGATGCACGGGGATAACACCCCGGTGGCGATACAAGGGCTCAGAAAATCAACGAAGTTCTGGACCAATCTGCCACTATCTGTACTGGGAAGAGTTGCAGTGGTTAAAATGATAGTGCTGCCGAGGTTCCTATATTTTTTCCAGAATGTACATTACTTCATCCCGACCTCCTTCTTCCGATTATTAGAAAAACTACTGTGGGAACTACTATGGGGTACCACCAGACACAGACTGTCCTTGAATACACAAACGTTACCATATAAGATGGGCAGGGTCCAACTGCCAGATTTGGAGAGATACTTCCTAGCGGCCCAGTTAAGTCATGTGGCCAAATAGCTTGCTGATGAGACCACCTCGGAAACTGAGATGGCTAGTGGCACCGGAAAACTTAAAGGAAACGCTGTGGATTCCTAAGGGGTGCCTAGGAGGAACCCCGATGATTGTAGAACTGGGCAGGAAAGTCTGTGGCAGGGCCCTGAAACTGGCGGGAAGCATTCACCACTACTCCCCAGAAATCCCAACCGCAGCCGGGGTATGCACTGGAAGGGCTGACCTGGCTCTAATAAGGAAATGGGAGGGACACAGCATCTATACCTGGGGCGACACATATGAAGATGGGGTCTTTAGAGACTTCGAGTCCATGGTGAGAGAGGGGTCTACCAAGGGGCCAGTTTCTGAGGTATGGGAGGGTCATGAAAGTGACTAGCGCAGAATGGAAAGAATGACCAGAGGAACCTGAACCAGACCCACTACTAACACTACTGTACAACTTGGGGGACGGATGGAAACCAGTGTCCAGGCTTTATGCTCAACGAGCGGAAAGGCCCAATCCTAAGAGCGACTCACTGAAACAGAGGTGGGAGGCAGACCTGGGGGTCATCTTACCAGAAACAGAATGAGAGAGAACATTACTATACCCCCGGGAAGTATCAAATGCCCGATTCAGACTAATCCAACTACAAGTCCTGTACAGGACATACATGACCCCGGACAAAATTGCTAAATTCAATAAGAACATGAGCCTTCTTTGCCCTTGGTGCAACTCAGAGGGGGCTGGAATGTTCCACATGTTCTTGGGATGCCCAAAAATACAGAATTTCTGGTCCAGGATAGAACAAACCTGTAGAGGGGCAGCGGTGGTGAGGTACGATTGGTCCCCAAAAGAATGCCTCCTCTGGGCCTACCCAAGAATAAGCAAACTAAGACATATTGTGAAACTCGTGGACATGGTGTGCATGCTGGCCAAAAGGGCAATCGCTATGGCATGGAAAACCCCAAGGGGCCCACAGTTCGCCAAATGGCACAGGGAACTGGAGTGCTGGACTGAAGCAGAGACCAGGGTTTGGGGAGAAGGATTGCCAAAGCAAGAGGGGAAGCAAACCCCTCTTATGAGAACTGGAAGGTCTTGATCTGGGACATGTTCAACCCATCAGACGATAAACCCCCTTGATGAGCCTGTTTACTGAAACAGTGGCAGACCACCACCAATACCCGGACTTCTGTAACCGGGTAACCAGACACATCGGAACTGACCGATACAACACCAACTGAGATCCCACATGGCGAGACGGCTCGGTGCTCGAATCAGGAACCCTTATACTGTAGCTCACAAGTGAAGTTTTTTTCTTTACTTTCTTTTTCTTTTATCTCTTTCTTTGTTGTTACACAATTTAATGTTAGCCCCAACTTTTGAGTCACAAGTTGACTTATGTTGCTAAATATGTATTGACTTGCTAATCCATAACGAAAGGCCAATAAAAACATTTCAAAATAAATGGAAGTATTTGAAAATATGGCCGGGTCACGTAATACTGAAAGGGGATATGGGATGCGGAAATTGATACTAGTAGCGCGGGATTGACGGCGCAGAGTACACCATCACAACGGCTTAAAGATAAGTTTACACAATTAGGGCGAGTTAGTAGAGTAAGGGAACCGGGATTCATGGTTTATTTGCATGTACACAAAACTCAGTCGCAAATAGATTATATTTGGGCATTCGGTAGACTGATGGGTCGAATTCAGGAACTCTCAATGGGGTCGATAGCACTATAGGACCATGCACCCCTAGGGGCGTTATTGACCATGGCATCCCGAGATAGGGGGTTCTGGAATTGGGTTCTGCCGGAATGGATCTGTACGGATACAGTCTTTTCAGGGGAAATAGAAGAACGAATTCAAGCTTACTTTAGGGAAAATGCGATGGCAGATACCTCCCCAAGTATTTGGTGGGATGCTTTCAAAGCGGTAATCAATGGGGAATTGATAGCCCGCAAAGCCTTGAAGGAAAAGATGTTTAGGCGGCTTGAGGATGATTTAGAGACTCAACTCAAGAATATAATGCCAAAAATGGGCAATTATCCAGTGAGGGAAATAATGAAAACATATAAAATAGTCAGAGGACAGTAAGATCTATTAAGTGCAAAAAAAGCTAAGAGGACCCTACTTAGAACTATGTTCAAGGGAATAGGGTGGGTAAGTTATTAGAACGTCAGTTAAGACAATGGACGGCCACCCAAACAATTTTGAAGATTATTAAAGAGGAAGGGGAGGAAATTACTGACACCAAAGGGATAATAAGGTGTTTTGAAAAATTCTATGGCGCGTTATATTCCTCCAAAAGGCTACAGGAAGGTCTGTTAAATACATATCTAGCTGAAATATCTTTTCCGAAGCTATCGAGACTAGACAGGGAGGAGCTTGAGGAGGATATTACAGAGGAGAAAATGATCATGGCCATAAGGAAACTTGCATTGATAAAGGCCCTGGGGCCAGATGGTTTTACAGGCATATTCTATAAGAAATATGGGTGAATTCTGGTCTCGCACTTGACGTGTTTGTATAATTCCTTCGAAAAAAAGTGGGCATGTTACTGCGTCAACTGGTGAGGCTAAACTGGTGGTATTCCCGAAACCAGGTATAGACCCAGCAAGGTGTGGGTCATATAGACCAACAGCGCAACATTGATGCAAAAATGTACACCAAGATACTAGCCACACGAATGGAGGACAGACTTCACATGCTAATAGGGCCCGATCAAGCAGGGTTTATAAAAAAATTGCCAGACCTTCGATAATTTAAGAAGGGTTTGCCACCTAATGGAGAAAGTGGAACAACAAGGTATCCCTGCGACACTCCCAAGCATTAGATGCCGAAAAGGCATTTGATTGGGTGGAGTGGCCATTTCTTTTTCAAACAATGCAGACAATGGGGTTTGGTGAGCGCTTTGTGACGAGGATACAGGCAAACTATCAAATCCCAACACTACAATTGTCTATTAAGGGACAATTGTCAAGCCTGATTCGCTTAGAGAAGGCTACCAGACAGGGATGCCCCTTATCCCCTTTGCTTTGTGCAATATATCTAGAACCTTTCCTACAATGTATACGGGAGGCGCCAGGTGTGAAGGGGATCCAGTTTGGAGAAACAGAACATAAAATAATGGCATTCGTCGATGAGATGTTGCTGGTCATAGAGGACCCAGGCGAATCTTTGAAAGCGATAGTATCAGGAATAACAATATTTGGAGCAGTCTCAGGATTAAAAGTTAACCCACATAAATCCGAAATACTCAACCTCACACTAACAAAGAATAACATAGCATAAATCCAGGGATCCACCCAATTCTCATGGGCAGAAGAAAAAATCAAATACCTAGCGGTTTTTATTACGAAATCTATCACAACGCTGTATGAGGCAAACTACCCTCAGTTGCGTGATACTTTAAGAGGGGACTTACAAAGCAGGAAACGCTTATATATATCATGGTTGGGGCGCATGACCTCAATAAAAATGGTGACCTTACCACATTTTCTTGATTACTTGCAGGCCTTACCGGTAGCTTTTCTCATGGGTGTTTTAAATCACTCAATCGCATCTTGTCCACCTTTATATGGCAGAATAAAAGACCCCGGGTGGCCTTGCGGACTTCAATGGCGCTGAGGAATAGAGATGGGATGGCCTTCCTGAATTTCAGAACTTATGATTGGGCAGCACAGCTGAGGATATTGAAACAACGGTTAGCAGGAGATGATAGTAAACATTGGGTTGCTACGGACAGGGCAGTGGTGGGTGCTCCATTAGCCGAGGTTCTCTGGCTACCTAGATCCGATCATCCTCTGAGTATGAAGGCATCATAAATAACGGCACTTGTGGGAAAAGTATGGGATGAAGGGGTAAAACTGGAATACATAACGATTCTGGGGCCTTTTACACCAATATTTGGGAACCTTTAGTTTACAACTCAGATGGAGGCTAGAGCCTTTGTTAAATGGAAGGAAGGGGGTTGTACAAGGCTTAAAGATCTCACACTAGTCCAAGAAATTAAAAGCTTTGAACAATGCAAACAATTATTTGCACTTACGGAAAGGGACCGACTTAGCTACTACCGGCTCTGGCACTGGGCGTTATATCCCCCAAATAAAACTCAAGCTGGCAGACAGCTTACTGCATTTGAGAAATATATCATGTCACACACGGGGGGACAACCATCTGATTTCAACATTTGATACCTTGGTTTGTGAAGGGGGCCCTCAAGACAGGTGGCTACATATGGCTAACTGGGAAGGCACATTGGATCGTCAATAGCAGAGGAGGAATGGGAGTCACTTTGGGTTAATATCCCGAAACTAACACAGTCTATCCAATAAAGGGAAATGTGGTTTAAAGTTCACACTCAATGGCTCTACACCCCAGAGAGACTTAATATGATCTTTAAAGGAATGCCACCGGACTGCTGGCGTAATTATAAGGAGGAGGACTGGCTACGTATATGGTGGTCGTGTCCGGTTCTGCAATCATTCTGTGGCCATGTTAATAGGATAATGCAGGTGGTTTTGGGAGCTAATAGACCTGTAGAGGCAGGCAAATGTCTTCTAGGCCTTTGGTAAAAAAAATATGATTTCACGAGATAAGACATATAAAAAAGGCATGCAAGGTTTTGATGTTGATGGCCCAACTTGTGATTGTATATGTACAATTTACAAGGGGAAAATCAAAAGTTCAGGGCAGACTGGGGTACATCGTAGGACTATTTGAAGGATGACTACTGAATTCACTTGTGCCCACAGAACATTATGCTTTTGGACATTGCCTAAAGCTCCATGAATGTATGAAATATATGATGAATGCGCTACTAATGTTTTATTTATCATTAAAGGTACTGCTGGTCGTGGGGAAAGGGGCGGAGGGGGAAGGGAAGAGTGGTTGTGGAGAGGGAGATTATATTGTAAACTTGAGAAACGGCAATAAAAATAATAAAAAATATATATTTAAAAAAAGACTTTGAGACAGTGTTGGAACATCTGAGGGCTGCAGACTGCCTGCACCTTTGCTCACAAGGCTGAAACGCAAGTCTGAATGGCCCATAGTGCACCTGTGTGTCATCAGCTTTGTGGCTGAGCAGCACTGACATTTCAATATCACACATACCTGTCTGGACAATAAATGGCTTTGCCAGCTCTTGACTGTTTAGTACAGGGTTGCAGCACACGACATTAAAACATGCATGCACTCCACCTTCTTGGACATCTTTCTGTACAGCAGTCCAGCCTGATGTACTGCAGCCAAGCTAAAGGTGGAGATGAGTAGTTTGTTATGACAAACATGAACATGTACTGTAATCTGGAAATTAGGTTCATCACACAAGAACCCTAAATAAACAACCTTTATTATCAGCAAATTGAAGTTCTTTTTTCTTCATTCAATCACTCAACAATAACAAAGGATAAAAAATGTTTTAAAGTTGGCTCAATCAGTATCTATCCCAACCTCTCTAAATACTACAATTATATAGTTGTGAAGCAGTCTCATATAACTGGGTAACTGACCATTGCATGACAACTATTACTAAAGCATCACTACATTTGGTATCACCAGGAGCAAGATATTTTAGATTGCTTTTTGGAACATTCGAGTGACAAAGCATGGTTATATTGCACAATATAGTAAGAGTTGAAAATAGAAATATGTCAAAATCCACGGCCAACGTTTCAGAGAAGATTTGTCATTTAATCTTTTTTATGCTGTGAAGGCATCATGAAGCAAGACACAGACAGCAGGCTTAAAGTTCAAACAAAAGATATGATTAAATGTCAGGATGGTTTAAAGCCTAGCTTGCACCATGCTTGGGTGGGATTTCCGTACCTGAACAAAACTAAGGAAAATCTGAGTCAAATAGTACAAGTTAATGGACTGTCAGTGTCCAAAACCTATTCTTGCCCTCACAGCTATAGCAAACACATGTGTAGGGATGTCAAAGTCAAAATAAACAGTATTACATTTAAAGTACTTCCTCCAGCTCACAGCTTCCTCTCAGCTCCCCTTCCCCAAGTATAAGAACGTTCCATGAAAAAGAGTCTATTGTTTTGAACTGGAGAAAGGTAAAGTTCAATAGTTCGGTGTCACTCCTGGGGTTCCCTTCCCCAAGTTTCAAATACCACAAAAAAAAGTGGTGACACTAGAGGATATACATTCTTCTCTCATGTCCACAGGACCTCCTCCAGTATAGATTATATGTGGGTATCCCGGAGTATGCTGGGCATGGTTGTAGAGATTGAGGTGGGTGCCATAGCATTATCGGATCACGCCTGCATTGCTTTGAAAGTGAAGAGAAAAGACTTATGCCCTAGGCTGTGGAAATGGAAATACCCTACTTATATATTTAAAGACGAAAGACTGAGGGTGGAAATAAGAGTAGGCATAGAGGAATTCTTCAAAGATAACAAATTGGGAGATACGGAGCAAAATACGAGGTGGGATGCATTCAAAGCCACAATTAGAGGGAAGATTATTGCAGTGAAATCCCGAAGAGATAAAGAGAGGAGACTCTTGGAAAGAGAGTTGGTTGAAAAATTGAAACAGGTCATGTCCAAGATGGGGTTGGAGATAGTGGAGAAACCTGAAGAGAATGCAGGGCCGTAAGGGGACAATTGGATATTTTGCAAACAAGGGTGGCAGAACATGCACTTCTGTACCTTAAACAGAAATACTATGTAAAGGCAAACAAGGCAGACAGCTTGCTCGCTAGCTTATTAAGGTGGGAAGAGAAAGCTAGAACTATAATAGGAATTAAATGAAAAGGAGGAATGGAGAGTTCAGATTTAACCAAGATAACCCGGGAATTACAGAAATAATCAGATTTATATAAATCAGATAATCCCCTCGAGCAGACACAAAAATAATATTTCGAGGGATGTGATCTCCCAGTACTATCAGAGCAAGACAAGCTGGACCTAGACCAAGACATTACCATGGAGGCGGTCCGTAGGGCCATAGCCTCACTGTCAATGAAATCTCCAGGGCCGGATGGATTTACAGCTGATTCTTACAAAACATTTAGGGAACAGTTAATTCCTCATCTGGTCCAGATATTCAATAGTTTTGGGGAGGCAGGAAAAATAACGCCAACGATGGAAGAAGCTAAGGTGGTCTTGCTCCCGAAGCCAGGAAAAGATTAGGCAAGCTGGAAATGATATAGGCATATTGCACTAATTAATATAGATGCAAAGATCTATACAAAAATATTGGCGTCCAGGATGGACCACCTTCTTCCGAAACTCATTGGTACTGGCCAATCTGGTTTTATATGGAGTAGACAAGCTGGAGGCAACATTAGAAGAATAGCACACCTAATAGAAAAGGCTAATATGAATAACATTCCGGCAGGGAGCGTGGCCTGGAGCTTATGCTGTGAGGCTGCGTTTTTCCTGAGCTCTGGCATTCGCTTAGCAAAAATCCTGCACAGAGCATTCACATCGCTTTTTACTTTTCCTCTCATTGAGGTACTTGGTTTGGCACCTCTGGTGCCGTATCCCACCGCTGTACACCAATTTGTTAAGATGTATTTCTGAACTCTGTCCTGGAGGGGCAGAGGTTCAGAAGGCCAGCCTAGTCTTGACCGCCACCATCGCTACAAATAAGTCACATGGGTACTGGGGAAGCACACTTCTTGCATCAGTGACCGAGAAGTGACAAAACAGAGGGGGAACATCACAGGGCAGCGGAGCCTGATGAATCATCTGCACAGCCAGCTTGGTCCAAAATAATCTTGCGAGGAATGGGGGATCAGCTTAGAGTGACGCTCCAACTGGAGGCAAGTCTCTGCGATTACAGCACTAAGGCACGCAAACGGTGCTGCATGCAGCTAGCCGCCAAGACGGACGTCATGCCTTCATCAAAAAGCAAGCAGGAGGGCAGCATCATGGACTCCTTTGCAGGACATGGAAGAACGCAGGCGCTGACCTCGACAGTGAGCGTTACCGGTGTAATGGATAAAGCAGCTTGTGCAGACCCTCCAGAAGATAAGGTACTTGCAGCGATTGCAGCACTCAGGACCTCCCTCGAACATAAAATAGCAAGGTAAAGATTGATGTTCAACTCTTACACCAAGATGTGCGGTCCCTGGCAGAGTGAGTCACAAGCACTGAGGAACTTCTGAAAGACACCACTGTTACTACCAATGATCTCGCCACTCGCCTCAAAACTCTTGAATCCATAAATCGCTTCCTGGAACAAAGGGTAGAAGATGCAGGGGTCCTTGGCATACCGGAAGACACTGAAGGCAGAGACCCCAAGACCTACATTGAAAATCTGTTCCTGCAGGAGGTCGGCCCAGGCAAATTATCACAAGGATTTGAAGTGGAAAGGGCTCACTGCACTCCACAAAAGAAGCCCCCACCTGGATCACATCCTCGCCCTATTAAAGCCAAGATATTGAACTTTCGAGACCGAGAAGTGCTTCCATCTACTGATGGTGGCAGATACAACGTGGTGGTTCAAATGTGGCCTTCTATGCAGATTATACCCCTTTGGTGCAGCAACAACGGAACTGATTAATCTCAGTTAAAGCCAAGCTGAGGAATAAGGGGATAAGATACATGCTCACGTATCCAGCAAGGCTTAAAGTGATACATGAAGGAAGATCTAGGTTCTTCGAGAGCCCAGAGGCAGGTTCCATGTGGTTGGAGCACAACAACTTGGACACAGATGAAGATCCCATGCAGCAGAGATCAGAGCCACTTAGATGACAATCAATGAAGAGCACCGCCGCAACCCATCGTGATTAGAAGCCCGGACACAGAGAGCTATGTGCGCAGTCTAGTTTTGATAATGTCGGCAACATGATTACGGACTCTAGCAGAGGTTCTGCTTACATCTGCACCACAGCTTAAGGCCGTATATAAGTGGAGCCGTGTAAACAGTGGCTACTACGCCGGAGCCATGACCAAGCCCACTGAGCTCTGATGGAATTGACCCCAATCCATACGGATGATCGACGAAGGTCAATTGTCGACCTTTCAGGCGGATGCCCGCTTGGAGAAGTGAGCACCGGCGAGCCCGAACAGAACAGAACAGAATAGACTACAGATGTTGGGAACAGTTAAAACCCCATGTTCCGGGGTTGGTTGTTTAAGTTTAGTTTGATTTACCCAACTAATGTGATTTTTCATACCTACTGTTCAAAACATTGTGTGAAGTTGAGAGGTACACAGAACTGGTTATTGTCAGAAATATGTGTGTGCTAACCTCATTACTATATTTAGGTGTGCCCTGGGACACTGTACACCAGTGTTTGTTAGTTACAGGAACATACACAAAACATGGCACAGACTAGGATCGTCACATGGAATGTGAGAGGCCTTGGCTCATACATACGAGGGAACAGGGTCAAATCGTACCTTCAGCGCAAAAAGATTTCAATATCCCTGCTACAAGAAACCCATTTGACAGTCAAAGAGCAAGAGACAGTTGTGAAATGCTGGGGAGGCGCAGTATATGGGGCCCCATACCCAAAGTATGCAAGAGGAGTCCTCATATGGGTCAATGGTTCACTCCTATTCCAGTTCTTAAGTTGCGCGACAGTGATGCAGAGGGCCACTATCTTATCCTTAGGGGATATCTGGGGAGGACAGAGGTGGTTATAGTCAATTCTTATTTCCCAAACCATGCCATACCACCACACATTCAAGCATTGAGCGCCCACTTGACCCCCTACAGAGATGCTTTATTCATATGGGGCGGAGATTTTAATTGCGTTCGCGACATCATATGCGATAGATCAACACCACTTTGGTCCCGATCTTCCCCAGCCACAACAGCACTTAATACCGCCCTTACTGAACTAGCCTTAGTAGATGTGTGGCAGGAGATCCACCCAGATTCAGAAGAATATTCCTATTACTATGACCTCCATACAAGGCTTGACCTACATCTTTGTGAGCACTGAACACTTGCAGTGCTTTGTAGGCGCAGAATACATGGATCGTGTCATATCGGACCACTCTCCACTTATGGTTACGTGGAATGGTGAGATACCGAATACCCCTGTTCCAATGTGGCGCATGCCCACAGATGCATTATCAAATCTAGCTTTTCGAGAATAATTGCGTGATACATTAGACCTCTTCTTGAAGGAAAATGTTGGCAGTGTTGAGAGCTGGAGGACGGTTTGGGAAACCTTGAAGGTGATCACGAGGGGAGAAGTTATTGCAGGGGCTTGAAGAGTCCATAAACATTTAAAGGCGGAACTGGAAATCATAGAGGGCAGGGTAGGGAGTTAGAGACATCACTGCCATTAGATCAATCTGCGGGGAGGGCCCTTCGTGAGGCCCGATTAAACTACCAAGCCACGTGGGAAAGACTATCAAAGTTTGATTATGTCACCTGTACGGCACGCACACATCTGGAAGGGAACACATCAGGGAGACTCCTTGCCTGGTTGTGCCATAGGGAATATCCCAGATCACCGATCATGCTTTTGAAGGACGAATGTGGGGAACCTTGGAGGGCCCAAACTGCGATCAGTGACATATTTGCCATGTAATATGCCACACTGTATAGTCATAGTAATCACATACCAGCCAATGACATAGCAGAGTTCTTCCAATTAATCAACCTTCCATGTCTTACTAGCAGTCAAAGTGACCTTCTGGACCAACCCTTCACCTTACAAGATCTGGAGGAAGCGATTACCGTATCTGCCTCAGGGAAAACCCCGGGAGGTGACGGTCTCCCGGCTGAGTTTTTTAAAACATATCAGAATACAGAAGCCCCGACACTTTTAAGGGTCTTTGAGGAGACCTTTGAGACAGGAGAACTCCCGGACACCATGCGAGAAACATGCATAGTCTACATCCTTATGCCTGGGAAACCAGCAGATGTGTGTGATTCATACAGACCTCTAGCTATGCCTAACTGTGACGTTAAACTATTAACGACAATGCTTGCCTCTCGACTTAGGTGGTGTATAGCAACGCTAATCCTCTCAGACCAAATAGGGTACGTGCCTGGGCCCAGCACCACTCTGAATTTACGCAGGTTACAACATATAATTGATCAGACTAAAGGGCGTCCAGAGCAATACTTTGTTGCATCATTAGATGCAATTAAAGTCTTTGACTCGGTGCATTGGGAGTGGGTAGAGGCTGCGTTACAGGGTTTTGGGTTTGGAGCATACTTTAGAAGATGGGTCAAAATACTTTACGCTTCCCCCACCGCCAAGGTTAGAACGGGGCGACACATATCCAAGCCATGGGACATACAGCAAGGAACCCGGCAGGGGTGTCCTCTCTCCCCAATGCCCTATGTACTTGCACTAGAACCTATAGCGGCATATTTCAGACAAGAATACCTGGAGGGTGGGATACGCATAGGAAATACTACGCATCTACTCACATTGTACACCGATGATGACTTACTTTACCTATGTCAGCCGCATCACAATTTACCCATAATGTTGGAGGTACTGGATGACTTTGCAAGGTTATCCGGAATCACCCTTAACAGACACAAATCATGCTTATTTCCCCTGGCTGGGCTGAACAACACCTCGACACTAGACTGGGGATTGAAATGGGAATTTGACTCCTTCCGGTACATAAGCATACGAGTTGCTCACATCCCAGAACAGACACACACTCTAAATACATTGGGATTGGTGGAAGGAGTAAAAAAGTTGGTGTTTTGGTCCCGACTGCCTCTTTCGCTTATGGGTAGGGTAGTCATCACTAAGATGATTATATTACCCTGCTTACTATACGGATTCACAAATGTCACCTACTACATTACAGCCCCCTTTTTTTCGAGAAATCGAAGCCACACTAAGAACCTTTTTATATGGGGCCCGAGAAGGCACAGACTGTCCGGTGCTATCCTGTCACTTCCCTTTGAACAAGGCGGGATTCAGCTACTGAGGCTAGACTATTACTATCTGGCGGCTCAACTTAGCTTCATTACCAAATGGCTATCGGATGAACCCACCACAGAACATAGTTTGCTGGAAGCACTAATCAGCCCTTTGCAATTAAGGAACGATCTATGGCACCCTGTAAGTAGGCATGTAACCTATCCGCTATTACTGTCGGTAGGCAGATAGATCTGGCTACGGACGCAGAAGGTCCTGAAGCTCACACATCCTTACTCTCCTCATATACCCATCCTAATCAGTACGCAATGGGACCCTGAGGAGCTGAAAGCAGCACGATGCTGGGAGGAGACGGGTATCGCAACATGGGGAGACATGTATGAAAGTGGCACTTATAGGGGATTCCCAGACCTCACCCAGAAGGAGGGTCTCTCGAGAGGGCAGTTCTTGAGATACATGAAGGTAACGAAATTTGCTAGACGCACATGTCCAGAATGGCCAGCTGAACCCCAGCCGAATACACTCTTCATGCTTATGTATGATTTAGATAATGGCTGGAAGCCGGTGTCCAGATTGTACAAGGCCCTAATTGAGAGCACAAATATTGACCTCACGAAGCTCAAAATAAGATGGGAAACAGACCTGGAAGCAGATATCACAGACAAACGGTAGCTGTGGGCGCTTGGCCATGTGAAAAATGTGTCGCGCAATGCAAGATTTTGACTGCTTCAGATCAATGTGTTTCACTGCACGTATATGACCTCGGCTAGAGTTTCCAAATTTAGCAATAATACACCATCGAGCTGTCCCTGATGTGTTCAGGAGAATGCACATTTAATGCACATGCATTGGGAATGCAATATGCTACAAAGGTTTTGGACTAAAATTAAACAAACCTGCGATAGCGCAGGGATTAGCAGGTACAAGTGGACCCCACAGGAATGCATACTGGGGATGTACACTAGAACCGATAAACATAAGCATGTCTCTAGGTTCATAGACTTGGCTTGTATATTAGGTAAGAGGTGCTTAGCCATGACTTGGATGTCGAGTAGAGGTCCACAGTTTGAAGTATGGCTAAAAGAAATGCAGCGCTGGTGTGCAGCTGAAACTACAGCATGGGGCCATGCTATAATTGTACATTGGGGTGAGGTGGGGCTTCTTTTTGAAGCATGGAAAGCATTAAACAATTCTGTCCTTTATCCCTCAGATGATAAACCACCATGAATTACCCTGAAGGATGACAGGTCTTGCGTGTGCTTTTTCTTGAATACTTGTCTTCTGTGATGCAGACTGTACATCCCCTCTTACTGTGTGAACTGTAATATGTCAATTATTTGACCCCTGAATGCTGCAAGTTGTACCATCGATTGAAATCTAAGTGAACACTGACTACACTTGCACTACTAGTTGGGTATAAAGTTTCCCCTTTTCCTTCTTCTTTTCTCCCGTTCTGTTATCCCCTCCCCCTTTCCCCTCTCGTTTACCAAAAGCTTATTGGCCTGTTGTGTTGCATTATGCATGTTACGCATGTACAACTTACTGTTGAATAACCACTGTACTTGATAAAATGCCAATAAACAAAAAATAAAAAATGAAGAACATTCCGGCTCTCTTGATTTAGATGTGGAGAAAGCTTTTGATAGAGTGGAGAGGCAGTTCTTGTTTTCTACTAAAGAGAAAATGAGGTTTGGGGCCAAGATAATCTCAATGATAAAGGCAAACTAATCTAACCTGATGCTGCATTTGATAATTAACAGACAACTATCAGGTCCAGTTAGGGTATCGGAGGAACAAAACACTGGTGCCCTCTATCCCCATTATTATATGCGATTCATTTGGAACCGCTCTTGGCCACAATAAGGGTAACATCAAACATTGTAGGAATCCCATTTGGAGGAAAGATCCATAAAATAGCTGCATTTGCAGATAATATGCTTTTAACACTCACAGAACCACAGATAATATGCTTTTAACACTCACAGAACCGGAAAGGTCTATTAGGGCCTTGAATAGGGCATTGTCTAATTTTGGGTCAGTAGCAGGGTTAAAAATGAACACTCACAAATCTGAGGCCCTGATTTTGACAATATCGGTTGAGGGGTCAATATTACTATAGATATTGAATTATTATCTGCAGAAATCTACTCTGCCCTACTGGGGAACATCAGAAAAATGTTACACAAGAGTGGGGTCCATTGATGATATCACAGATAGGAAGGATTAATGTGTCGAAGATGGTTATTCTCCAGAACCTCTTGTATTATTTTATGACGTTACTGACGAAATTGCCCAAGTCCTTTTTTCAAGCTGTCCAAATGTTCATAGGGAAATAAATATGGAACAATAAAAAACCTAGAGGTGCAAGACGTGTAATGACCATGTCAAGAAATAGGGGCGGGATGGGAGAACCAGATATCCGGTCATATTACTTGGCGGAACAGACCAGGGTAATTAGGGACTGGTTAAAAGATGACAGGCAAAAGGTGTGAAGACAAATGGACGAAGCGGTAGCGGGAAGTCATCTTGAGGCTGTACTTTGGAAACCTAAGAGGGATAGACCACATAATCTCTACTGCAGTATGATTGTATCTCTTGTGGGGGACTCATGGGACGAATTGGTAACTAGAGCAGGATTTACCACCTTTCCATCGCCAGTTACGCCTATGTTCTATAACCCTCAGTTCTCTCTGGGTATGGGAGGGTCAATTTTCAGTAAATGGGAAAGGGGCGGGTGTCTTTTTTTTCTTTTCTTTTCTTTTTTGTATTGAATTTTTAAAAACAGTTAATCCAACAATAACAAAACAAGGGAAATATGAAGGAGCGCCCTGGGATGATGATGTTTGGGTGGAAAATGTGGCGTCGAGCTTGTTGGATGATGGGGGGACCCTCTCCCATGCTCCCCGCAGATACCGTTGGTTGCACTGACAGGGGGGGATAAGCAGCTGAGGGTAATTATCAGGTCCTACTGGGAATCGGTGGGGCTGGTTACGTTGGGGGACATTTGTCAAGAAGGGACCATTAAGGATTTTGAAGGACTTGGGGAAGTAGCGGGATTACATACAGGTCAATATGTTACGTATCACAGAGTGGTGCAGAAAATTCGGAACATGTGGCCTGAAACAATTTTGACAGAGGAACCAGATGCTACTATTGGGACAATATATGACATATCGGAGGGGGGGCATGAGATCTCTAGATTGTATGAGATGGTGATGACTAAGATCGGGAAGGAATTGGTACATTTGAGATTAGAATGGGAAACAGAGATGGGAGTTCTGATAGAGGATGGGATATGGGAACGTGCCTTGGGATATCACGGATATGGGAACGTGCCTTGGGATACCACAAGAAGGTGTCAAGAAATGCCAGGTTAAAACAAATACAGCTATATATAACGCACAGGGCATACATGACCCCTCTGAGGATATCAAAGTTCCAAAACGTTGGGCGCCAGGCGTGTCCTAAGCGCAATAAGGAGAACGCCGACATGATATACATGTTTTGGTCATGCCCGGTAATTGAGTGCTTCTGGGGCGAGGTGGCACAAACACTAGTGGAGAAAGGGGTCACGCTCGTCATAGACACAGCCTGGGCCTGCTTGCTGGGAGGGTTTCCCAGACCACGGAAACTTAAACATGTTGGAAAATTGAAAAATTTGGCGTATGTGCTTGCATAACGAAGGATTGCTATGGGATGGAAGAAGTGCCACAAGCCACGGGTGGAGGTATGGTAGAAAGATTTACAGAAATGGGCGGAGGCTGAAACAATGGTATGGCAAGATACTAGCAGCATGGGTGGGGAAGAAGAAGTGGGCTCCCTAATGGCATGGAAATTATTGATAGCGGAAATGTTTGGAATAGTATCGGATCCAACAGGATCCGAGGGCAGCGAAACCCTGCCACACGAAGCAGATACTGTATGCGAGGGAACAAAGCGGGGTGGGATTGGGGGAGCAGTGACTAAAGACTAAATGTGTTTAATGGAACTGTCATAAATTGCACTGCATGTTTGGTTTGTATTGTTGTTTGGTTTGAATAAAATTAATAAAGACATTTATAAAAAAAAAAGAAAAAACAAGGGAAAGGAGCGCACACATCAATTCATCAGATTTTCAATCCAAGATCCCTTCCCTTAAATACATCCCCATTCAACAAGGCATAACAATACATTATCAATTCATCAATTCAATTTTAGCTAGATCATGAACAAATTCATTTATCAACAATCAATTGGAGAACAAAGCGAGAGTAAACGGAGAGAAAAGTAAAAAAAAAAAAAGAAAAAAATATATATATTCAACAGATTGGAGCCTGTGCAATCCTTAGCAGTGTAATTTCTGTGCAAAGTAAGCAATTTCAAGTCTGTCAGGAATTCATAAAGTGTCTCATTAAGTTCGGCCGAAAGAACAGCTGCTCTCTGTCTGACACATAGTCCAAGAAAGGGTTCCAGATCCGCCTGAACTTCGAGAGCTTCCCCTCTAGCATGGCAGTGAGCTTTTCAAGTCCCATCAATTCCCACACCTTCACCCACCAGTATGCCACATGTGGCCCTTCCACCGATTTCCAAAATAGAGCCCTTGTGATTCGTGCCGCAATAAGTAACTGAGCGATTAGGGCTGCTCTGGTGCCCGTCATCGGTAAGGACCCATCTTTAGGCACGTCACCTAGGATTAGTATACGAGGGTCCATAGGAAGCAGCGTGCCAGTAACATCCTTGATCTTGGAACAGACTTCCAACCAGTAGGCTTGGATGACCGAACAGTGCCACCACATGTGCCCCAGATCACCCCTTTCACCACACCCATGCCAGCACGTATCCGGATAATCTAGATTCATTGCATGCAACCTAGTCAGAGGGAAGTACCAACGAAAGCAGATCTTAACAGCGTTCTCTTTTACCAATGTACACCTAGAGCTCTTGTGGGCTCTGTACCATATTCGCTGCCAGGATTCCTCTGGGATTTCAACTCCCAGCTCCCTTTCCCACGACATCATGTAGGGAAGCTTCTCGCCCTCTGAGGCATTTTCCAGAAGACTATAACAAGCAGCCAACCTATGGCAGCTCTGCCCCTCAAAGAAGTTCTATGCCGAATGGCGCTCTTTTGGCAGCTTGGCGAGTTTCCTTGTTAGTCAACCAGTGTCGTAGCTGTATGTATCTAAACCATTCCACCTCTGACAGCCCAAACTTCTCCTTACACTCCTGAAATGTCAGCAGTTCCTGGTCCACATAAAAGTCCCTAAGCTTTAATGGTCCATTTGATTCCCACCCTTGGAATCCCGGCGTAAATGCTGGGTTTTGAGCCACAGGGGACAACGGACCCAGTCACAGAGCGATCTCCCTTTGCGCCCTTGCCTTGTCCCAACTTTGAGACGTAGCCAATGTCTTGGACAACAGTCCTCCCTGATAGCCTCGCGCCTCTTTGGGCAGGAAAGGGAAATACTCTAATGGAAAGAGAGAAGCTTCTTGCTCTATTTCTTGCCATTTAGGAATTTCAGTGGAGCTTCCCCAGGCTAACAAAGGAGCCACCTGTGACGCTCTATAGTAGCGCTGAACCGAGGGCAGACCTATACCCCCATGTACCGCCTTTCTCGTCAAGAGTTTATAAGGGATCCTAGGTTTCTTATTTCCCCACACAAAGCGTTCTATCTCCTTCTGCATATCTATAAGGTCCCTCTCAGGAATCTGTATCGGTAAGGAATAGAAGGCATACAGTAGCTTCGGAACAAGAGAACTCTTCACCGCGCTCACCCTGCCCAGCCAGGATATTTCATGTGAATCCCAACAACGAACCCACTCTTTGGCTTCTCTCAATAGTCCTGATATGTTTGCTTTAAATAGGCCTGTGTAGGTCGGGTTCAGTTTAATTCCCAAGTAGGGAATGTTCGTGAAAAACCAGGGAATGGGGAAGGCCGCCTGTATCTCCGCCAGGCCCTCCGGGGACTCAGTTAACACCATACCCACCGATTTATTCGCATTCACCCCAAAGCCAGACATTTTTTCAAAGCTGGACAATAAGTTCATCAGGGGTGGGATGGATTTAGGTACATCTTTTAGGAAACACAGCAAGTCATCCGCGTATAGCGCTATCTTATGGCATTGTCCTGCAAACTTGAAGCCCATGATTTCCCTACTCAATCTGACATGTTGTGCCAAGGGTTCTAGTGCTAATGCAAAAACCAAAGGGGAAAGGGGGCAACCCTGCCTAGTGCCCCTATATAAACGGATTGCTGGGGTCAAGTTTGCGTTCACTTTAACTTTAGTAGAGGGGAACTGGTAATTGGTAATTGGAGAGAATCAACTTAAAAAAACTGGGGCCAAACCTCTCCAGCACCAACTGTAAGTAACTTCAATACTGTCAAAAGCCCGATGAGCATCTAACAATAACGGTGACAATTTACCCGGCAGTCTAAGGTCCAACGCTATCAGATCTATCGTCTGGCGTATATTATCATGTGTCGAACGATTACGTATAAACCCTGTTTGATCTTTCTTCTCCACCAGCGTCGGAAGAACCTCCCCCAGGCGCCATGCTATTACCCTACTCAATTTCTCATCTGTATTTAGTAAAGTAATTGGTCGATAGGATGCACATTCAATCGGATTTCTTCCAGGTTTCAAAACCAATGTCGTAGTAGACTCTGCCGTAGACGCCGAGATCGACCCCGTTGCCCAGATGTCATTAAAGAGTTTTGCTAAGTAGGGGGAGAGCTCAGCCCTAAAGGTCTTATAGAATTTATTTGTGAACCCGTCAGGCCCTGGGGCCTTACCCAGAGGCAGCTGTGGCAAATGAGAATCTCGTATAAACCCATCTGCCATGCGTAGGTCCGTTTGGTGGGGGGCAGAGTGGACCCTAAAATACTCCTCCACTACACAAAGTTTATCTCCCTCTGAAGTGACCCTCCTCCCTTCCCCATTAACAATGCTTCAATCCTATTGCAGCTCGCACGCATTTTCAATTTAGCTGCCAATAGCCGATTGGCTTTGTTACCTTTAGAATAGTAGTATTGTTTAGCTCTCATCATGCTATACGCTGCACGGCTCATGTGATGAGCCTCGAGGGCCCTCTGGGCTATCCTAACCTCACGTTTCAGTCTCTGAGTGGGTCTACATCTATGTGCCTCCTCCCTCTTCCGGAGCTCCAGCTCCAGCTGGGTCTGTATTTGTTTCCTTGCCCTCCCTTTTTCCGCCGAACAAGCAATTATCTGACCCCGAAGCACAGCCTTTTCTGCATCCCATATCTTACTATATGGCAATTCATCCATCTCGTCCTCATTAAAATAATGGTTAATAGCCTCTGAGATACATGAGCGGAACTGGGGATCCTCCAGGAGGAATTCATTCAGTTTCCAGGCACGTGTTGGGTTTGGAGAGTCCTTAAAGGAAGACAACGTGAGTAGTACCGGGGCGTGATCGACAAGGCTTTTGGCAATATATCTATGTCAATTGTTTGGGCTATAAGTTTGTCGGACACTAAGAACATATCCAGCCTGGAGAATCCCCTGTGCACCGCAGAGTAGTATTTATATTCTCGCTCTTCTGGATGACAAAATCTCCATACCTCTATAAGGGAGTGCTCTCGCAGGAGCGTGGTAAGTGCCAAATTATTCTTTTTGTCAGCACTAGTTGGAGGGAGAGACTTGTCCATTAGAGGGTTAACTACAGCATTAAAATCACCCCCAATTATTATTTCACCCTCTGCATGTTCAAACAGGAGTTTGGAGACAGACTCAAAGAACATGTCCTGCTGTGCATTAGGAGCATATAAAGAGACCAGAGTCACCTTCCTCCTCTGCAGTCTGGCTACAACCAAGACATACCTGCCCCCCACATCCTTCAGCGTCTTGCAAACCACAAATGAGATTCCTCTGCGAACCAGAATAGCCACGCCACCTCTCGTACTAAGGTTGCCATGCGATGCATCAATGCCCTTCGTTTAATCAGAGAATTCAACCCCTGCACATTCAGGGAGAGGCAGCAACAATTTGGGTTAGTCATAGCCTTGTCATTGTCTCCTTCGAGCAAGCGTCCCTCATCATCACCCATTCAAAATGGCTAAAAATAAATGCCCATTCCCTATCCCTTTCACCAGTCTCCCATCCCCATTGGGCCCAAGTGAACCTAGCATGTAAAAAAAACGGTTCCTCCCAATCACCATCTCCAACATTTGTATTTCACCATACTGTCTATCAGGTATACTTCAAAAGGTCACATGATGCCTCAAACCCAGCAGACTAGTGCGGACCCCGCCACAACCTTTGAAGACCAGGCTCCTTAAAAGACATAAAAATGCAGTAAAGAAAAAAAACAAAAAAATAAGAGTTGAATAAAATCCATATCACGAAGTGCTTGCCAAACTTGTAAAACAACTGATTTGAACAGTAACCCTTACAGGTTAACAATGACGGGTCTAATCCGTGTGACGGGCACCCAACTTCAAACCCCTCATATTCATCCCCACATACCCCCAATTGTGGTAATCTCACACCCAATGAGCGTACATAAAAGTCCCATCAGGCCTTGTTGTGTCTTTACATGCTCTGCAACACCCGGAGCAGGACCCGAGACAAGCAGACATCCTACCAGTTTACTTGTGCGGCTGTCCTAATTAATCATTTCAAGGACAACTCCCAGCCCCATTTCATCAGTCGCCTTTTAGCTGTACCCAGAACAGGGCAAATGTAAATCATTTTTATCTCAACTTATTAAAGTGACTGCCCCACATGGTGAGCCCAACGTCCGCATCCATTCCCTTCTTATCAGTCACCTTGCTGACATCCTTCACATATTAAGGCGAATACTTGCCACTGAGAAGAGAACCAGTCTGCCATCACCCAACCAACTGTACTGCTACAGTCCATCTAAGCTCTCTGCCGAGGCGTGTGAATTCTTCATGTTAACTTTCACCACCCACTCCGGGGGGAGTGCTGCCCCCCTGTGCCGCATCCTCCGGTATCTTGGGTGTTCTAGCTAGAGCCCAACCCCTGGGCCTTCGCCTCTTATCCTTAGGCGTGGAGCTAACAACCAACTCCCTCTCCACTTCAGCACCTCTGTCGCCTGACTTGCCTGCAACGCCTTGCAGCCACTCATCTGCTTCTCCCTCGGAACCGATAATGCAGGAGCGGTTTTGGTATTCAAACAGTAGTCTGCATGGGTATCCCCATCTGTAGCAGATCTTTTTCGCTTGCAGCGAGGTGGCGACTTTATGGAGGCGCCTGCGATTTGCCAAGGTGTATGGTGAGAGGTCCTGGAATAATGATATGACAGAGCCGCGGAATTCCACCTTTTCTACCATTCTAGCTGCCGCCATTATTTCCTCTCTTTGCCGAAAGAAGTGGACGCTAGTCAGGACATCCGGAAGAAGATTACGCTTTTGCTGAATAGAGGAATACACCCGATGAGTCCTGTCCAGGATCAGTTTGTCAGAGTCTCGGATTTTCAACAAGGTTTTAAAGAGATCACGCAGGGGGCGTGGCCAGCGGGCGACCGATGGAAACGTGATTCCGCGTCGCTCCTAGGCCGCCAGCCTAATCCTAAATCCAACCTGTTATGCTAACCTCTCTGGAGGCATTTGAACATGCCTCAGCGAAGCACCATAAACCGCTGCAGTGAACCGCACTGCGACGGACCAGATTCGGTGTGTTTCCACGAAGTTACAGAGACCGTAAACTGGAGACGAGAAGCCACGAAATATATTTCCAAGATGGCCGCCGAACACACTGAATGAGCTGCGAAGCGCAGTAACTAATGGCGGAGTCCAGCCTACGCGGAGAGGAGACTACCTTCGGGGGAGTGAGGATTGCACGGGCCCCCCCCGGCAGAGACGAGGAGTGAGTGCGATCAGGCAGAGCGGATCCGCCCTGCCCACCCCCCGACAGCGGAGCAGTCTGCGACACGAGGCGGCGAAGAAAGCTTCCAGCGTATCGCATTGTGTGGGGAAGCGTGTCGATTCCCCAATGTCAACTGATAGCAGAGACCGACCGTAATCCATGGTGCCGAGAACGCAAGGGCGCCTGCTACAGCCCAGAGACTTGCTGTGTGAGCTGTGTTCTGCTCCGGGTGGACGGCGTGCACACTTTCCCATGCACGACAACAGAAGGAACGAGAAGAAGAAAAGGTCCCGCAGACGGTCGGCAAGACCCGTGGTACGGGCACGGGTGCTCCGCTCTGCGTAGAGCGCCTGCCTAGTCTCCCGCATTGTGTTGATGCCAGGTGATGGAGAGGTGAATCGATGCCGTTGAGACCAACAGTAAGTGGGGAGAGAGGAGGGAGACACAAGGCAGCGGCCCTGCTAACGAATCCACGCAGATCAGCCGCCCCTGCCTTAGTATAAACGGAACTGTGCCGATCCAACCCTGATACTAACGCTCCACAATGGCAGGGGCACATAGACTCTCCGCCTATCCCTATCTGCATAAAGCGTGTAAAGAAGCACCTGCACTGACAGGATCATACGGAAACGAACCCTGTGAGCACAGTATCAGGTCTCCAGGGGAGAGGGGAATTGCCCACAACATCACCCAACGCCTACTGTAAGAGACGCAATTGGTGACACATCCCAGTGCACACTAGGGAACAGCAGACACGATCCACAAGGCACTGCATAAACCGCATGAATACTGAGCGGTTCTCCAGGACTATTGATCAGGGCAGCAATACACGCGGCAGCTGATTGCACCTAAAATTGTGAAAACAGTCACATGAGCTGCCTCACGAATAACAGATGCCTCCATGGAGGGAAACAATACTGATATAAGATGGTACTGCAGGAGTAGCACAGCTTTACCCTGCCTTGAACGCCGCGACTCAGAAACCCCTCGAAACTCCCAATCCTCAATGTCTACAAACCCTCCCTTGGAGCATAAGACCCCCTAGTTCCATTACAACACTGTTCCAGTATGGTAAAGGATAAACCAAGGAAGACATCCACGCAGAGCAGGATAGAACAATACGCAACAACATCCATGCCCCGCTCGCCAGAACGTCCGGCATCAATGGAATCTGACAATACGGAGGATGACATCTCCCTCTGGGATGTGATGAGTGCTATCGCCAGTTCCAGAACATCAATGGAGAAGGACAGTATTGGGGCTGATGTGTCCCTGCTGAAGCTTGAATTGCAAAAATTGACCTTGCGCACTGGAGAGGCCGAGGCCTGCATCTCGGAAACAGAGGACAGCCTTCGAGGGGTCAACAGATGCATGCCTGGAATGTTAGACCAGATAAAACCCTGGGAGCAAGAATCGACGACAATGAAGGGAGATCCAGGCGCAACAATGTTCGCATACTTGGCCTCCCAGAAAAGACCGGAGGGGGAAGCATGGAGCTGTTCTCGAGGAATGGCTCACAGATATATAGGACGCAAAATCCTTCTCCAAATTCTTTCCCATCGAACGTGCACATCGTATCCCAACTGGAAGAATTGTACCAGGGGCGCCACCACGTGCTGTCATCTCAAGGTTCCTGGTTTATAGAGACAGGGACGCTGTGCTGCAGATGGCGAGATCGAAGGGAGCCATCACCTACAATGGATCGAAAATCGCTTTCTTCCCGGACTTCACCAGGGAAGTGCGAAAAGCGCGCCAATCATTTGACCCACTCAAAAATCGGCTGCAGGCTCTAGGGACAAAATATGGTTTAATATTTCCTGCCCAACTTAAAATATTCCACAATGGAACCACAGTACATTTCACAGACCCGAAAGAAGAGAGACCCTGGGCAGAGAGACACATAGCGGGCGACTGGAGCATTAAGAAGAAAACAGGAGGGGAAAGGAATGGACCACACCCTGAGAGACTACCAGAGAACAGAACCCAACAACAGCAGGAAGAAATACCGCCATAATGAAACACGCAACAATCATCTGTTGTCAATCAGAGCTGACACAACCACTACACGCTGAAAAGAAAAGAGGCTCATGCTCCAAACAGTAAATAAGAAGCAATAAGTATGCAACGGCTGGTGGCCACACCGAAGCCACACCCCCTCCCGCCCCCCCGATAAAGTAGAAACCACAGGATATTTAATCAGTTTAGTTTGGACTAATATACCAAGTTATGAAAGGGCGACAGATACTTCAGTTGGGGATGAAGTGTGGGGAGGGGGGAGTTGGATGTAAACCTAGAAGATGGGAAAGCTCAATGAAATATCAAAGCATACAGACACTAGAAAATAATCAAATACTGGCTGACGTTTCTCCGCCACGAGACGAATATAGGCAACATCACTATCTCAGCTATCTCAGGAAGACACAATGACACCCAGGTTCACGAGCACTGAAGTACTGCCACAAGTCGACAAAACTCGTACCTTAAAGCTTCTTACCTGGAATGTGAACAGTTTGGGCAAAAGCCTGAAAAGGCGACTGGTGCGACAACTGCTGAACAGACATGGCCCAGACATAGTCTTCCTAACGGAAACTCACTTGGCAGGTACATCCAACGCAAACTATCGCACAGCAGCGCAGGCAGGTTTCATGATGGGAGCCAGAGGAGTACTGATACTTGTACATAAGACTGCCAGTCACTCTCACAAAATTAACGCAAGATATCGGGGGCAGATTCACATATGCCACAGGCGCACTCTGGAATAAATCACTATCCCTGCTAGCGATCTACGCCCCGCCTGCACTGCAGCCAACTCTACTTGAGGACATAACACCTCTGATGTCTGATGATGCCTCTGATATCCTGATTCTTGGGGGCGACTTCAACGATGTCATAAGTAACATAGAGGATCGCACACATCTACGCAGCAGAGACCCCACCCGCCGGACCAATCTAGCCTCATTTGTGGAGGCACTTGGCATCAAGGATGTGTGGCGCGACCTGCACCCCGGGGAGCGACAATACTCCTATCATTCAGGAATGCATGCATCGTTATCACGTTTAGACGACTTCTTTATACCCGTAGCAATGATACATACAGCAACGCAAGCAGAATACCTCTCAAGAGGCATCTCGGATCACTCCCCTCTACTCATATCAATAACGACATGTAAACCGAAGCCTCCACCCGTGTGGAGATTGAACAGTTATCACCTAGGCTCTCCTGAATTAGTAGAACACCTACAAGAGGCTAGCACAACATACTTTGAGGTAAACGAGGGATCGGTAGACTGTCCTATCACACTGTGGGAAGCCTATAAACCGGTGATATGAGGAGAAATTATCTCCTGGACTGCAGCACAAAGGAAAAAGCATTTAGAATCAATAAAGGAGGCGGAAGCAAATGAGAAGCAAGCTGAGACAGCGCATCTAAGCCAAGATTGCGCTGACACGAACAGAGCACTAATCCTGGCACAAAAAAAACTTGAAAACACTGCACTGGACAATGCAAAACAAGCACATAATGCCATGAAAGCTAGAATCTACGAAACGGGTGACAAAGCAGGGAAGATGCTTGCTTGGCTCGAACGAAGGGACGAGGGACACAGCCACGTGAGAATGATCACATCCCAACAAGCGGATCCATGCCTGACAGATGCGGAGATAGCTGAAGAGTTCGCAAGGTACTATGAGGAATTATATAGAGCACCGACATCTGCCCCTGAAACTTCTATGTTGGAACAGATCTCTCTCACCTCCCTAAATGACGAACAAATCGCTGCCTTAGAAAAAGAAATCACCGAAGATGAAATCATATCTGCCATGATGCAATTCCAATCCGGGAAAACACCTTGGCCGAATGGCTTTCCCATTGAGGCATGGAAGAAGATAGGAGGTAACGAACTGGCGCCCCATCTACTCAAAATGTACCAGCAAGCCCGAACCACAGGCAGCCTACCGGCGGACCTCAGAAAAGCCACAATAATTGTAATACCCAAAGCAAATAAGCCCCCAGATGAGTGCAGCTCAAATAGACCAATCTCCCTTAACACTGAGGTGAAGATATTGGCCAAACTATTAGCCACACGCCTGCAACGGGTCATAACATCTCTTATTCACCCTGACCAGTGCGGCTTTATGCCTGGCAGGTCTACGAGAATGAATATACGAAGGATACATTTAGCCATCGAACATGCCCAGACCCTGAACATTCCCCTAGGAGTTCTAGCAATTTACTTTGAAAAAGCATTTGACTCTATCCGCTGGGAGGCACTCTGGGAGATCATGCGCAAGATGGGGTTCCGGGAGCAGTTCTTATCCTGGGTCCAGCTACTATACAATGCACCGATGGCCGAGGTCAGAGTGAACGGTTGGACATCTCGAACCTTCCCCTTGGGGAAAGGGACGCAACAAGGCTGTCCCCTGTCGGCCCTCCTTTTTGCATTAGCGATGGAACCACTTGCCCAGCTCCTGAGAGACGCACCCACATGGAGAGGGATCCCGGGCAGACTAGACTGGGAGGATAGGGTGTCACTATATGCGGACGACCTGTTGATAAATATGAGCGACCCCAGGTCAGCATGTGCGGTAGTGACGCAACTACTTCGGAAATATGGGGCCTTCAGTGGCCTGAGAGTGAACTGGTCCAAATCTACGATATTCGCATTAAACCAGCTAGGCATGGAGCCCCCAGTGCCCTGCCCATATAAAACGCCCCCTGACCACTTTCAGTACCTGGGCATCAAGATCACAAGAAACCTTAAGGACTACACGTCCAATAACTCACAACCCATTACAGACCGATTTGGGGGAGATGTGCAACATTGGAAAGATCTACCACTGACCCTGTTAGGTTGCACAGCATTGTTCAAAATGCTAACACTCCCCCGATACCTATACATACTCCAAAACGCTCCACTTCACATACCGGGGAAATCGTTCCAGAAAATAGACGGTATACTCAGAACACTCCTATGGGGAGGAGGACAACCAAGGATAGCCCTCCGGAAACTACAAAGATCGATATGGGAAGGAGGCATTGGCCTACCAAGGCTACAATCCTACTACTGGGCTGGCCAAATGTCGGTGATAAACGACGCACTACACGCAGAACCCACGCTGCCACACGTGAGAGCATCACCCCCCTGGGGTTATATGCTGCGATACCTAGAAGAGGCCCCGACGACATGGCTACACAAGCACCTTGCATCTGGAAGGAAGCACACGCTTTTACGGGGTGGGACGACAAGATCACACCACTACAACCTCTATGGAACAACAGGAACCTCCCTGAGATATCCAAACTGCCAGAATGGCCCATATGGGCGAGGTGTGACATAGGAAAAGTGGGAGACATCGTAGAGGACGACAACATTAGACCCTTTGAGGATCTGGCTTTGTCCTTTAACCTCCCAGAGGTGGAACGTTACCACTACATGCAGCTACGACACGCTCTACAACAACACCTCCCTGCCCTCTCCAACATGCCGGACAGTACCCCACTGGAACGAAACATAGTTGAGGATCACATCCAGGCGAAGGTCACCACAGTGATGTACAACTTTATAACCTCCTTTGCCACACCAGAATTAACACGGCTGAAAACAAAGTGGGAAGAGGACGTGGGGGAAATTATGCCAGAAGACTGGGTCCAAATCCTCATGTACCCCCGTGAAACTGACATCTCGTCTAGGCTATGACTAGTACAGCTTAAAATACTCCACAGAATCTATTACCTGAGAATAGCCCTGTACAGCTGGGGTACAATAACGGAGCCTAACTGTTTACGCTGCCATGAAGAAGAAGGATCTTTCTTTCAAATACTGTGGGAATGCCCACACATCAGTCACTACTGGCAACAGTGCTGCAATATCCTTATTAAGGTCCTGCGACAAACAATCCCCAGGGACTCTAAACTGATGCAATTAGGAGCAGACAGTGAAATAGACCTGCCCAGGTATGAAAAACTATGCTTTATGACCACGACTGCGATAATCAAAAGAAATATAGCCCAGCTCTGGGGTGCAGCGCAACTGCCACATGTAAACCAGTGGATCACAGACGTACACATTTGCATAGCCATTGAAAGAAGAGTCCATAGAGCCAGGGGATGTCCTGAAAAAGCAGACAAGATTTGGCAACGCTGGGAGGACATTATATGAACCCTCGGACCATGCAGCCCAGCTAACAGGAGATACGTGATACGGAAAATACAGCGAAGATCTCACCATGTGAAATGTTATGCAATGTATGAAATTTATGTGAGCATGTTTACCATCAAACGTTAATGTTGTTGTAATGTTATGTTCTGGCCCGCTTCGGACCAGTGGTTTTGTGTTGTAAAAACCAATAAAATATGTTATAAAAAAAAAAATAATAATAAATTACGCAGATATTCAGCAATTTCCTGAACCTATCTTGGCACTCCCCGAATCCTAGTATTATTCCTCCTTAAGCGGTTTTCCAAGTCTGCCTGTTTTGCCGCCATTTCCTCCAGTCTGTTTCCACATTCTGCATTCTTTTGCCGAGGTCCTCGTTGTCCCGCTCGTGCTCACATGCCAGGTTCTCTAATTCATCAACCCTGGTCTCAAGGCCAGTCAAATTGGAGCTTATTTCTGCGATAGACTGTGCCAAAGAGTCTTTTGAAGACTGGATCCCCAATGTTATTGCCGTCGTGATGTCCTGCTTAAGTGCCCTCAACATTCCCTCTAATTCGTGTCTGGATATGGCCGGATCAAGGTTTAAATCAGACCCCTGTGAGGCGTGAACCTCCGCCACAATCGACTCCATCTTCTGTGGGGTAGGCGTTGCTGCAGTCAGGAAAGTTGTAATTTTGCTCCCTCTGTTCTTGTTTCCTGTTCAGGGCATCGCCGGAGAGAGGTTGCTCAAATCAGTAGAGTGCCCTCAGGAGTTCCCTTGAAAGCTGTGTCTGCAGACTGTAGTTCACGGTAGGTTGAAACCCCTATGACGCAGTATTCAGGAGAGTTAGTTTCTCATCCAGCACCTTAGCGCCTATTTATACTAGAATCTTATTTATCTCTTCGGCTGGCCTGCCAATGCTGTTCCATCAAGGTCCCAATTCCGGGACTAGGCGTCAGTGTATTGCTTTTCCATCAGCAGTACAAACGAGCGGCTCCCTCGTTTCCCTCCACCACACCGCTCCTCAGTTTCAATTATGGGTGTTCTCCAGCCCCATGAAGTCAACGGCTCTTAGTAGCCCATCCCGAGTCACCTGCAGCCGCATCCTCCAAGCCGGCGGTTCGCAGGGGGGGTCTGGGGGGGGGAAGCGGAGGCACGCTCCAGATCAACCCGCACCTCGCCACTCCACCGACACGCTTCCCCCGGGCCGCCTGCCCCAGCGTCCCTTTTCACTCCGGGGCCATCCGCTCTCCCAATGGCCAGCACACAAGCCTCCTCCAGTCTCACCGTCCTGACCCCCGCTCCTCCTCCTACGGGCTCCTCTGTGTCGCCCGTCGTCCAGGAGACTTGCCTTCTCGCCCTCGCGCTGCATACACCGGGCCCGCAGACCGCTGTGGGGCTCAACGCCTCAACCTCCGCCTCTTCTCCGACATGCCGGGCAGCTCGCTCCCTCTCTCCCCGGCGCCCTCAGCTCCTCCACTGCCTCCACCTCGGGTAACACTGTCGGACCGCAGGACGCAGCTCCCTCACTGGCAATTGCTCTCTGCGTCTGCACACCCCGACTCGCCTCAGTGCTCCTCTCCCGCAGCCCTTCACCACCTCCAGTTCCTGCACTCGTTTCCCGACCGCACAACCGAGCTCGAATACAGCAGCCCCCACGCGCCCGCCATCTTGCGCGCCTTCAGCTTCCTCTCACACAGCTCTGAGCTTTTGGAAAAAGAGCTCCCAGGCGACTACAAACTCCACATCAAATCGCTGCCGTCCTGCAAGGCACTCCCAGCGTCTTCCATGTAGAAATTTAGGGGATTAAGGGCATCTAATAGCCTTTAAGTTGGGGCCCATCCCGGAGCTTACAGCAGGCACATCCACATGGCGCCCTGCCTGGCCACGCCCCCCCCCCCTCCACCCAAGGGGCAGATGTCTTAAAATAGGTGATATGTTCCAAGGGGGAGAGACCAAACCCTTTAACCAGTGCAAACTAGACTTTTCACTGGAGGAGGGGGAGAGATTCCGATACACACAACTGAATCCATCAATTAAGGAGGCAGCAATAAGGTCCCTAACTCCCTTTGAAAAACTACTACTACCAGACTCTGGGGACAAAAGCTTTGTGGGGACAATTTATAAATACATCAAACAAAATGTGGAGGCAGGGTATAGATATAGCATCCCTATATGAGGCAATGGGAAGAATCAGTGGGACAGTCTATTGAAGAAGCAGCGTGGGTACAACAATGGGATATTATCCCCACACCTATGAGGTAAATCCAACTACAGGAGATATACTACAGGAGATATGGGTAAAGCTGATGTTCCAGTGGCACCTTAACCCGGTATCACTGCATAAGCTCTTCCCGAAGATGCCAAGGAATGTTGGAGGGAGTGCGGTGCGGAGGGATCATGGGGTCATGTCTGGTGGGAGTGCCCGCGGACTCAACGGTTTTGGGAAAAGATTGGGGAGGCTATTAAGGAAATTGTGAGGATTATGGGAAAGGGAAATGTAGGCCTCACAATCTTGGGTCTAGGAGGAACCCTTGAAGAGCTACCCTCGAAAGCACAACACAAGGTGTATGTGATTTTAAAGGAATAGTGCGCTCAAAAATGTTATTGTCCCGAGCGTTCGGGCATGTGGTTTTAAGCAAACTGTGATAAATCGTAAAAACATTGCCTATGCACCTTACCTTCGTTTCTGGCACTTTTACACATGCGAAATCAACGAGCGGGTGTGGTCATCTTGTGCTAATTTTATCCGTGGATCGATGTCAAGACTTGCTGCTTGCGTGGAGTAGGTATACCTCCGTCCCTAAGCACCCAACAGCGATATACAATAATCTTCGCTGTTCGGAGATTAGGGCCACAGGTGGCAGAAACAGGATCCCGGGTCCTCCAAGTGGCTGCCGTAAGGGAATTAACAGGTTAAGTGAAAGCAGAGCATGAATTGCATCAACCAATACTAGATAAGAAGTAGACGGCACCTACCAGGTTGTATTCTGCAGGAGTGGAAATGGAAGGAGATGCGGGGTAGTGTGTTCAGGAGTAGACCTGTTCCCTCAGCAAGCCCAGAATAAGAAGACAGGGAACAACTTGAACAGTTGTCAGTCACTGACGGTCTCACTGGAAGCACCTGTAGGAGCAAGACAAAGTTCAGGCGAGAGTCTAGTTTTTCCTCCAAAGGCTCGTAAATAAATACAGTATGTGTGTTTCTCTTCCATAGGTGGTACCGCTGGTGGTCTACCGTTCATTTACATTTTGGCTTTCTGGGAGGCTTGGATTCCGCGTTCGACGAGTAATACCTGCCTGTGTCGTTGGAGCCATTAGCGCCAAATTCTGCAGTGACGGCGGACAGTACAGGGGATTTTCCCACACTGTTCTGCAACCCAAAGTATACACTTTGTAGTATATTTGTGCCATCAACATATCAACAAAATAAAATACAAAAGAGCTTTTAGGAATAGATATTTCAATTTTTCAGTGAATCAAGGACACGCTCACTTGTCTATGAGGGACATGAAAGAATGGTTGGTGCCCTTTTACGCTCACCTCTTCTGCAACAATCCATCCCCCCTCCATTATAAAAGGCCAAGGTGCCAAACACGATGTACACTTCAAAGGTATCTTCCGCACAGGGGCCATTGGTCACCTGGCCTCCCCAGACCCAATGTCTCCTGGCTCCCCTGAAGCAGATCGTACCCCTGCAATCCACATAAGTGTGTCTCCCTTCAGCAGTGTTCCGGCCCTTTTCCGCGCGCTTCTTGCCCATTCCCCCCCCCCTCCACTATCAATGGCAGTTCGCACCTGTGGCCTTGTGCTCCCAAGGGGGCTGGCAGGGTGGGAATGGCCAAGGTGCCAAGCACCATGTACACTTCAAAGGTATCTTCTGCACAGGGGCCATTGTTCACATGGCCTCCACAGACCCAGTGTCTCCAGACTCCCCTCTAGCAGACCTTGCCAGAAACATGTCGCACATTCACATACACACTCACTTTTCAAATCCTTTATAAACCCCTTGATATTTATCCAGAGAACTTCTGTGAGCACTGAAACTCAACTCATGATCGTGCGACCTGTTCTCCTGCTACTAACTCCCCTGCTTGCTGAATCTATGTGTTTGTTAGTCAAGGTAAGGGCAGGTGACCTATTAACTTCACAACTTCTCTATATTCATCTCTTTCTGATCTCAAATTTTCTATCTATTTCGACCGAATGTACCCATTAGTATAATGTTCATTAATCTCAATTACTTTACCATTGTCTATTGTTTCAAGTGTTCTGATCTCGATATATAGCACATTTCATCAGTGAATAGAATTGCATCTTTCTCAGACCATGTCTATAAGTATGCTTCCTTTTGATGTATGAAAGTACATTCAAAGGACGAGTAACGCGTTACGATTTGCATCATATCAATCAATTCTGTATGAAAGTTATCCCAGTGTATATTCGACTATGCTACAGTTTTTGCTTCTTTGACCAAAACAAACATTGCATAAAAAACTGTGATATAATTCCATCAATCTCGTGCATACAGTACAATTTCTTTGTAATTATTTATACAGATTTTATAGATTTTTCAAGAATGCCTGCTTGTATGGTTTTTGGGTTGTTGTTCTAAGAGCCATGTCAAAAGTCAGGGCGCAATCCTGTATACATTCCCGAAGGATATTGATTTAATAAGAAGATGGGTTCGATATTGTGGTTTTGCTATGGACGAGATTGAGTAGAGCCCAGGCTATCTTGGGAGACATGAGTGCTAATCGATTCCACATCTGCAGCCTGCACTTCACCGCGGATATGAACGACCAATCGAAGAACACAAAAAAGCATTGAACCAGAATGTTTTGTAAATTGCTTCCAACTGCAATTCCAACTCTGTTGATGCACACACTGCCTCAGGTGAGTCCAGGGTGATGAATTAGCTGTAGGCGATGGGGTACTGAAAAGGTAACTTCATGAACGGAATGATGCTTTCGGTGTAAATGTGTTTTACTAAAGTTTGCATATTTACCAGATTGTATTACATTTTAACTATACCATATTACCATATTTTACTATACATCTGTCCATGGTTTATGGAGCCTCAAATGAAGTAATTATGACCATGGAAAACAATGCCATAGTGCCTTTCAGAAAAAGCATAATGTTTTCGTAATCGGTTGCTTGACATGTCCATTTATTTAGGAGAGGAACACTGACAGAAGCACAGGCCCGTGCAAGTGACGAAACCACCGACACGTCCAGTATACCAATGGTGAACCCTACAGACTTGCAGAAGTTCATATTCTCGACAGTTGGATCTTCCCACGTATCTAATGTAAATCTAATTTTCCCTTTTACCACTTCATGACAATGCACTGAAAATGAAGGAACAAGTTTCTGCATCCATTTCTTTTCCGGAGTCGTCAACAACAAGAGCCTATCAGGTAATTTTATTTCATTTTTCAATTACGAGAATGTATTATACTTGGAATTTCAAATAATATGAAATCGTTTGTATCCTGTAGGTTGTTTACACTAGGTGTCATTTATGGGTTTCTCTTTATATATACCATTGTCTGCATCCCATTGTCTCTGTTCCGTTTCGCTGTTTTCATCTGTACTAAAAACAAGTACTGTGTTACAGGCGGATGCTGGTACTTCGACTACAATTACATCGTCTTTTGCAGCTGGTCCAACATATGAGGTATGCGTACTTACAGTTCCCTTGAATGAAAGAAAGGAAATCCTACATAGGATACTATTAGACAGTGACATTCATATAAACGTGCAGTGTTTCAAACTTTTATAATGTCAGTTCTAACGTTACACTTCCTCCCTAATGCAGAATACATTGCAAAATGTTTGAGGGCAACATTACAATCAGTATGTTTTACACAATGATCTCTGATCAAGTACGCTTGCCATCAATCAGGTGAAATTTTAAAGTATATTTTGACTAAATGACGTACACTGTTTTCGAGGGTATGTTTGTAAGCGCTGTGTGCGATGAAAGATTTGAATTTCCAATACGATTTTTTTTTTTTTATGACTATTCTATTCAAGGAATGTACACAAGGTGTGGAATCGGAAGTGGAGGCACATGGATCAGAGGTGGTGGATCAGCTTGCTGGTGTGGTTGTTACAGAGAATACCACAGTTTCACAGAAAATCAAGAAAACAAGGGTAACTAACAAACATTTTCATTTTCTAGAAGTGTTTTGGGCTGGTGTTTTCTGCATAACATGTTTTTGTATTTATAGTGCTATCTGCTGTATGTGTGCTATACATTGAAATGTTTTTACAACACATCTCCTAGAGGCCCAGAAGGAAAAGAAGTATAAAGACAGAGACAACAAATTAAACCAAAGATGTTGCTTGCCAAACAGATTTCATCATGGAGCAACTAATATTTGAGGCGCAGCATGGTCCAGTCAATGAGCAGACTCGTGATGCTTATGCCCAATGGCCTGAAATTAAATTGAATGTGACTGGCAAAGCCAGTAAAGTATTCTTGGACCATTGCTACAATGTGAGAACACCACAAGATGAAACTGAGTATAATGAAGATGCATTGGAATTCCTCACAGACCACTTGAAACAATCTACACCCGCAAAAAAAGGTCCACCCAATAAACATTCAAATTTGACTGGTTCTCCAATTTGTGTGCAAATAACACAAGCTGAACAAACAGAGACTGAAGCTTCAACGCAATTGACCGATGAACTTGCCAAAGATCTCAACTTAGGTTTGGCTAGTTTGGGCGATTTGTCCACCACAGTTGAGTCACAAACCACATTCATGCAGGACGATTGGCTAATAAAGGAGCAAATGTACATTGTATTCGACAGCTGTCTGGTAGACATTATAATGATACTGAAATGTGTCCATACATCGAGGGGGAAAGTATGCAGGCAACCATTGGTGCATGTGTCTCGTGTATTACAAGGCACTAACCTGAAAATCGAAGCCAGCTGTGTCAACCTCCATCATACATATTCATGGTCCGCCCAATCGATGCTGGGCAAAGTGCCAGCTGGAAATCTACTATGTTCAACAGCTTTACTTTTCAGTGGCTTCACTTTCAGTAAGATGTCCAGTTTCTGTCAATTTGTGGGAGTTCAGTTCTTTGCTAAAACCCAGTACTACAAATATCAAAGGAAATTCGTATTCTCTGCTATTAGTCAAGCCTGGAAAATAGAACCGATGTCAATTGAAAGCACTTTCTCTGGCAAATGGTTCTGGCTAGCTGGCGACGGACAGTGTGACAGCCCTGGATTTTCAGCAAAGTACTGCACATACCACATTCAAGACATGGAAACTAAAGAAATTGTGAGTTCAGAGATTGTGCAGGTGTCCTAATGTTCATCCTCAGTGGAGGAATATGGTTTCATAAAATCCCTTGAACATCTTCAATCGAGGGGAATGCACATAGACCTTATAGCCACTGACAGACATGTTTCAATAACTAAGGCGCATCCGGAAGTGCTCGGAAGTGTGGCTGTTGGGCTGAGCACTCTGCTACTTTGTTACTGAGACAGGACCCGGGGACAGCCTCATCGTCGGCATTGGGAAGCCCAGCATTTTCTTCAACGCGCGTAACACGCACTACTTTGGACTGTTGTGGACTCGCTATTGGATGGTATATATTGCATTCAATTGTTCCTGTTCCTGGTATTGACCGCGAGTTTACCGCGGGTCTCGCTAGCTCGCTAGCCAGCGTTACTTACTCTGTTCTCTCTTTGGTTTCAGTCCCGCCCATTGATCCCGCCTACCGCCCGCCCACACGCCCAAAGCCACTTCCACTAAAGCACTGGTGCTTGCGCATCCGGCGCGCGCCTCTGGACGTGCTCGGAAGTGTGGCTGTTGGGCTGTTCGGCTGGCAGAGGGCGGATGGGGTAGGAGCTATTAGTCCCAGTGACAAATTTGTTAAAGGTTTTTCCAGTGTGATATTGGGGTGCCATTTGGGGTCAATACTGCATAACCAGTTAAATGGGGAAAACCAAACTTCCGCCCCGCAAAGATGCGCGAGCGGACTTCTTTATGGCAGTAAGTACCAGAAGAGCAAGCCTCGCCCGAGCAGCAGCTCTAACGCTGCCTGAGTCCAACAAGGATGAGGCCGAATTATTACAATGTGCGCAACAGTGTTCGCTACCTGATAAACAGATGGAGGATAATATAGATCCCTCGCAAGAGGGCGAATTTCTAAAGTATGCACAAGAACGTTCCTTGCTTGATAAACAAAGCGAGGACAATATAGATCCCTCCCAACTGCTGTTTGGAGAAGATGATCCATTAAACTATGTGCAGGATATAGGGAAGGTACTGAAAACAAATAAAGAATATGATAACACCCTTTATGGGAATGAGAATGAACCCCAAGGTAATTTGAACTATGACAAATTATTGGATTTTTCTAATGGTACTACATTCAAAGGGGAGAAAGTCACTAAGAGTAGCTCTGACCCTTCTACCTCAGAATTTCCTGTAATAATGGCTATCTTTAACCGTCTAATTCTGTCTGAATTACATAAGCAAACTGATTCACTAGCTAATTTAGTCATCGAATTTAAAGCTTCACCAGACAAATTGTCAGAGGCACTGACACAGACACTTAAAACTAATATGGAAAGGAAAGGGGAGCAGGGGTCAGAGACTCTAACAAAGGTATCTCCTATAGAAGAGATAATTATTCTAGGAGCTTCCCAAGATCAGGCTCAGGAGTTTATCGAGGTGGGGCAGGTTTCTGTGCAAAGTACCCAGGTAACCAAAATAATCCCTAAAGGGCCAGAGAATGTGGTGCCGGAATTTAAATTGACAAAAAGACAAGAAAAAAAAATTGCAAAGCAAAAAAAGAAAAATAATAATAAAAATGGAGGAACAGCCAAAACATCTAGAAAGTTTTTGAGAAATGTCATAGAGGTGGAAAAGATTGAGGAACCTTCATCTAGGGCAACTAAACAACAACAAAACAAAACCACATTAGAGAAGGAGTCCCGGAGAGCCATTACGGTTATGGATCAATCCACCCAAAGTGCATATATAGAAGGGGACAAACAACTATGGGAAGCAATGAAAAACAAAAAACATAGGGATGACCTTTTGAAATCTTTAATATGGCTGTGCCGCAGGAAAATATGACAGACACAGGGAGGCTTGCTAAGGTTAAAGAGGTGACACACTCTACCCAAATGGAGGGACCCACGATAAAAAGGAAGACAAATGGGATGAATGCAATAGTCACTGAAAGAGGACCACTCAGGAACTTGGTCCCAATCGCAGTTAATACTGGCCTGGGCAGTAGGGATTGGAAAATCGTCCCAGGGAAAGATCCCAAAATTAATCAGAATGTTGCCCAGGGCAATATGAGACGGTTTAGTCTGGGTCATGAAGTTGAGGTGGGGAAGAACAACGGGGGTATGAGGGCCAACAACAAACTTAGTGATCCTCTCAGGCCAACAGACCCTCAACTATGGACTGTGTTTAACAAGGGGTCGAGCAATATGGATGACCCAAAGACAAGGAATGGGCACGCCAATGATAACCTTTCCGAAGTGATCATAGAAGGCAAAGGCGGTAACTCGAAGGAAACAAATGATCAGCAGAAATATCCGAAAATTGAAGGGAAAATGAACGAGAATAACAATTATGATGCCCTCTATCAATCAATAATCAGAGTGTTAAGGGAGAAACATCCCCAGGAGGCATCTAAAATTGGCAATGAGCAGTGTCAGAATAATACGAAGGAGGTTACATATGAAGAATATTGTACGGGTGCGAGTGGGGATGGTTATGGAGGTATTAACGAGAGTAAGGGTGTTAGAAAGAAGGATATGCTCCACTCACAACCGATACTCGATCTAAAAGATCCGGTAAGACCTGATCTACCAGGGCTGGTCCTGACAACACTATTTACGGATCAGAACAACATCTCCCTCAATAGACCCTTCATATTGTCTCTTTTGGGTCAGATGCCGAACTTAAGTTTGATTGAATCGTCCGATATCCATCTGGTTGATTATATACATAGGCAGAGGTTGGATTATGTTCGCCTTGTGATCCCTTCACCTTTGGTTAGAAACCTCATGATGAGAGACGCGAAGCAATTTCATTGTAGAGGTTTCGATATTTTTGATTATGTTCAGTCTCAACCCCATATATCAGCATCAATTCGAAACACTAATAGACCCCTGAGGGATGAATCTGTAAATAGGGAGGTGGGGGTCAGTATTGAGGGGTCAGATAATGGGGAGAAACAAGATTGGAGATGGCTTGCCCTGACGCTGAGAGAGTCGATTGATACTCTTAAAAAAACTAGGGAAGCCACTCTAGCAAATGAAAATCGAATCCTCAAACTTCTAAGTTGGAACTCAAGAGGGTCGATTAATCTCCTACATAATGTGACCTTAATGAAGGAATTGGTGCAATATGATTTACTTTTCATTCAAGAAACCTGGTCAAGGGTGCCATTATGTTGGGAGGGTTTTACGGTATGCTCATTGTGTGCACAAGGGGGTGCGAGAGGTCGTCCGAAAGGAGGTCTTTTAATTGCTGTTAAAAATCTCTTGAATCCCAAAAACATGGGGGAATGGGCATTCGCACAGCATTTCTTGGTTGTGGGTTTCACACTATTATTTAACAATAGGGATACACCCTTTTTGTTGGTCAATATATATTGGAATCCCGCCGAACATTCGGACAGGCAATTATGGTTGGAACTATGCAACTTGGGGTCTCTGTTGGAGAACTGGTTGCTTGTAAATGTAGGGGGACAGATTGTGATTGTGGGTGATCTTAACGCAGTTATTCATGGGGACCCTTTAATTGGGGAGGCACTGATTAGTAATATGGAGGCTTCCTCGCAATCCGTGGGGAATCAGAAGTGTAGGGGGAAAATTTGGGCTCACTTTTCGGAGGTGTGGGGTTTGGAACTTGGAAAGCCAGAGGTTATCATTCGGTAATTGACTATTTTATATGTTCATTGGATCTGTTTAACCGGTCAGGCAAATTTGACGTTATTGAGACCATATTTAGTGATCATTGTATGCTAACTTTGGATATAGGCATAACAGTATCAAATGAGACAAAAATAATATTTAATTATAATTTGAAAGCCAATTGTTCAGGGAATCGAATTATTTGGACAGGGAAAAAAAACATTCGATTCACCGCCTCCATCATTGAAGATTTAGAGACATTTTCAGATCAGCAGAGACTGATGACATACTCGTTCAGTAAATTCACTGACTACATTAGTCGCTCACTAACAAAACTTGGGGTTGTAAGTAATCCCTCCAAATTGGCTACGAAGTCGAAATCACATACTTTTGAGATGGAAGTTAGGGATAAAAAGCGCTGTATGTGGAAAGAGATCAGACAAATTAAGAAATCAGGGCTGACCCTCTTAGACATGGTTGATGGAATTAAAAAAATAAAACAGAGCTACAAAAATTGGTCCATACAACATCGTATAATTAAATGCAAGAGAGACGGGGAATCTATGCTAACAGCCCTGAGAGGAGCCAACTCAAGAAACTTTTGGTCTTTAATAATAATTGGGACAAACCTCAGAAAGAGGTACTTTTGAACCCCATTAATGAATCCATATGGAAGGGCCACTTTGCCAATCTGTACCGTGTCAATAAAGAGGAGGAATTGGCCACATGGAACAATGAACCGAAATGGCTACTGAACTTTACCACATGGGACTTAAAAAATCTTATAGTAAAATTCAAAAACTCAGCGGCACCGGGCCCTAATAATTTGTCTAATAAAATCCTAAAGTGGGATCCCGACTTATGGGCAAAAATACTTTGTTTTGTTTACCAACATATTAATAACTAAAACCATACCGTTGTCCTGGAGGGTATCAATCATTATCCCTATATTCAAAAAGGGTTCGAGAGTATGTCCCATGAGCTACAGGCCAATAGCCATTGCCGATCCCGAATCTAAATTGTTCTCATCGTTGGTTCTAAGAGACATCCAGAAATGGATAGATGACAAACAGATCTTGGACATGAGACAATTTGGATTTAGGAAAAACATGGGGACCGAATGTGGGGGGCTTATCTTATACGGTCTGAAAGCAGAAGTAATGAAAAAGGTGGACTTGTCAGTCTTTGTGGCTTCAATGGACCTGAGCTCCGCATTCGACTTGGTGGACAGGAACATTTTGTGGAAAAGATTAAGAGCACTACACATGCCAGCAATTCTATTAGACATAGTAAGGGCAATTTATTCCCAGACTGGTGTGAAAGTCAGATTAGACTCAGAGGGCACCCTTTCTGATGAAATATCCATACATAATGGTCTGCGTCAGGGCTGCAGGTTTGCACCCACAATCGTCAACCTCTACGTTAGTGGTGCGAACCTGGCTCTCTTAAATAAAGGACTAGTCCCTCCTAAACTTATGTACACCCGCCTGGCCTGGTTAGCATATGCTGACGACTTTCTCCTCATAGATACCACTAAGGTAGGACTGCAAAGAATGCTTACAGCCTTTCAGGGGTTCATTGATTCAATAGCGTTAAAGATCAATCCAGCTAAAACAGTGATAGTTCGACTTGGCAGGAAAAATAAGAAGTCAAAAACGTTATCTTGGTTCTCTGGTACCACTCGACTTAAGGCTCAGTCGGAGTTTAAATACCTCGGCTTTGTAATAGCGGGTGCGAACTCGAGACCCCTGCTGAGGACACATCTTAAACTTGTGGCTGACATTGCTATTGGTCAAATGCGTGCCCTAGATTCAAAATTTGGGAAATTCTCAATGATTCTGCTGAGAGAGTACTATACAAAAAAAGTTATTCCCCGCTTAACATATGGAGCTGAATTTCAACCTAAAAATTATGAAGGAGAATGTACTTATATAGAAAGTTATATCTGGAAATCAGTACTGTACCACTTACCGAAATGTATTCTTTATCATCTGATCAAGTACGAACTGGGCTTAAATTCCCTTCAGGCATTGGTAACCTGGAAAAGAATGATGTTATGGAGGAAATGTAACTTGATAGAGATCAACTCCACTGTACATTCATGCAGGTCGGGACATGGGAAATCCTTTTATTGCTATATTGAATGATGAGATTTTAAAAAGTTTGAAGCTTTTGGGTATGTCAGTCACTTCTCTTATGAACAACTCTTCTAGGGTGAAAGAAAGTGTACTGGGTTTCGATTGGATGCACACAAAAAATGCTATTCTTAATACTAAATTGTATCAACAAGTGTGTGCTCTAAGCAAATGGTTCCCAGCTATAGAGACTTACTTAATTAAGTACCCAAACAAAACAATTCGAAATGATTTTGTGCGTTTTAGATTCAATGTAATCCCTACTAATCAGATTAATTCAATTAGATTGACGGTACAGGGATCTTGGTCATGGTGCAGATATTGTTGTATAGAAGGGATGGTTGAGGACCTGAAACACATACTTTTGGTCTGTCCGGCCCTAAGAGAAAAAAGACTTCTATACTTTGGTCAATATGTGCAGAACACGGCAGAGGTGGACAGAGAATTCATCTGGTACAAAATGCTACACAATAGTAAAGGCAATTTAAATATCAGGGTGGCAACATTTCTGAGAAATATTTGTGCTCTGTTTTAAGTTTCAAATACAACTTTTGTACTGTTTATTTTTGTTTTATTCTTGTTTAGCGGTGTTCTAGGTCGTTGATGTATCATGTACGAACATCAATTTGGATTTTAATTTTTGAATTTGTGAAATTGTGAAAGAATAATAGTACTTTTTGTGAATTTTGTAAAGGTTTTCAGAAACCAAAAAAAAAAAAATAACCAAGGCCATACGAGAGCAGTTTCCAAACATTTGTCATCAATTTGATGTACGGCACGTTGCCAAATCAGTGAGTAAATAAATCACAACTGCTGGTAAAAAAAGGATTCTGAAAATATTTTACAGTAGTTTCAGTCTTTCAGCAACATTCTTTGGTGGAGCTCCAAAACTTGTGATGGGTCTGTGGAAATTCTACTTGAAAAATGGCGCTCATTGATGCTTGATGCACCACTGTTCCAACGTTCACTCATGGACAGAAAACCAAAATTTTCACGAAATGTGCGCACGGACCGTTATCGGAGGAGCAGGAACGCAAGAAGTGGTTGCTGGCATGTTCACCTCACACAAAGCTCTTGAGAAGATTGTATATGACAAAACTCTTTCAAAAGAGCTAAAGGGACTCTCAGAATTCTGTCACACCAGAGATTTGCAGGTGTTCCACAATATGTGCCTAAAGTACAGGCCCAAAAGGTTGCATTTCGGCATAGCCGGTATGCAAGCCTGAACATTACTAGCCGTATTAGCGCATAATTAGAACCTAGGTAGAGAACAATCAAGAACTGCCGGAAACTTTGGGATGCTTCGTTACACCTTGGTTTTTGCAAAACGAAGCAAAAAATGGGTGGCAAAGCCAATATACCAGGAAATGGAATTCGATTTTGTGAAAGATCTCACTTTGACTCATGGAGTGGATCCCGATTTTGTTCCTAGGACACATACAATGCCGCCAAACATTGCAAACGAGCCCTGTGCTCCTACAGCTGAACTTGTTGAACAGTTGACTTCCTGTTGTAAATGATTTGCAGCAGTGTTCTTAATGTGCTCACTATAACTTTTGGGATATGTTCCCCAATGTTTGTACGCTGTACACCAACAATGGATTGCTATTAAACTCGAATTTCAATGCTATAAAAACTATTAAGAAGTGTTTAATTATGCAGATTTAATCCGGTTTATGATTGATTAATTTTTATCTTTCGCCTTCCCTTCATTTATATTATTGGTCCTTGAACAATACCATACATGTCTGTGGTTGCTAAGTGCCTGTAAGGGAGGTTGATACTCGAAGTAGCTTTTTGGAACTACAGACAACCACAGTCATCCACAGAAGCCAATTCCTGATGCACATGACTAGTCTAAAAACAATTAAGAAAAAGTTGGCCAGAGGTAGATGGAGCTCAAATAATTAATGAAGACATGGAAACCAAGCTAAAAGTCTCGGAGGGCGGGCATGCTATTTCAAGTTTGTACGAGATCCTAATTGGGACCACTTCGAAGGAGGAAATGAAATGCAGAGCAGGTAGGAGAGAGAGCTAGGGAGAGCCTTTGAGTATAAGGAGTGGGGTAACATCATGGCGTACCACAAAAGGGTTTTGAGAAATGCTAGGCTTCAGATGCTCCAATTTTATATAACCCAAAAGGCATACCTCACACCTGAAGCAATAACCAAATTCAAAGGAGCAGGTAATCAGCGGTGTCCCAAATGTAACGCAGAAAATGCAGGGATGACTCACATGTTTTGGGAATGTGCCGCAATACAGGAATTTTGGAATAAAATAGCCACCAAAGTGGCGACGGGAGGCATTGTCCTCTTGACGTACAGTCACCGGGGGCATGTAATTTGTGGCAGTTTGAAAGAGATCTTATATATGCATTAGCGAAGCGTAGTATTGCCATGACGTAGAAAGCTAAGGTTGCCCCAAGTGTGAACATGTGGTGGGAAGACCTGCGAAAATGCAGTCGAAACAGGAGTATCGGAGAAGGCGATTTAGCAAAAACAGAAGCCTGGGCCCGACCTAATGCAATGGATAACCCTAATTGTAACATTGTTCTGTCAGACCACGGATAAAGACACAGCTCAGATGTGATGATCTAAAACGATGATAAATCACCAGATCCACCACCAATATGGAACACTGTTTGGAGGCTGTGCAGGGGCGGCAGATGGTGGGTTGTTGGGGTATGGCTGTATGATTAAACCTTAAGAGAGAAGCACTGTTATGATACTACATTAACTGATGTGATCGAAGTGTAATGTTAAGCAGAACCAATAAAAGATGTTTAAAAAAAAAGAAAACCTAAAGCTAAGGTGGGAGCAAGCTTCGACCATCATATGAAAATAAGGCAGTCCTTGTGGAGGCGTAGCAAAATAAAAGGGCCTATACTAAGAAAACCTATTGCCAATTCCTTAAAACTAATTGCAGAAAGAGTGTGGGACAGGGTTTCAATAAAGAAAGAAGTGTTCCAAATAATAAGGCAGGATGTGATTGCCAGGGGTCTCCCTTCCCCACGTTTTGAGCACAGGACAAGGTATGAGCTTGGAGCACAGCATATGCTCAAGCTTTCCCAGCATGAGCTGACAGTTCCATTCCAGCTATCAAGTTCTTCGATAGTTAAGTCTCTTTTCAATAAAAAGTCTCTTGCCTTCGAGGGCATGATATGTTAAAAAAGAAACAAACAAACAAAAGGTTCCTTTGCAAAATTACTTTGGATGAGGACTTTTCACCACTTGACAGGAGGGACCCTTCACTTGCCCTGGTTTTCCAATCCTTCTGACTTTCACAAGTCTTAATGTCTTTTTAAACCCTGATTGTCGGCTGTCCTCTGCCAGGTTCACTCTCCCCAACTTCCCACAGACAGTTCACTATGAGACTTTAGACTTCGCCCTATCTCGTTAGCATCCCTCCAACGGGTTCACTCTTTCTGACTTTGCAACATACTGTTCATGTACTAGTTTTCACCATGCAGTATTAATTTCCCTTTCTTTCACAATCATCTGTTGGTCAACGGTACAGAGGATTTTACAAGACCCCTGTATGACCACTTCGACCTCTCTTTGCCTCTTCCCAAGGCCTTCTGGTTACAGTAGTCTCTACCTTCAGGTAATCGCCTAGAGTTTCCTGCGCGAGCACCCACGTGGTGCCAAATGGCTCTGATGCTGGTTTCCCCACTCTTTTCTCAATAGTTTCTTTATATCTTTAAAAAGTTCAAATTAGCCGTTCGCTAGTTTTCGTTCAACATACTTAGGTTTCTCATCGAATGTCCCCTTGCCTCACCGGCTGTCATGAACCACTTGGCTGTCTTCTCCTTCGAGTCAAGGTTGGTACCACGGAGACCAGCGCCTTTCCCCTGCTTGGTTATCAGCGGAGGAGGGTCTCATGTACTGTAGTCATCTATTGCAATAGACACTGACATTTGTTTGTAGTCTTATGTTTCCGTCTGCAGAGGTTTCACGGGCCTGGATAGGAAAGAGCAAGGTCACTTCTCTCCTTGTCACTCTCTCAGTATTCGCCGTCTTTCGCCTCCTCTTTAACTGCCGTGCTGAGTTAGCTCTTAGTTCATGCGTTCTGCCCTGCTCGTCCTCATTCTGGTCAATTGCCTGACATTGCCTGACCCTTGTATTGGGACATATCAGGTAAACGGCTCTGGTGTTAGTCTGTTGTCTTTCATGCTGTGTGAAAGTGTTGGTGTCGGAAAAGGGGAGGCGGTGTTTTGGAACATCCTATGTGGTAGGACGGGGAAAAGGTGTTCATACCGCATCGCACCCGTTGGTGTCCCACTCCCACTTCCCAAGGACCCCCATCCAGGTGATCCTCCCTCACTTGTCCACCGCCAGGAACTGTATCCAATAGCGATGGCCGTGTCCTGGCTACCTGGATGACAGATCCCCGGGCACCAGCTAGGGAGACACCTTCAGGTTTCTCACAAGTGTGGGCCCTGACCCCAGAAAGCCTTGTGGATAATGAAAAGGGTCTTTAACCTGATCCTTGCAGTCACCGGGATCCAGTGGAGAGATTTCAGGGCTGGAGAGATACGTTCTCTGGGCTTGAGGCCAAGGATAATTCTAGCAGTCCTGTTCTGGATTAGTTTTAGAGGGTAAAGGAAGGCAGATTAAGAAAGAGGCTGTTGCAGTAGTCCAGCCTAGAGAGAACCAGGGCTCTGGATACAGTGAGCTTCTGGGGGGAAGTGACAAAGGGAAGAGTTCCTTGGAGGAACAACAGAGCTGGTAGTGGGACTTCTTGGCAACGTCCGAGATGTGAGGAGAGAAAGAGAGAGTGGAGTTGAAGATGACACCAAGGTTTTTTGCCTCACAAGAATGCGAAGGAAGAGGGCCCAAGGCAGGCGGCCATAGTGAGAGAGGGAAAGCAAGAGCAGGGGTCCCAATGAGAAGGATCTCAGTCTTACTGGCATTAAGGCAGAGATTGTCAGAGGCGCACCAATCCTGAATCACAGATCGACAGTCAGGAATTAGCGAGAGAGGAGAGGAGAGGAGGCTGAGGGGAGCCTGAAGGAAAGCTGAGTGTCATCCGCATAACACTGAAAGTTAGAGGAGGAGCAAGAGATCAGGTGGGTCAAAGGGGCCAAGTAGGGGCTAAAGGACCACAGTGAGAGGATAGAGCCCCAGGGAACGCCACAGGTAGAGCGAGGTGGTAGAGAGAAAGGGACCAAGCTGGACCTGGGAGGTGTGGTCCAAGAGGAAGGCGTTCAGCCAGGGCCTGCTCTGTGATGCCTAGATTCTCACGGAGTCGATTGATCAGGCTGGCGTTGCTGACCATGTCGAAAGCACAGGAAAGATCAAAGAGGATGAGGACAGAAGGAATGCTGGAATCAAGGTTAGAGAGCAGATCTTCACGGGTGTTCAGAAGAGCAGCTCTGAAGCCAGACTGATGGTCATGGAGGCAACCAGCAGATTCAGTGTAGAGATTAAGCTGGGAGATGGCCATATTTTCCAAGAGTTTGCCTAGGAAAGGGGTGATAGAGATCGGGCGATAGTTTGCCAGTCAGGTAGGATCGGCAGCTGGCTTCTTGGGGAGTGGGTGCACAAGGGAGTGCTTAAGGGGAGAGGGGAAAGTTACAGTGGCAAAAAAAGGGATAACAGGAAGCCAAGGCTGGAGAAAGGGTGTCAATATTGTCCTTGATGGTTCTGGAGGAGCAGGAGAGCACCTGTTTGGACGACACTTTCATAGATCGGACTTGTCTAGAAACCTCATCAGGTGTTGTCAGAGAGAAAGTGGAGGAGAGAGAGGGAGAGAGAGAGATGTCCAGAGCTAGGCCAAGAGAGGAAGAGGAGATAGAGGACAGGATGTCCTGAGTTTTTATGGAGAAGTGAAAGGCCAGGGAGGGAACAGGAGAGGTAGAGGCTGCAATAGGATTGGCCAGTTCCTTGTAGATTTTAAAGCGTTTGGCTGTGTTGTTAGAGGCCGCAGAGACGAAGGCTTGAATGTGTTCTCTCTTCTTGGAAAGGGCAGAGAGTCTGTATTGCCTTTGGAGCAGGCGGCAGTCCACTTTGTCAGAGAATGCGCCCAAAGTCCTCCACTTCCTCTCAGCCACCCTGAACTTGAGTTTCAGTATGGTGAGGTCAGAATCATATCAAGAGTTGCACTTGGAGGTAGGCTTCATGCGGGTTTCGCATTCTCAAGGATGTACAGGGTGTTGGAAATAGAAATATATAGCTTATAGAGGGCTGTGTCAGGTGTGAGTCAGCTGCAGGAGTAGGAGGAGCCGAGAAAGTAGGGGCAAAGGCATCCACTGACACATGCTTCATGGCCTAACCAAGAAGGTAGGTGGCAATGCTTGGGGATGGGGGCTTTGCCTGACAGATAGAGAGTTTCAGATGAGAGGAGAGTTGAAAGTGGTCAGTCCAAGAGAGAGGACTGGTGTAAGGGTTAGAGAGGTGGATGTCTGAGCAGATGAGAGCATCCAAAGTATGTCCGGCAGAGTGTGTCAGACCAGAGGGCAGAATGGAAAGAGGGTGTGTCGCAGAGGTGGCGGAAAAGCCCAGAGGAGGGATTAGAAGCATCTGTGTGGATGTGGAGGTCCCTGAGGAGGAGAAGTTGAGAAGTAGAGGCAAGGAGAGAAGAGGTCGGCTCACTCTGAGAGGAAGAGGGCCACCTGTACAGGAGGCTTTTAGATAGTGGCCACAGTAAGAGAGAAGCCAGGAGAGACAGAGACCATGCAGACTGTGCATTCAAAGGTGGAGCAGGCATGGGAATGACAGAAGCAGGGAGCCACTCAGGAAAGATCAGAGCTACTCCACCTCCGGGTCGGTTGGTTCTGGGCTCGGAGAGGATCTTGTAGCCGTCAGGGAGGAGAGTGACAAAACTCGTGACAGCTTGCCATGAACCAGGTCTCGGTGATAGCAAGGGCATCCAGGTCAAGTTCTTTGAGGAGGTGACAGATGTCAGAGGTGTGTTTTGACAGCAGAGCTAGAGTTGAGAGTAGCGACGTGGAGCTGGTTGCCACATTTGAAATACTTCTGGGTAGGGGTACATACAGGGTAGCGCTGCCCCTTGGTGGAAGAGGGGCCCGAGAGTGAGCAGAGGTGGAAGCAAGAGGTGGCAGAGGAGCCAGAGAGGTGCTAGTAGGAGTGGCAGGAAAAGGAAGGAAGTTGATAAGACGTGCTAGACGCCCATCAAACAGGAGGAGTTTGGGCTGAGGGCCATGGACCAAGATGGTGTTATTCAGATAGACATTAATGATGACCTTGGAGGAGTGGAAGGAAGCCAAGAGGGCTTCCCACTGAGTGTCACCATTAATGGGAAAAGAAGAGATAGGAGAGAGAGCCGAGACCATATGAAGGGTCCATAGGTCTGGAGATTTGACGACAAAGAAGATGTCGGTGACAGTCTGTCTGGAGGAAGCACTAATGTAGGTATCAGCGATAGGAAGGCCAAGGTTGGCGACCAGGGTGTCCCTCTTGAACTTCTTCCTTCCAGACTAAGTGAGAGGGATAGTACAGGCAATAGAGTAGCAGTTAGAGAAGATGGGAAAGACAGCGAGCACCATAGAGGGTGCGAGGGAGGTAGGAGGGAGGAGAACAGGCCTGAAGGGAGGGAGAGAGACGGACAGCCCTGTGGCACACAACTTTGGATGTGCGCTGGTGGGGCAGGCTGGGGTCACAACAAGGAGGACATAGAGGGAGAACAAGTAACACTCAACAGTGAACGGCACACCTTGCGGGGGGGGCCTAGGATGGGAGGGAGCCTAAAGAGACCCAGTATCAGTGCCACAGTTATCAGAATGCAAAGCACCCACATTAACTTTTATTGCATGAATTATTTTGAAAAAAAGTGACCAATGTTGCATTTTAAGTTTAAAATTCCAATGTTTTAAAAAAAAGTATTAGCTGATTTAATTTCTATAACCACTTTTTTCACTATAAGTGTTTCTGAAAAGAACCTTCAACACCAACATCCACTATACTTCCTTCCCCTTTGATTACACTCTCTAACCAGTTGGGGCATCTCACATCCTTGTGCCACCTCCCACCTACCCTCCCACATCAACTAAAATAGTTGATCTTCCAAAACTGGAATGCTTCCTCAGACTGTATGCATATAGCATTGCGCTCAACTCTTCATTCAGGTACAATCTCGAATCTCCACACATCTGTACCATATTTTTAACTATCCTATTGAATCTCTCCACTAAGCCATTTGCTTGCAGATGATATAGGGGCATAGTTAAATGTTCAATCGCATTTTCCTTCAGAAAAAAAACATTTTCACTGATAGAAATCGTGTCCCATTGTCAATGTCAATCTCTCGGTGCATCCTCCCTTTGAAAAAGACCCTGTAAAAAACCTATTATTACTTCCCTGGCGACCTCCCTTACAAATAGAACTTCAGGCCAATGACTGCAGTAATCTATCAATACTAATGCATTCTTCTTCTCTGCTCTTGCGCCATGAAAAGGTCTTGTTATATCTATGACAAGCCTTGTCCAAGGCTCAGTTTGTACCACGGAAGGAACCAAAGGTGCTGTCTTCATGATTAAAACCTTGTCACTCTCATTACATTGACAACATCCCCTGACATACCTATCCATTTTTCTGTCAATGCCAGGTCACCAGAGGTTTTCCCTAACGATATTCCTTGCGCCTGTTATATCTGAGTAACCCACATCTGCATTGGCTACAATGGCTCCCCTGGCATCCTTTGGTGGTACCACTCTTTCCCCCTTTGCAATATTGCCCCTCCTTCTAACTCTTCAGCCCCCATGCCAAACGGACTTGCATCTATACTCCATTTTTGTGTAGATGGCACCTCTCCAGCATGTGTCTACACACCTCTTGTATTGTTGTGTCATTACTCTGGGCACTTATACAGTCGTCTTTCGTTATAGCATTCACAGCCAGCACACATACCTCTGGAATAGATACTGCATCATCCATCACTATTTCTTGCTTTTATGCCTCTACAACTGGTATTATCGATAAACAGTCTGCAACCTTGTTCTGTTGTCCTTCTTTCTCTAAATTCTGGTCTGCAGTTGTATTCAGTTACTTTTGACGTTATTCTGAACAACCTGGATGGTATTTTCTCTGTGCCACCTTACCCCGGCACCTTAAGCAGCGGTTTAGGATTTGTCCGTAATATGAATGGGGCTCCCCAAATAAAGTGTCTGTAGTGTTGTACTTCCCAGGCACACACTAAAGCTTCTTTTGCTATCACAGAGTAGCCCTTCTCCACCTGTGATATTGTCCTGCAGGCAAAAGTGATTGGGCCTCATTACGACCCTGGCGGAGTGGGTTTACGCCAGCGTTATTCGCGGCGGACCCGTCCGCCCTACTACGAGTTCCCGTAGCGCCATGGAGCGTTTTCCGCCTGGTTTTTCCGGGCGGAGAAATCCATGGCGCTACGGGACCTTGTTGTTAATTACGCCACCGTATTTTACGGTGGCGTAATTAACGCCTTCCCCACTCCCATTATACCCTATGGGGCAAAAATGGGAATGGGGAAGGGTAAAATGGGGGATGGGGATTTACCGCCCCGCCAAGGTCGGAATGGGGCGGAAAATCCGCCAACCCCCATGGCGCTATCGGCAGCTTTCCGCCGTGCTCCATGGTGCATTTTGCACCGCGATTTCCGCCAGGGTCGTAATGAGGCCCATTGTTACTTCACCTAGTCTATCATCTTCCTGTGTTAAAACAGCACCTAGCCCTTTAATATTGGCGCCGACCCAGCAATTGTCTTCTTCTTGGCATCAAAGGGTTTCAGCATGGGAGCCCTTATTATGCATTCCTTTGCTCTTTTGAAAGCTATTTGATACCTCTCCTTCCAGTCAAAGTTTGCCCCATTCCTCATTAAGTCCCTCAAAGGTTCAACTATTGATGCAAAATCATTCATGAACTTGGTGTAATATTCACAAAGGCGCAAAAATGACAATACGTCTTGTTTATCGCTGGGTTCTGGTGCTGCAATAATGCTTCTTAACTAATGATTCCTTAGGGCTAATGCCCGCTTGGACAGATTGTGCCTCAAGTATTCTACTTGCAATTGCTATAGCTTGCATTTTTGTAATTTAACAGTCATTCCACATTCCTGAAGTTTTTCAAGTAGCAGCCTTAGTCTATTCTCATGTTCCCTCTCATCCTTTGTGTAGATTAATATATCCTCTTGAAAGTACATGATGCCAGGTGTTCCTTTGACTCATTTGCCTACCAGTTTCTGAAATACTAATGCTGCAGATGCTATGCTAAAGGGCATCCTATTGAATCTAAACAACCTGCATGGTGTAATAAATGTCGTCAAGTGCTTACTTTCCTCCGTTAATTCAGTTTGGTGGTAAGCACTTCGTAATACTATGTTTGTAAATTTTGCAGCATCCTGCATGTCATGCATAATTTCTGTTATATTTGGTAGAGAATGTGTTTCAATGACTATGCTGTGATTTAAACCTCCAAGGTCTATGCACAGTGTAATGCTATTTTATGGTTTCATAACAATCACTGCAGGAGCCACCCATTCTGAGCTTTTCGTCTCTTCTATAATTCTTTGCTTGACCATGTCTTGTAATACATTTTGGAGAGGCCCTAGCAGTCTTATGGGTACCTTTCTTACTTTGCTTCTGGATGCTTCTACTCTCTCCTTCAACTGTTATGTGAGGCTGATAACCTTTCAAAATGCCAATCCTCTCCATAAATACTTGTGGAAATTTTGCAACCAAGTCTTGTTGCTTTATGTTTTACCCAATTGCTAACTCTTGTTCCCTTGGACCTGGCTTCAGTTCCAACCCAAATTTTGCTTGATGCATCCAGCTTAAGATGGGTGGACCCTTGTCGACTACATTCAATTTGCCTACAATTTCTTTCTCATCCTTTCAACAAACCAACCCAACATTTCAATTTGATGCCCAGAATACACAATTGATACTTTTGTGACTGGTTTTAATGTGCCAATCGTTGTTTGTAATTAATTTCCGTGGCAGCATGAGGTACAAAGAGCCAGAGTCCTCCATTAACTGAACTTTTACTCCAACAATTTCTATGTCACATGAGGGTCTCTCTATTTTCAAAAACTCATTTGATACTTCACCTGGGTCCTATATCATCAAGGCATACTAGAGGTGCAAAATGTCACCACTCAATTCTTGCTTCTCATCTTTACATCTGTTGATAGTCTCTTCACTTATCAATGCTATTTCCTTTCTCTCTTTACCAAAATTCTTTTTCTATCTTCTATTGCTCCAGTCCTTTTGAATGTGACCCCTCTTACCACATATATTGCAAATATTATCAGTGGCTATGCAGGCTTTGGAAGCAGCAATTTTGTCACTTGCTCCACATCTATAACAACTGATATTAGCTTGTGTCTTTTCTACATATTCTTTATTCATGCCCTTTACTCCTCCATCTCCTTTATTACGGGTTGCACATACTTGTGCATTTTCCATTGTCTCTTGTTATCTTCTTGCATGCTTCAGAAGACCTCTATACTTTTTGCAATCCAAATGATTTCTTCAAGTGTAGGTTTAAATTCCTCCCATATTCTTTCATCAGCTCATCTCTTAGGGTTTTGTTCAGAAATTGCCAAAAATTACATTGTCGCTATTCCTCTGAGGGCTGCCGAAAATTCATCTATGGACTTACAACACTGTCTTTATTTCTTATACTGATTTTCCATCCTCGCAACCACTTATTCATATACGAAGGAATTCTGCACACATCAATTACTGTGCCACAATAAAAATTAGGTTCTCCAGCATGGGGTCTGGCATGGATTCACATGCTCATGAATATTCCCCGTCGTCAGGCCGGGAATCCTCGGTATAGAAAAAATCAGTATCAGTTTCGTTTCTGATCTGTCTTTCTTAGTAGTAACCAATCACTGGTCTCTGGGTCATACTGCCCCCAGCCAATGACTGCCCTATCCCTAAGCCCCGCCACTGGCAGCCATCCTCAGATTTTTACCGCACGTTCAAGTGTTGGGAGTCCTCGTGCTGTAGCTCTCGAGCTTTTGCTGCGTTTTCGCGCTTTTTTCGGGAGATTTTCTCATTTTTCGGTTAAATAGAGCCTCAATCTCCACCGTGTCTACATCCGATCAGCGGGGATCCGTTTCGGAGTTTCTACACCCCTCAAGGGTGAAGATTTCGTTGAGTTACGCTTTTGGAGGTTTCCAGAAGTTCCGAGGCCTACCCCGGTCATGGCCCAGGAGAAAGGAAGCTCGAAGCCCGGGAAGCTGTTCAGGACCTGCCCTGGATGCCAGCTTCAGAACGTTTTCAAGGAGGACAAGCATTCGTTATGCCTCTACTGTCTCCATGAGGACAAGACGCAGAAGGGGAAGGACTGCGAGTTTTGTGGGAACATGTCAGAGCGGACCATGAAGGATCGCCACCTCCGTCTCGCCAACTGGCTGGGAGGGAAGAGCCCGTCAGGCGAGAAGAAGAAAAAGAAGTCCGAGCGGTCTTCTAAGTCCTGTGAGGGTGCCCCGGCGACGGGGGCCCAACAAAAGGCTAAGCACCGTGAGTCTGTGGGCACCGGGAGCGCCGAACGGTCGGGCTCCTTGGCTGCCAGGCAGGGCGCACCCTCCCCGGCGTCATCATCCACGAGCCAACGCTCTGGCTCGGGTAAGAGGAAGTCCGAGAACCCGGCGAAGCTTCTGTAGAGGCCCCGGTCGATCTGGAAGATTCCGGCAGAGGGGGAGCGAGGCTCGGACCCTCCCCCCAAGGTGAAGGCGTACAGAAGGTGACGTCGGCCTTAATTCACCCTGCTAAGACCTCGATTGAGGATGTCGCCGCGGCCCTGGCTCAGCCTGTGGAGGCTACACCAGTGGAGGCGCCCTCAGGAGCCAGAGTCTCCCTGCCACCGCGGAGGGAGTCGTCTTTCAGGCCCATCGAGAAGACCCACACAAAGTCCTCGTTGGAAAGGGTGGGGGAGGGGCTGGTGGCCATCGTGGTTGCGGACACGACTTCTGAAGAGGAGCTCATCCAAGTCGTGTAAGAGGCCCAGCCCATCGGGAGGGATCCTGACGAGGGCGACGACGAGAGCGATGGTGTCACAGACGAGGCTCCTTAAGAGCCCTCTCTCCTGTCATTTCCGGCGCTGCAGGACACCTCGGCGGCCATTTTGTCAGCCATTCAGTCCTTATGCTCGGAGATAAGGACTAGGTTGCCCCTTCCCCCGACGGAGGTACCTGAGCCAGACCCGACGGGGGAACCCGAGCAAGGACCTTCGTAGAGTCCACCGCTTAAGAGGAGGAGGACGCATCCTAGGCCACCTATCCCGCCTCTGCGGCCTTCTCTGCCTTCCCCCCCGGTCTACTACCCACAGGGATGATACAGGCATGGACACGACTACGACAGGTACGGATGACGACGGAGGCGACGACGGGACGTGTCCCCCGTCGCCCCCTGCCCGGGCGTCCCCGCCCGACGAGATTGGATCCTTCCATGCCATGATTTCCAGGGCATCCAAGCTCTTCCAGCTCTGCCCCGAAGAAAAGGAGAAGGAAGGGTTCCCTTACCAACGGCGCGAGGCTAAAAGGAAGACGGTCCTCGCCGTACCGCTTCTTGATGACATCTGGGATGAGGGGCTCGCCCTCCTCAAGAACCCTGCCACGGCGCCTGCAAAGAGGGACCGGTACGAGAAGAAGTACCGGGTCCCCAACGCTGCCCCCTTGTGCCTTAGGGCGCAACCTACCCCGGATTCGATCGTTTCGGCGGCGGCCAAGAAGAAAGCGGGTGGGGCATCGGCCTCGACTTCAACCTCCCCGCCGGACGGCGAGGGTAGGAAGCTGGATGCGATGGGACGACGGGTCATCTCATCTGCAGCGACGACCATCAAGGCGGCCAACGCCCTGGCCATCTTAGCCCGCTACGACAGGGAGTTGTGATTCAAGATCGCCCCTCTATTGGACTTCCTTCCTGACGCCAAGAGGGCGGAGGCCCTGGAAATCTTACAGGAAGGTGAGATTGCTTTGGACCACGCCATTACGGTGGCTACGGACATCGCCGACACCGGTTTCCGTCAGTTGGGCAACGGTGTTTGCCTGAGACGACGAGGATAGCTCAAGGCGACGGATTTCCGCCAGGACTTACAGACCAAGGTTTTGGACATGCCCTTCGATGGGAACAACCTGTTTGGCAAGGCGGTTGATGAGTCCCTTCAGGAGATCAAGACGGACACGGAGACGGCCCGTGCACTGGGTGTGCTCCAACAGTGACGGCTGTCCTTTCGGAGCTCCGGAGGCAGACGGGGTGCCTCCAAGGGAGCCGGCAGTAGCTCCTCTACGTACCGTCAAGTGGCAAGATCTTCGTCGCAGGAGGCCTACAGGGGACGCGGCAAGTCAGGTGGCTCCCGGAGGAGAAGACACTCCACATCAACATCTTAGAGCTCCGTGCAGTGTTCCGGGCCCTCAGGTCTTTCCTCCCGTCCCTCAAGGGCAAGGTGGTGAGGATCTTCACCGACAACACCACCACAATGTTTTACTTTCGGAAGCAGGGCGGAACCAGATCCCCTGCCCTATCCAAGGAAGCCCAGGATCTGTGGCATAGGGCCGTCGCCCAGGGGATGTTTCTGGTACCCTTTCATCTGGCAGGGATAAAAAACACCATCGCCGACTCACTCAGCAGAGAGCTGCGCTCGTGCCACGAGTGGGAACTGCGCCAGGATCAAGTGGATCGACTCTTCCGACGATGGGGCGAACCCCAGATCGATCTCTTTGCGACGGCGTTTCCCCAGCCGAGGAGCATGGGCGATGCTTTCTCGTTCCCCTGGGACGGCCTATTCCTTTATGCGTTCCCGCCGTTGCCGTTGCTACTCCGGCTCGTCAACCAGCTCAAGAGGTCCCGGTGCAGGATGATCCTCGTCGCACCGGCGTGGCCGAGACAGATCTGGTTCCCGGACCTTCTGGACTTGTCAGCATCCACACCGGTCAAGCTGCCGACGGACGCGGATCTTCTCTCCAGAGAAGGAGGCGCCATTCTTCATCACGAACCAGGGTCGCTGAACTTGCAGGCCTGGCTCCTGCAGCACTAGAGTTTGGAGGATACGACATCCTGGCCGACTGCAGAGAGGTTCTTGCAAAGGCCAGGGCATCCTCAACTCTCAAGTGCTATGGACATAAATGGAAGAGGTTCTCTGTCTGGTGCCGTGCACAGAAGATTAACCCTGTGCGGATTACGGCCCCTCAAGTATTGCCGTACCTACTGTCCTTGGCCAAGGCTGGCCTATCTCACGCTTCCATCAAGGTGCATCTGACTGCCGTCTCACGTTACACCAGAACTACAGGACGGGCATCCTTGTGGTCTCATCGGCTGGTGAAGGAATTTATGAAAGGACTGTTCCGATCGTTCCCGCCGGTGAAGGCTCCTGCCTCGGCGTCGGAGCTCAACGTGGTGCTGACTAGGCTCATGGGGGCCCCATTCGAGCCTATGCATTCAGTGCCGTTGAAGTTTCTGTCGTGGAAGACAGCATTCCTCGTGACCATCACCTCTGCACAACGAGTGGGAGAGATCCAGGCCCTATCTTGCAAGCCTCCATACTTGACTTTTCACGACACGAGGGTGGTGCTGAGGACACACCCTTCCTTCATGCCCAAGGTGCCGTCGGACTTCCACCTCAACGAGCCCTTGGTGTTGCCAGTTTTCTTCCCGTCGCCTTCGTCGCCGGCTGAGAGGACTCTGCACTCACTAGATGTAGCTAGAGCGCTGAAGTTCTACGTGGTCCGCACAAAGTTTTCGGAAGACATCACATCTGTTTGTGAACTTTGGACCTGTGAATCAAGGGAAGGCTCTCTCGAAGACTTCCATTTCCAGATGGCTCTCTGGCTGCATCATGCACTGTCACCGGTTGGCAAACCGACCGTTGCCAGGCCGTCCGAGAGCCCATTTGACCAGGGCGATCGCTGCTACCACGGCGTTCCTGTCTGGAGTGCCCCTGCTCGACATCTGCAGGGCTGCTATGTGGAGGTCGACGCACACCTTCATGAGATTCTACTGCGTCGACCGGGATTCCAGGGAGGAGTCCAGAGTCGGCCAGGCAGTGCTGCGCAACCTGTTCGCCTAAGGTGAGCCTGGTGAGGAGGTAAGAATTGCTTAATGTTGAGTTGTTGTATTGCTTGATATTGAGCCTTTTTGCCACCTCCCGTGGTTGTGCATGTGTGTACTGCTATGTATTCTTATATTCATGAGCATGTGAATCCATGCCAGACCCCATGCTGGAGAAGGAACAGGTTACTTACCTGTAACTGTTGTTCTCCAGCATGGGTCTGGCATGGATTCACATGCGAACCCTCCCGCCTACCCCTCTGTGGCTCTTCACTTGGTCATACTGCCACTTTACGTGCTACCAAATCTGAGGATGGCTGCCAGAGGCGGGGCTTAGGGAGAGGGCAGTCATTGGCTGGGGGCAGTATGACCCAGAGACCAGTGATTGGTTACTACTAAGAAAAACAGATCAGAAACGAAACTGATACTGATTTTTTCTATACCGAGGATTCCCGGCCTGACGACGGGGAATATTCATGAGCATGTGAATCCATGCCAGACCCATGCTGGAGAACAACAGTTACAGGTAAGTAACTTGTTCCTTCCAATAGATTAGTCTTTTTCACATATTGTTTATTTATTGGTGGCCCTTTTCCGATGACACGTGTTTCGGCATTTCTTATATGCCTTTTTCAAACCAGGGCAAAATCTGTTATTACAGGCAAAAATATTAAAACAAAATGATTACAAAATTATATGGCGTTGTATCCAATCAACAAATTAGAGGTGAAGATCAAAAATGCAACATAAAACATAACATGATAAATCAAACAATACCACACAGATCATATTGTCATCATATGGTCAACGTACAGTAGGGTGGTCGAATAGTTGATCGTTCAACGGTCAAAAAGAACCCAAAAGGACAAAAAAAATGTTTAAACATTTTTTTTTTAAAAAAGGGAGAAACCCCCAATCCGAGCATCAATTATCACATGAATTAGATAGTAAGGATAACACATGCATTGTAGTGAATACAACAGAATTACATTGCACGGATGCGTGTAACAATAATTGCAGAAATAAGTGTGTAGTTGGAAAATTATAAACATACCATCAGGCCGTCATGTTGCATTGATTGTAAGGTGCAAAGAGGGAGAAAATGAGAAGGTGGGGGTGAGGGAAGAATAAAAGAATTTGGAGAGAGGGAAAAAACAATGATATGATATGATATGATATGATATGATGATATAATATGATATGGTATTTGTAACGCGCCTATACACAAGTGTTTCAAGGCGCGACGAGGCAGGGAGGGAGGGAAACAAGGGGAAGACAGACAAACGATCCTACTAGGCCAGGTGTCATTCAGATCGCGCAAGTGCAGAGGTAAGGGGAAAAGGAGAAAGTTCTGGGGGGGGGGAGGTGGGGGGGGGAAAGTGCAGTACAAGGTAAGTAGCGTAAAAAAAAAAAATAATAATAAATAATAAATAAAAGGGCCAGCTGGTGGCAAGTGCGAGGTAAGTGCAGAGCTAGTGCTGGGAGGGGGGCTGTAGGGATACAGTGACAGTCCCACAGTGCAGGGGGAGCCAGGGAGGCAGTGCAAGTGGAGAGTGGCTGGGCCCTGACCGAGGTCGCTGAGAGTGGCCCAGATGCAGGTTTAGTGCAGAAATTCAGTGGGGAGTTAAGCAGGTTTAGCAGGGGAGAGGGAGAGAGAAGGCAGAAGCGAAGAGGAAGGTTTTGAGGTGCTTCCGGAACCGGAGATGGTTCTCCTCAAGTTTCAGGGAGGCAGGAAGGCTGTTCCAGAGGGAGGCCCCTGCTGCGGAGAGAGATCTACCCCCAGCTCGTTGCTTCAAGAAGCGGCTGACCATGAGGGAGTTGGAGACGGATGAGCGAAGGGCTCGTGAAGGAAGATATTTAGGAAGAGAGAGTTGAAGGTATTTAGGCCCCAGGCCCCAGAAGGCCTTGTGGACAATGCAGAGGGTTTTGAACTTAATCCTCGCAGCCACTGGGAGCCAGTGAAGAGATTTCAGTCCTGGAGAGATACGGTCCCTCGGCTTGAGGCCAAGGACAAGTCTCGCAGTTCTGTTCTGGATAAATTGCAGAGGGCGGAGAGTGGAGGCAGGCAGATTAAGATAGAGGCTGTTACAGTAGTCCAGCCTTGAGAGAACCAGGGCTCGGGAGACAGTGAGCTTCTGGGGGAAGGAGAGGAAGGGAAGAATACCTCTGAGGAGGTGCAGCTGGTAGTGTGACTTCTTAGAGACGTCAGATATATGAGGAGAGAAGGAGAGTGTGGAGTCGAAGATGACCCCGAGGTTTTTAGCCTTGCAGGTAGGGGCAGGAAGGGGGCCAAGGGAGGCCGGCCAGAGAGCTGCAGGGAAGGAGGGAGTGGGTGTGCCGATGAGTAGAATCTCGGTTTTACTGGCGTTAAGGCAGAGGTCATTGGCGGCACACCATTCCTGGATAGCAGACAGACAGTCGGAGATGAGAGAAGGAGAGGAGGAGGCCGAGGGTAGCCTGAAAATGAGCTGGGTATCGTCCGCATAGCACTGGAAGTAGGGGCAGAGAGCGGCGATGCGGTGGGCAAGGAGTGCCAGATACTGGTTGAAAAGCCAGGGAGAGAGGTTGGATCCCTGGGGGACACCACAGGTGGAGAAAAAGATGTCAGAGAGGAAGGAGCCCATTTGGACCTGGGAGGGTCGACCGGAAAGGAAAGAGGTCAGCCATGCCAGAGCCTGACCAGTGATACCCAGGTTATCACGGAGACGGTTGAGCAGGATGGCATGGTTGACAGTGTCAAAGGCAGAGGAGAGATCGAGCAGAATGAGAACACAGGGAGTGTTGGAATCGAGGTTCAGGAGCAAGTCCTCACGGATGTTCAGGAGAGCAGTTTCCGTGCTTCTGGCCGCTCTGAAGCCGGATTGATGGTCATGAAGATTACCAACAGATTCAGCATGGAGGTTAAGCTGGGAGATGGCCAGTTTCTCCAGGAGCTTGCCCAGGAAGGGAGTAATGGAGATTGGGCGATAGTTGGCCGGGCAGGAGGGGTCGGAAGAGGGTTTCTTGAGGAGCGGGTGCACAAGGGAGTGCTTGAGGGGGGATGGGAAGACTCCAGAGGCAAATGAGTGGTTGCAAAAGTCAGCCAGGGCAGGAGCCAGGGAGTCGATGTGGTCCTTGATGGTTTTGGAGGAACAGGGGTGAACCTGTTTAGACGAGGCTTTCATAGATCGGACTTGTCTGGAAACCTCATCAGCAGAAAAAGGTGGAAAAGCAGAGAAGGAGGGCGGAGGGGCGGCTGCAAGAGAGCAAGAGGAAGAGCCGGGAAGAGAGGGAGGGAGGAGAGAGGAGGAGAGCGAGGACAGGATGTCCTGAGTTTTTGAGATGAAGTGCGAGGCTAGTGCAGTGCAGAGGGCCTGGGAGGGGACAGGAGAGGTAGAGACTGCAGCAGGGTTGGCCAGCTCCTTGCAGATTTTAAAGAGTTTGGCCGAGTTGTTAGATGCCTCAGAGATGCGGGCTTGGATAAGGGCTCTCTTCTTGGTGAGAACGGAGAGCCGGTATTGCCTTTGGAGCAGGCGGCAGGCCAGTTTGTCAGAGGATGAACATGAAGCACGCCATTTCCTCTCTGCCACCCTGCACTTGCGTTTTAGGGTGACGAGATCCGAGTCATACCAGGAGTTACATTTGGCTTTGGGCTTCAGGTGGATTCTCATGACGGGGGCAAGGATATCGAGAGTATCAGATATAGAGGAATAGAGCATGGAGAGGGCTGTGTCGGGGTGGGAGTCAGCCGAGGGGGGAGGAGAGGGCGAGAAGGTAGCAGCGAAAGCCTCAACTGACACGCGCTTCATGAAACGAGTTTATTACATGTCAGGGCTGCGTTAGTTGTATCAATCGAGAATCCCCATGGACAAAACGGCTTACCCTTTGGCTGACTTATCAGCTGCACAATATCATAGTGGTGGGGTGAGTCCCATCAGACTGATTTAAATGAGAAAAAGCAATTCTAGAAATAAAAGTAAGAGGTAATAAAGTTACTATTCTGGTTGGTGCATCGGTCTGCACCCCCTTTGAGTGTATATTGGTGCGAGAGGGACAGACATGTCCTGCGGTGGAGTCTGCCTCCTAAATACCATATTATGTGACATAGAGCGTAATTCGTTTTCTGGCAATGTGGTTTGCGGTTAACATCGACGTCCGTACCTCATAAATTACAACATTACTTATGCGTATTTTATGTTATGACTCCGTTGTGTGGAGTGTAGATTGAACTGAGAGTGCTGTTTGTATATAGTCATCAAAGCAAGAGAGAGATGCATAAATCTTCTTAACAATGTGCACGTGTAAAACTCTAGGTCAGATTCAGCCTGACACGCGGACCGGTTGTTAATGGGTGCAGTCTGGTGGGTGGGCTTGACAGCCCCCTAGGGCTTACCTGCAAGTATCAAGATTCATGCATCACGCATCTGGTTGAGCAAAATGGGAGTCGCCGCTGGATCTCAAGTTGTATAAGAGCCGTTGCTAATGTGACAATTGAGTCCTACCTCTATTTCCGTTGTCAAATGGGCTGTCGGCCATATTTTGGGACAATGTTCTAGTTAAATGTGGTTAGTACGTGTTTGTACTCATGCCGAATAAGTCCTAATCAAAGCTGTCATTCAAACAATAGATTCTTGCATTGCATGAACTACAAACTAGCGTTTCATGAAAATTATGGAATGCCACCATTCCATTTCAGGGATACTTATATCAGCTCCCAAGCGGAGTGTTAAACTCCCACCAGTGTATTGTGGGAGATGCAGTCCGAGTCGAGCTCATAAGCCAGGGTGAGCATTCAAATAACAGATTATCCCATATTTATAAGACTATGTCTGGCGTTTCACGTACATTTGATGGAAATACTGCTACTCCTTGTGGAGGATCCATAGAGTTATTACAAAACTGAGTAATCCCAGTATATCGTGACAAATATAGTCTGTATGGAAATCAGTTTGCTATTGGCATATAGTAGTGCATGTAGATTATTTATGTACTTAGCATCTCTGAAAAAAAGAGAAGATCTGAGTATATATACCATATCTCGCGGCATGTCTTACGTAATGTGGGACAGCATGGTATGGCGTTGGCCATGTCTAATTGTTTCCCAAGTCTATTAGAGATTGGATTTAGAATAGTTGCCATATTAACTTAATAGTATTTCAAATACATTACACAGTTAGTTAGTTAATCCCCCCCCCCAGTTCTTACGTATTGAAACGGTTTACCAAAAGTTTGTGTAGTTCCAAGGGGTAGTACATAAAATGTCATAAGGAATCATAAAAAATAGGACATTTCATTGTCTGTGTTTAAGCCGATTTCTACACATCGAAAAAAATTGATAGGTTTGGCCTCCTCCTGTCGTAACAGCAATTCCTGGTTGCCTCCTCTCCGCCCCAGGGTAACTCTTTTTAGACCAATGAATTTAATGTATTGTTTATTGTCCATCTGATAGAGGCTCTGTCAGTGTTCTGCTAGGGGCAGATTTTTGTCCTGGCTTCCGATCGCTGCCAGGTGTTCTCTGATCCTGAAGCGGACTTATTCATATACATTTAATCCCTCCCCTTCATGTGCTTCTAGTATGGGAGGTAGATTCCTGCACACATCCTGACCTTCTGTCCCCTAGTTATGCATAGATATGGCTTTCTTTCAGTTGGCTGAAAGTCAGTTGCTGTCTATAGCCTCAGGGAATGTATCAAATTCAGATTTCCATCTGCGCCAAAGTCATGAGTCGGCGACCTGGATTTTGGAAAAACTAGGGTAGCGGGTCTAAGTGTTGCATGGTGTTCACTTTTATTGAGCTGTGGTTGCAGCACATTTTTGTGTGTGTGTGTGTTCATTCAAACAAAAGATATTTATTAACTTAAATGTCAGGATTGTTGAAGGCCTAACTTGCCCTGTGTGAGAGTCCATAACAGGTGGAACACTGCAGATTTACCTCCAGCTAACAGCTGGAGGTAAATCTCCAGCTTTTCCGCCCAAACTCGGGATTGGGCGGAGCGGTAATGCGGCGGTAACAGCGTTACAGCCGCATTTTTGCCACTCCAACCAACCCCTGATGAGGCCCATAGTCTTTCAAAAGGAAAAAGTCTCAACAAAACACCAGGTCAACCTAGCCTTCTTTCTGGCCCACTTTGCCAGCTCGGATGCAGTGGTTTCCCAAGGCTGTTGTTCAGAGTTCTTATGGTTTATCATGCAGGGCTCTCTGGTGTAGGTGCAGTTGATAGACAGGTCACGCAACCAGGGCCCGAGGACTCCTTGGAACAAAAAAAAACACCCACACATGCTCTCTCTCTCTCTCTCTCTCTCTCTCTCTCTCTCTCTCTCTCTTTCTCTCTCTCTCTCTCTCTCTCTCTCTCTCTCTCTCTCTCTCTCTCTCTCTACCTATCTCTCTCTATCTCTCTCTCCCCCCACCCCAGCCCCAGAGGAAGGGAGAAGGAGCGCGAGACAGGGAGAAACCTGTGAAGAGGCAGCTGTGGTGGAACTGGAGCAGCACAAGCCAAGACGTCCGCAAGACACCCAGCACACTTGGGGACCCGAAAGCAAGTGGGCCATGTGACTTCTCCCCTCCCCCTCTCTCTCTCTCTCTCTCTCTCTTTCATGCACCAAGTCACCTTCACTTGACTACTTTTGTTGTCCTCTTGGCTTTGGGCTTATTCTTGCACTTCCTTGGCTTCTCCTTATTGGCCTAATGGCCCTGCGACCATGTGTGTCCCCTCTCACCTCCTGTAGAACTTTGGCCTTGTTTCTTTCGTTGGCCTCTTGGCTTTGGGGGATATTGTTGCACTTCCGTGGCTTCTCCTTATTAGCCTCGTGGCCCTGCCAACATGTGTTCCTCACCCCCTTCCAAGCTGCGGCCTTGTCACACGGCATTTACTCACAAAAGGTTCACTGTCGGATAAGGTGCACTTTTATTGTTCACATTTTTAAAGTTCTATTCAGTTCAGGATTCAATGTGCTCCTTTTTATTTCAATGTTTAAGTGTCCATTTTACTCAGTAATGAATGTGTCTTTAGTTTAAAGTAAAGTTTTTCTTTAGCTTGCTATTCAATGAGCATTTAATTGTTCAATGTAACGTTTCTTGTTAGCTCAGTATTCAAAAACCAAATGTTGTTTCTATACTGTAGACCGTAGTTAATTTGCAGTCTTGTTGAAGTGCCCCGGGGCGCCTCTGCCCTCCTGAAACTCACCGGCCTTCTGTACATTACCGGCGCGAGCCACACTGGCCGGCCTTGTGCTTCTCTCTCGCATGCTGGCAGCTTCCATACCTCAGTCGGCACACAGGCAGCATCCTCTCTGCTCCGGCTTCACGGGAGCTCCCACTGCACTCTCAGAGGTCTGGAAGTCACATGGCCCACTTGCTTCGGGTCCCCCAAGTCTGCTGGGTATCTTGCCGGCATCCTGTCTTGTGCTACTCCAGTTCCACTACTGCTGCTTCTCCCTGTCTCGCGCTCCTTCCCTCTTTCAATGGACCTGCAGCCACTTGACAGGCTGCAGGTGTGGCTGACTCGTTAGTCCTGCCTGACCATAATCAGAGGGACATGCCTGACCCTCCATAATTCTTAGTAGGCATCTTCCTCCTCCCAGTACCAAAGTGGTGAAAAGAGGTAATCTTCACTGCTCTTGATGGTCTCTTCTTTGTTCCAATATTGTCAAGTGTTATATGTGGAAGATTATGGGGAATTGGCTTATAATAGCCCATAAATGTTGGGGGATCGTTATGTTGGTTGTCATTCGGAAAAGTGGGATACCATGTCTCCTTCAAGGGCACCACACTACCAATCCTTAAGGACCCTCCACGTGGGTGATCCTCCCTCACTTCTCCGCCCCCAGGGTCAGGATCCAAAAACGATGGCCTTTCCCTGGCCACCTGCTTAGATGGTGCAAGGGGAGGAGGAGTGAGAATACTCTCGGGTTTCCCACAGTGTGTGGAGAGTATTTCTTTTTATATCCTGCAGTAGGCAGACACATATTTTCCATTTTAAAGGATATTTATTGAAACAATAAAGAAAATGCCTAGCTTTCCCTATTCTATGGACTTCTCTACCTAACACAACTATACTAGGGTGTCCGTCGTATTGCTGCAGAAGCTTCAATATTGGGCTGATAAGAATAATTTATTAAATATGTGTCAAGCGGGATTTTGAAGCGGACTTAGCCCTCTTCATAACATAGGGGCACTACAATATTTAGTAGTTGATACAATGCGATCGTTTAACAAAAAACAATACCTTTGTTAAATAGATTAGATTCGGCATTTGACCACATCTCTTGTCCGAGGTTATGGGAAAATTGGCATGAGGGGCATTCATCCTATACTATTGCATTACATCGGTCAAATGTGCTCCAAAACCTCAGTCTCTGTGCGAATTGATCAGCATGGCCAGAGAACTGGCCTTATACCAACACATTCTGGGCTGAAAAAGGGTGTATATTGGCACTTGTACAATTTATATGCAGCAGATATGGACTCTGCCATTAGAGAGGCAAAAAATGTCCCGCCTCATATTGGAAACGAACCTGTTTCGTGGTTGGCGAATGCTGACGACAGTGTTCTTAGTTCGTACGCCAAGTGGCTTACAGCGTTTGGTGGAGGTCTTGTTAGCGAATGCCACCCGTAATAACATGGAAATCAATTTGAACAAGATCAAAGTCATTATCATCAAGAAACGTCGAGCTAAAATAAAGTGTTTTACTTGGAGGCTAGGGGGAGTCAGTTTGGAGGTCATAGATAAGTACTTCTACTTAGTACGACCATCAGCTTTGAGCATAGGCAAATACATAGCCATGGAAACTACCAAAAGATGGTCTATCATAAAAAAAAGCATCGCTGGGAAAGGTGGATATAATTTCGAAGGACTAGTGCAAATTTATAAAAAATAGTATAATACCAGGCATTCTATACGGTTTGGAATTGGCAAGCTGCTATGCTCTATGTTGAGCATTCCAAAAGCTGTTCCTGTGCACTCCCTGCGCTGCGAGTTGGCCTCACCTCGCTGAGATCTTTATGGTTTATGTACATTTTTTGCTAAGCTGACATGGGCAGGAGCATCACCAGAGTTTCCATTAGGGTTTATAGCCAGTAACACTCAAAACAACCTTTTAAGCAGTGCATATAGTAATTTAAAAATCTCTGTGGAAACCCATTTATCTGAACTAGGCTTGACGCTTTCTATGCACAAATTGTCTGCTAATTATTTCCAAACTCTAAATATAAAAAATGCAAGATGGGATTGCATGCATCCCTCAAAAGTAGATATGTGGAATATTCCACAAAGGGGTTTTGCCTTTATTCTACCTGCACTTACCTGCTAAAATGATTGTCTGTAGCACTCAGGATTTTCATCATTTATCTATGCCTCAACATACTACTGACTATATATTATATAGGTGCCGGGAGGGGCATCCTGAGGGCAGATAGGAAATGTCACCTATGTGGAAGCATGATCGAAATAGCTAAGCTATACTTATGATGTGCCTGTTATTAAAAATATCTTTAGGGACTATAATATGTTTGTTGGTCACATGGAAGGAATACAATTGACCCATTCTGGAGTACCATCTATGCATCTGAGTCTTTGGTTATATCTGCAGCAGCTTTTCATATTTGGAAGGAGATTGTATTGTTAGGTTGAAGTATGATTATTCTGATTATTATGTTTTATTTTACTATTACTTTTATCCTTTTGTCAGCTTTATAGTTGGAACACTGTAAGTGTTGGAATCTTTTGTGAACTTTCATGTATATTCAAACTTCCTATGCATACCTTGTAATTTGTATGTAAGATGATCATGATTTTAAGTTTTGAAGATACATAATGGCGGATGTACGGTTTTATATTTGTGATTTTTTGCTAATGGTTTTTAATGTAAAGCCATAAAGCACCTAAATACATTAAAAACAAATAATAACAATCCCCTAAGGCATAGCAAAATACAGGAGGACCTTCCAGGGGAGGATTCTCCTTTTGGGGATGGAGACGTTGATTCTGTGGGTCCCGTCACTGACCCCATTCCATTTGAAACGCCAGGCTACCCACCATAGTCTGATAACACTATTCATAGTGCCAACCTGTCATACTGTAAAACAGTAGACTCCTCAATTACTGAGACAAGGAGGCCCCGATGAGGCATGAAGATCAATCCCTTGAAAGTGATAAAGGACTCAGATAGTCCGCCATGCAGGGACTGGCAACATTGTGTAAAAAGAGACAATGAACTTAACAAGTGTCAAGTCCAGTTGGAAACAGCAGTAGGAGTGGAGCAGACCTCAGGTGGAAGTGAAAAACTCTGAGGAAGGACTGCAGAGCGGAGGGCGCCAGTACCAAGCTAAGAGAGTCCTGTGGGGGTCTAGCAGGAGCAGACCCCGCTATAAGACCAGAGAGGAGGAAGGGTGGTGTGACCTCAACGAGGTGGACCGTTCGGTCCAACTATACCGATGCCATGCAGAGACATGGGCTGCAGAGCCATTGCGGAACAGCAGAAACAGAACAGAGAAACCAGGGCAGCCACCAACGCGTACCCCAGTCCCAGGAAAAACCGGTGGCGTGCTGCAGCCCAGAGAAAGGTAAAGGGAGGCACAGGAGATGCAGTGGGACTACGCGGGTGGCAGCACGAAAGGCTGCTCGTGAAAGAAACTGTGACATGTGCATCGGGATTAATCTCCCTTGAGCCAGGGGGTAGAGACAGGGCTACTGGTGAAAGAAACGGTAACCGGTGCCTCAGGAGTGATCTCCTTCGGCCCATTGGCAGAGATAATGCTACTGGTGAAAGAGGCTGTGAGCTGTGCATCGGGAGTAATCTCTCTCAGTCCAATGGCAGAGACAACGCAACTGGTGAAAGAAACTGTAATCTGTGCATTGAAAGTGGTCTCGTTTCGCCCGGGGCTGGAGATAAAGCCACTGCTGGAAAGAACTCTAATCTCGAGGTTGGGGGTGATCTCCCTCATCACAGTAGTGGTCAAGAAACTACTGAAGAATAGAACTGTGTAGTGTTGGTTAAATGTAAACTCCCTCATACCAATCTGATCAAGAGAGGTACTCGTCAAAGTTGGGAATCATTTGTGAATCATCAGAGAACCACAGAGAAGATCTTTGGACTATTACTCAGGGTGCAAAGGAGGAAAGTACAACACCCATTGGAGGAACTGTGGTAGAACGGTGGCAAAGTTACAACATCTGATGAAAAGTGTTTGTTGATCATACCAAGGTACTATTAATATCAGAAGAAGAGAGTCATTCTCCTGGCATCCCAATTTGAATTCCAAGTCTAAGGTTGGAAGGTTAAAACCTTTGTTAATCCCGAGGAGGGAGACATCCTCCTGAATAGTATTTAGTGATTTTATGTTAGTAGTGATACGGCTAGATTACGAGTTTGGACGGAGGACAGACTTATTAGTTGAATGGACATTCTTACTAGACTGATATGAGATTGTTTATTAGGTGGGGGAATCCCTCTAGTCTAGAGTTAGGCATAGTTTGGTTTTCTTTTCTTATAAATAAATCTGACTTTGAATCATGCCACTTCTGTGTCTGACTCCTCCTTCTGGTACCTTGTCATGCTACCTGGCCTCTTTCTTCTTTGTGATGAGTGTCATTGTCAGCCTTTAACTGTTGATTAATGGAGCACACGCATTCTGGATCGGAGGACTCCAAGATCGGTTTCATCTACCAGGGGTCAACGTGGCTGTGGAAAAACTGGTTAAGCTTGTCTGCAATTATTATATGCTGCATTATATGCTGCATCCATCATGAAATGTCATTGGACTCTAGTAAGGTTCTTTCTTCAATCTTTATTTTCACATTTTCATGAAATAATGATAGACTGCCACAGCCCTCCTCTCCTAACCAGCTCACATTCTTTCCTGCCTTCTAGAATCCCACACATATCATCAGTAATAGTGCTCCATCACTTCAGTAATTAACAGAACACAATCCAATTTAATGTTTTTCCTGCTGAGTCAGATAGAAATCATGACACCTTCTTGCATACTTTTCCATATTTTTTTAAAGAAACAAAGCACATTAGGACAATTAAAAAACATATGGCAAAAAAGCGATACCTTCTTTAGCACAAGAGCAAAATGTATCTTAGCAGCTTTTCTTGAAATAGCATATTTGGTATATGAAAGACCACTATGTAAAATAAAGGAGTTACAGTACTGATAATCTGACAGACCTAGAAGAATTTACTTTGCATCAAATGCGTTCCCATATTGAGTTGTATCATTCATTCACATTATAATTAGTACTAGCAAGTTAAGATGACGTTATTCTGCACTTATGCACTTGTAGGTTTTTTGTTTCTAAATCTTTTTTCTTGCTGGATTAAATTTATTCAAGATTAGACAGCTCCCATATGCCATAACCCTGATGCCCCACCTTGACGCTTTCTCTCCACTAACTGTATGCTGATCGTCATTATAAAGTTAATGCATTTCCATAGCAAGTCATCTTCTCGAAAAACAAGGCCCGTCCACTAACTCCATCAAATTGACCATGTAGTCTTGAGCCAATCACATCCACAACATCCAGCACTGAATCTCAGAACTTCTGGTTTTGAGCCTCAAAAAGCTCTGAGAAGAAAGTAACCCATGAATAAGAACATTGTAGGGTTGTGAGGGTTGGAATTATACTTGCCTTCTTGCCTTTAATAAAATCACAACCCTCTGTCATAACTTAATAGGACTCATCTTTATTCTATGGCATGTGCACACATTCACCCATGATAACATAATGGATGAAGCATGCACAACGTATTTACAATAGAAAGTGTAAAACACAGCCACATTGTACTAGTCAGCAGATCTAAGCATGCCTTCTAACCGTACCTCTGACCAAAAGGCCTTAGAAGCTATACCCATTACTAGGAGAATGTGTCCCAAAAGTAGATAGATAGAGGAGCTCTCTCAGCTAATTCTGACAAAGAATTTACCACTTAACTTTGCCCGAAGCAGGATCTCAACCCCTTTGCAAACACCAGTTAGACCAGGCTTTCTATGCAGAGCTGTGGGACCTGATCCTACCCTAAACCCATGACCACCTGATGAACGTAGGAGCCAACTATGAAATGCCAGAGGGAGTCCATCTATTCCCAGTATGCACCAAGCCATCAAAACCAACCCAGAACCAGTGGATGGAGTTTGTTGTGGGGGCATGTTAAAAATATGTCGACAATAAAACATAGATCCCACTGAGCCCATGCACTGATAATTGCTGGATTTAAAGGCTACTTATGTCCTCCTCAGTTAAATGCAGTATTTTCATGAGTGTACCTATGAAATTCCAAAGACGATCTTGGCAGGTAGCCCTTGCTTTGTCTACCCATTTAGAAATATCTTTTTCATATCGTAAGAAGAACATTTTGAACTTGTGATCAACTGGTCCACTGTTTGCCATTGATTGCCAGTCTAGAACACCTATCCTTAATTTGTTTCCTGGTTGTAACATACAGTTGTTTACTAGTTTCTGTTTTATTTTGCCGGCTTTCGGGGGGGTTGGTTCTTTCAGTTTCCTTGCAACTAGAGGCTCAGTCACGAAGGTGGCGTCCTGACGAATTGGTGGTCTTAGAAAAAGGGAACTTGTTTGCGATATAAATGTTTAACAAAGCATTCTACATGTGGGAGAGTAAACCACTGCCGTAGAACTGGGTTGAGCAAGTCACAAGGATTAAACTAGGGGTATCCCCTTCGGGAACTGGGACCTATATGGTGCTGGAAATGTGAATTTCCTTTCAGCAGCTACCTGAAAAGAATCTTGGATGTCAATCAAGGGAGTAGAATCTGAATCAAGCATTGGACAGGACTAGCTGACACCTTCACCCCCAGGCGATGTGTTTCGGGCAGAATCTTGTGTGCCCCCCTAGATCCACTCCATTTGGGGGCACACGTGGATCATCGGAGCTTAACTTTGAAACCCGCCGATAAAGGGGGTGCAATTGTTCTGATGGACGCAACATAGTATGACACAAAGATCAATTAATTGCTTGAGGATGAAAATACATACATAAAAATTGACCATGATCCAATCAAAGATATCACCGAAATGTTAAAGAATTTATTGGACATAGCACTGGAAACGAAGAGATTTCTAAGAAATGAAATACCGATCGCACCCATTTTCTATGGATTACCAAAAATCCACAAGGATTATGTTGATAAAGCTTTACAGTCAATGGTCCAAGCTACCCACACTTACCTGAAAGATACCACCGATTTCCTTAACCATCTGGATTCACTAACAACCATCAAGGAAGATGACATGCTAGCGGAATGAATGAGGAGTACAATCTGAATTCCTTCCTTTAAAGGAATAAGTACCTACAGAATATGTACACAAGGTTTCTTGATAAATGAAGGACTAAGTACCTGCAGAGTATGTGAATTAAGAACTGTGTAAGTGCGATACCATTTTGACATACCCACAAACTAGATTGTGAGCATGCTGTTGACATTTATCATCACCGGATGGAGCCAAGAATTAAATATCCGGTGCCCTTAACCATGCCAAGAACTAAATATCAGGTGCCCTTAACTATGCCATAAACATATGAAAATTGCATACCAATACAAACCCCAGCCAGAGGGGTCATGATAGGATTTGGAGATCATAGGATATAGATGCATAAGTTTGTTACTTTAGATACTTTTAATGACCAAACTAGATTCTTTCAAAAAATATATACATACGAGTGCTTCACCTCACTGCTTATATAAGTTAAAATGGGTCTTTTGAACTCATTATGGACAATGTCCCTATGCACAGGACCTTACCATTGAGTAAGGATATATGTATGAAAAAGCATTTATACTTCTAGGATTCCTCGTATCACGATCGCAATATCATTTGTATTGCGCCAAGATGTAAACAATGTGACATCGGCACGCATTCGCGTAATGGCGTCACCGTGTCACGCCAATAACTAGCGGCCATTTTGAACTCACTGTTTTTTGGCATTGAGGACACAGAACTCGTATTATTGTGTATCCACTCAGGTAAGCCAGAAATATTAGGAATAATGAGAAACATTTCGTGATGGATTATATATTTTAAAGTGAGACAACCATTGAAATATATTTAAATCTACTTATAGGTGGTGATTGAGGATCATATCCCCTAAGGACTGGATCCAGAGAAACCAGGGTCCTCTCCATTACTCGCCCATCACCATGAAAGCATGGTAAGAATTGTACGCACAATAAGAACTGCACAGATACTATTAGTTGACCAAGTTGGTTATTTATGCATTAGTGTTTAATGGCTACTGTGGACCTTCTTTTTATCCACAGGTTAGCCTATTCAGAGTGATTCTTTGATTAATGCAGACCCAATGTACTCTCTTAACCACATTTGTTGAGCAAGTCCCTACACCACAGGAGTAAGGGCCCATATGACTGTGAAAACAGGTAATTATTGGGACTATTTTTTATTAAAGATTTTAAGAGGCACATTAGATACGTTTATGTGAGAGCTAGAACCTCTTGGGACTTATTACAGTCTCCTTTGTTTTCTTTAGGATCAGCCATGTAAAACACACTAAGATGGTACAAGGAATGATCATAACCAGAAGCTATAATCAATAGATGGCACATCCAGGTGATTATGAGTTTTAAGTCATTCAGACATGACAGAGAGACATGAATTAATGTCAAGATCACTAAAAATGTTTATTTACTATATTTTATAGATACACTGAGAAAGGAAATCACTGGTAGACAACTTCTGAAGAAGGGGATTTAATTTCCCAGAAATGCGTCAAGTGGATTGCATTTAAGGACAACTTGATCATATATCACTAGAAATAATGAACTGTTATGTTATATATGGATCTTCAGTATGCAAATGTTTACCTGGGAAATCAAATTGAATGATGCTGTACTAATTGAAAACTCAGACTATGATATGGTAATAGTTTGAATTCATTGTTCAAAATACATATATGCACAAAATTATTATTTTTTACATAAAGGACTATTTTTATGAATTTTTGATGCAAAGATTATTTTTTCATAAACTTATACTTTAAGTACACAAAACACGTGAGCAATAGTTTTGATTGTTGTTACAATATTAATAGGTTGTGCAGGGAACGGGAGTGCTCCACAAAATGTGGACACCTGCTGTTTTTACACAGCCCATGTGGTTAAACCCAAGTCAACTCACAAGAGCATAGATCCATATGCTGTAGCCCTGGGACAGGTGGGACTGTTTATCATGAATGTACAGACCTTTATGACTGTATTCGAAATGACACTGCATCCGTGTAGGTATTACATACTTTACAGATCGCCCCACATCACCAAATTCTTCACAAGTATCATATCTTGGCTCACAATTATGACCACATCTATTTGAAAGGCCCTTGCTTCGGCCAGAAATTTTCCAAAACAGACAGAGCAGCCCACTGAAGAGTTAATTGCCCTCTGAACCAGAGTGCCTACATTAGTGCTCGGATTTACCAATGGATCCAGACACAGATGCTTCTTGCTCAGTTCTCTGGGCATTGTCCTTCCTTTGCTGTGCACTTTGTTCAGCATCATGGCCTGAGTGCTTGTCCTTGGAGGCACATTTCTGAATGATCACTGAGAAATATGAACAGCAGCGACTGCCTGTTTAGTTTCTAAACTAGCGTGTTCCGCACTACAAACATTACTTCCTGGATGGTGCCGGTAGGTTTCCTTTTTCTAAGAGCACCACGTCATCAGGATGCCACCTTTGGGAGGAGCCACTAGTGGCAGGGAAAGAGAACAAAACAACCGCCCTGAAAGCCATTAAATAAAACAGAAATGTGTAAATCTGCCTTTGTCAGGAGGGGATGGGGACCCCTCCCAGGCTGTGGTGGGAGGCCTACCAGCGTGAACCCAAGGCCAGTCCTACCCCAGGGGGGGAAGGTGGCAGTTGGGATACCTCAAGTTTCTCTTCGCTCCCTAAGTGCCCATATATGTTTGGGCAGCACCACTGTTGATCACTGCATACCTCTTGGAAAAGATGCTGGCCAGTCTTTCTTATTGTTTCAGAGAACAACATGCATCAGCTGCCCTGTCGCATCACCCATTACAAGACAGCCCACCAGAGCCTTCAGCAAGAAGTCAGCCACCAGTCTTCCATCAGCATATCCATACCAGACCCAGGGGAAGAGGGAGAGATCAAGCTGCGGTGTGACACGGGAGCAAAGCTAATTAGCAGAGCCATGGATTACTATGCGCCACCCACTGACACAGAGTTATGTTTTTTTTTCAGCACCTCCACGGAGTGGCTTCTGAAGATAAATCTGTGTGCATCACAAAGCGAACCGCTGAAGTGTGAGTTAGCTGTTGAGTGGGTCCATGACACGAACCTAGTCATTGTTTCATGCGGGATGCCATTGTCAGGAGCCAGCGGCCTGTGAGGGAGAACGGAGTGGCACTTAGGCCCCTTTGTATGTATTTACCAGTTTGTGACAACTCCAGGTCAGGGAAGAACAGGCAGGATTGGCCAGAGAACTAGGCAAGGGAGGGTCAAAGGGAGAAGGAGATGAAGGATAAAGCCTGGTACAGTAAGCAGGAAGGTGTGGGTTTTTGACTGAGGTCCGAGGAGGAGGTGGCTGTCAATTTCAGCAGCACCACTCCTTTCCAAACCCCGGTCCTCCTCACCTGATTCTTCGGAGGATGACTTCTTTCGGCGCCCCTTCTTCTTCTGTGCCTTTTTTTTTGTGAAGAGGAATGGTCTGTCCCGTATGGAAGCCACTCTGTCTCCCTAGTGGAACAGGGATTCAGGTGACTTCCTTCCGGAAGGACCGGAGAGAGGAAAAAAGCGTGAGCTAAAAAAAAACCTCTCTTGACACAGTTCCAGGCTGAGGAGTATGTATAGTTGGAATATGAGTTTTGACTGGTGAAGTAATTCCAGGAGGACCGATATCCAAAAGAAGAGGGTCTGGCTGAATTCCGGGCAGTAGCAGAAAAAGGACTCTGTGAAAGAGAAGGAGTAATAGGCACAGGGGTAAAATGGGAGGAAAGAGGAATTAATTACAGGCAGAAGCAGGGAGCCGGAGGCGGTGCCACCAACAATAGAAAAATAATCACAAGCGGCGAGGAGCCGAAATGCAGAAGGAGGTAGATGGGACAGAGAGCGCCCCCAAAGAGCGCCCCAGAAAGCAAAGGAGAGAAGGAACAGGAACGGAGCGGGATAAGCCTGTGCACTGGCGAAGCGGGATAGAATCCCGTGAGGCAGAAGCGGGAAGGGACCCGTATGTAAGGATCGGGAAGAGACCTGTGAGAATGTAAGTGGGAAGAAGTTCCCATGAAGCAGAGGCGTTTCCTCCTCGCATAAGGAGGAAACGGGAGGCAGGAGCGGGAAACGGGAGGCAGGAGCGGGAGTGACCCGCGGAAAGGAAACGGGATGAGACCCGTAAACTGGTAAGTAGGGAAGTGAACCGCGAAGAAGGAGCGGGAAGAGACCTGTGGAAAGGGAGCGGGAGAGGGTCCCGTGAGGAGAACACAAGAGCGGAAGACCCACAAAAAACAAGGGAGCGAAAGGAGGCGAAGCCGGCAGAGCGACAGCACCTGGAGCGTAAGCGAAGGGTTGCAACGCGCCGGGGAAAATGCGAGGGCGTGGTTTAAAGGCAGGAAGTGGAGGAGAACACGAAAAACTAGACCGATAAGTCAGGAACAGGGAGAAACAAGTCAATGTTGGATCAGCCACCACCGCTGCCACAAGCGCCAGTAAGGAAAAAGAGTGAGGCGCGTGACAGTGGCAGACCAAGACCACCATAAGGAGGAAGGATGGTGAAATGGAGTGTTAGGGCGATTTGTAGAGAAGGTGAGGTATTGGTTGGTGAGAGAAGGTGATGCTGTGTTGTGATTGGACTGTGTTTAAGTGTAAATGGTATTGAGAGAGTAGGCAGTGAGTGAGGGGTGACTGAGGGAGTGAAAGGAGGGTGACTGAGGAGCAGATGGGGTGGAGTAGTGGGAGTGTGGAGAGGGGAGAGTAGAGCAGAGGGAAGAGTGGAGTGGATTGGAGAGAGGAGAGGAGAAGTAGCTGTATAGGGGAGAGTAGGAAGGGGTAAGATCCAAGGGTATATATATGTAAGTGAGTGAAACATCTAAGGGGCAGTGAAGAGAGTAGTAGGGAGAAGATAGATGGAAGGTGGGGAAGACGGAGAGTAGTGTAGGAGGAGAACAGGAGGGACAGAAGTAGAGATAGAGGAACATCAGAGCGTGAGAGAGGAAAGATTGAGTGGGACTTGGGTGTCTGGAAGACATTCCCTTCCCAATCTTTAAAAGCAACTAAGGGTGTAGAGTAGGTCACGCCCTGGAAGTCCCTGGAGGAGTTTAGTAGGCTTTTGCCTTTAGACCATCACTGCAAGACAGACACAGCTTAGACAGCAGGGGCCAATAATCTATAGTCACCAACCTGGGGAACAGTAACACCTGGCTTGGGGAGGGATTTACTACCTCTAGATGAAAGAGAGAGGGGTGGCTCTTAAAGCCTGTTTTTGTCAGAAAGGACCTTGTACCAAATAACAGTAGGAAGCTTGAATCCGTCGTGTAGAGGACAAATTCTCCCAACTAATGTAACCCTCATGTGTACCTAGGGACAGACTGAGGGTTCTATTGGTCGAAAGATGAATAGCACCCGGGAACCCGCTGGCTGCAAAGCAAAAACGGTGGTTAGTACAATGGAAATGCAGAGTACACCAAACCAAACTTAAGCAGGGAATCAGACTAATATGGAGCGCACAAACAGCCTTCCTGAGGTAAATAGCAATGAAGACATACAGCCAGGAGAGGGTTAATCAATCTGTAGACAGACCGAATTGCAATGGTAAATACCTAGGCTACCGGATAGTGACAACAGATAAGGAGACCAGGGAATAGTAGTGCTTACCAGAGTGACCAATACTAGGCTCCATGGGCTAAGAGTTCTTCAATGCAGATACCGGAAGCAGGGAAGTCTTTCGTGTGGAGGGAACAGAATCCTAGGTACGAGGACGCCTGGAATCCAGAAGTGCTCTGAGGCAGTCTCTAGTCCAGCACTTAGTTCCTCACTCCCGCCGGCACGAGGACGCCTAATTTCAAGATCCTGAAAACAGTCTAAATGTCCACAATTCCAAGAGCAGGTACGAAAACAGTCCGTGTTGGTAACAGAACTGGCAGAAGAAGACTGAAACGAGCAAGAAGCAAGAGCAGGTCTAGTTGCGGTCTGGGTCAAAATGTGGGTTTCAAACAATCCGAAGGGCAATACCAAAAGCACAGTCTAAAAGACAGGCCAAGAGTCAGGAAACAATGAAATCAAAACAAACACCACTGCGGATGAAACAAACGGGATCAGAAGTGTTACTGTGTTGTTAGGGGCGTGTCTGTATTGCAGAATTTGCGACACGTGATGTACCACGTGAGCGCTGTCATGATGTCGCCACTGCAGTACGCAGGGTGCCAAACACCCATGGCAACACCCAACGCGCACGGAAGGAGATTGGTGTGCCGCGTTGGGGGAACATGTGATGGCAAGTGTTACGATGACGGCCCCGCATGAATACACACTTCCTTGGTGTACTGAGTCTCAGTTTGCTGCCCGGGCTCCACATCTTGGGTAAGCATTGGCGAGATGAGTTCTGATATGTCGGGCCCATTGCTGTTTTCTGACAGTTTTGCATCAGATCAATGAACACCCATGTAAATGTCTTTTGGGTGTTTGCGTGTCGTTAAGGCTATGGGTGACAGCGCCACATACCCACTCGCCCAAGAGTGGTAGAGCCCCTTCAAAATTTCAATCCCTGCCTATGCAAGCGGCACAAAAACAAGTTGCGCTAAATTAATAGTAAAACTGCACAATAAAAGGTTTTACAATTTTGATAAAAATAATCAAATACTCATCTGTTGGTAAGGGCGGAAGCAACAAGAAAAGAGACTTACTGTGGGACTACAAACATGATCTTTGTAATGAGGGTAAACATACCTTTGGTGGAACCTGAAGGAAGAGCATAGAGTGTAAGGGTTATGAGAGTTGTAGGTTTTCAAAACCCGTTTTCTTGTTACTGTAAATGGGTTAGATGTGATTTTACCAAAGGTAAAATCAGAGTGGTAAATTTCAGAGTGGCCAAAATACTGAAAAAATACTGAATTGTTTTCTTTTTTTAAATTTGGGGGGTGTCTACCCACCCCAGTCCCCTGTTTTGTACCCTTTTAACTCCAACCCCACCCCCACCCATTTAACCTCTTACCCCACTACCATATATATACTTAATTCACATTTTCGGTATTTTGGCTTTTGGTGAAACTTACCACTCTGTTTTATATTCCGTAAAATGACTGGGTTCCCTGTAAATGTAATAAAGAAAAGGGAAATGCCATGCCACAAAATGTTCCTCCCAGTTTTTCTGAAGACCGCTTTTGTGATTCGTTTTCTTTTTTTTTTGTTGATCACTTTATTTATAGTTTCAAAATAAAACATACCAAAGAACACTAACATCAACATATCCATAACATCAGGGATCTGCTCTCAGATTGCAAGAAACACAAGTATGTTATACAATCGAACATACAATTTTGCAATTCGAAAAATAAAGACTTTAAAAACTACTGTAAATCTCTATTTAGCAACCAGTTTCAACACCTAACTATAACAGACAATACAACACCAACAAACACACAACACCATATAGAAGTCATAATAATCCCCCAAATACTGCATACAGAATCCAAATTATTTAGTTAATGGGCTTTAACTATACAGTTCATTAAAAGGACCCCAAATCCGAGAATACAGCCCCTCACGCTTTTGCTTGCATTACCTTCTTGTAGTTAGATAAGGTGCAGACGTCTAATAGCCATTCATCTCCACTTGGCTTTTTCCTTTATTTCCAAACTTTTAGTATTTGCTTAGTCGCCATTACCAAAACCCTATTGATCCAATCTGTTCTCACTTTAGCCTTGTCCCCTCTCTCTCTGTTCGACAACAGAATAACCGAGTAGGGAGTGCACAGGAGCGAATCCCCCAGTATAATATCTAATCTGTTTAAGACTTCACTCCAAAAGGTGGATACCCTTGAGCATGACCACAGCAAATGTAGTAAGGACCCCCAAAGGATGATCTCACAGGCTCAAGGTCTCTCTCTCATGACATCCCCTAGCATTCCCTGCCTTTCTGTCAGGAGAATTTTGAGATCTCTGTAGCGCCCGCGTTCTCTACTCCCAATCCCAAAGGTTTCCCTGAGGCATTCATATGAGATCATATGACCATCCTCCCAAACATCGCGTATTCTAAGAATGCCCTTTCTGATCCAACTATGCCAGCATAAAGTTTTGTTCGCAAATTTTAGCCCTGCATTATACCAAAGAGATGCATCGCAGTGTATCAGGATGTTATCCTCTCTATTTGCCATAAATGTTTGTAAAGCCTCTCTAGTTGTACACATAGTAGCTAATCTCACTGTAGAATTTGCCATTTTAGACATTGAGTACATATCACATAGAGCATAAGGCGAAAACTGTTCACTCTCAATAATCTGCCAGTAAGGGACATATTTGTGAACTTCGGAAAAATACGACGTTGATTTTTTTAGAAGAAATCCAGTGCAATAATTCATTAGTTTGGGATACCCAAATCCTCCTTCCCTCACAAGGCATGTTACAATATACCTAGGAATCTTAGGTCTGTTGCCCTCCACGCAAAGAAACTCCTGAAAGACCTTATCAATACTACCAATAACCTTCTTGGTGAATTTTAGGGTGACTGATTGGATAATATAAAGCACTTTTGGCAAAAGAATCATTTTTATGGTATTCATTTTCGCCCACAGTCCCAGTGTTCAACAACCCCATTTCAATATATCTCTTCAAATTTTCTCCAGATTTTTGAAATATTATATTCCGCCATTTTTTTCAGGTCATAGACCTGAAATTCCTAAATACTTCATTGCTCCCGTCTCCCAATGGCAATCCCAGGAACCTATAACATTCCTAGGTTGTCCAACATCTAGAGGAAAAACCACTGTCTTTTCCCAATTTATTTTGTGGCCCAACAATAACCCCACATCCTTGAACATACTTTGAAGCTTCTCACATCCTTCCACGGGTTTGACAAGATGATAGTCATGTCATCTGCATAACATCAGATTTTAACTTCACTATCCCCAAATTGAAGCCCATGAAGAATCTGTTCTTGTTTTATATATGCAATCAACGGTTCCAGTGCCAAATTAAATAGATACAGCCCTGGCTGGTACCTCTGGGCAAAAGGAATGGAGAAGACATTACACAATTGACCCAGATTCTGGCACTAATCGATGAGTTAAATGTTTTGATAACTATTATAAAAGTGTCCCTAAAGCCCATTTTCCTAAAGGCCTTTTCTGCATCCATAAAAATTAAGTGTCCTGAATCTTTTCTTCGTTAATCCCATTATGTCTATTAGTGTCCTTATATGGACATACCCAAATCTGCCCCGCATAAATCCAACCTGAGTCCGACCTATCAAATCACCAATGCACCTATCAAGCCTATTAGTCATTATTTGCGTAAATATTTTAAGGTCAACATTTAATAACGTGATCGTTCTGTAGTTTTCACATTTTTTGGGGGGGTTTTCCATGATTTCGGGATCACCACAATGCAAGCCTCTTTCATTGAGGGACATACAATCCCATCAGACATAAAACCATTATACAGCATACACAAGAACGGTGTCAATACTTGATCTAACGCCCTATAAAACTCAACGGAAGACCGTCCAAACCTGGTGATTTACCTATGTTGAGTTGCCCGATGGCCGCCAATATTTCTTCCCCCGTGATAGCACCATCAACCGTTGTGGCTTGATCAGCAGAGAATCGTGGTAAAGCCACTTTATCAAAAAAAAAGTTTCCATACTCTCGGATGTTGGGAATTGGTCTTCCCTAAATAGAGATTCATAAAATGTCCTGAATCTCTCGCATATCTCACCTCTCTTAAATTTATATTCTCCTCCTTCACCCTCTAATTTCTGAACAAAGGAGTTATCAACCAGAGCGCGTAGCCTATTTGCTAATAACCTGCCATTCTTGTCCCCTTGTTCCCAGTACTTCTGCCTCATGAAGAATATACCCTTTCCATATTGGATGGCCATCTCCTGTCTAAGGCATTCCCTTAATCTCTCCACATCAGCCTTATCTTTGCTACTTTTTGTTATTTGTTATTTCCTCTGGCCTGTGCCCAATTCACTTCCCAACCTCTTAAGCTCACCCCTTCCTTTTTTCCTCATGCAAGCTGTACTATTCATCAGTTCCCCCCTAATGGCTGCCTTGAAGCTGTCCCAAACCATTATATTGGATGCAGAATCCTCATTTATAGTAAAGAAATTCTGGCAAATTCTTGTAGTGACTCGACTACTCCTTGTTCTTGCAGTCTGTATGTTTTCAAACGCCATTTACAGGATCCAGACCATTCCATTCCCATATACAATCTCATTGTCATCAAGGAATGATCCGAGATACCCCTTTCCTTAATATCTACACTCGAGATCTTTTCAGTAAGTCTTTCCGAAACCAGGAAGTAGTCAATCCTTCAATATGAATCATGGACCGGTGAAAAAAAAGGAAAACTCTCTCTCCTCGGGGTGCATGAATCTCCAGGCATCGACTCGGTTCAGACTGTGTAAAAACTCATTAAACACTTTACTTGTGCTCTCCGCTGTATATCTGCACTGGCCAGAACGGTCCATCCTCCCATCAAGGACACAAAGCCACCCCCCAGGACCATGTATTCCCCATTCATCCCGTTTAAAAGGGATATTATCTTCCTGAAGAAACTGCTCCCTCCAACACACGGTCCATAAACAGACCCTATTGTGATTAAGTTACCTTCATATTTAACATCTATCGGGATTGTCCTCCCCTCCTCGTCCATCACAACTTTCTCCATGCTCAAATTCAGACCCTTATGCAGCAGTATTCCCACTCGTCTCGATTTGGTACTGTGACAGTTTAATAATACTCTAGTAAACAGAGTGTTTTTAAGGAGGTGCTTGGATTCTTTTCACAGGCGAGTTTCCTGTATAAGAGAAATATCAATGTTCTCTCTCCTCAATCTTGCCAGTACCTCCCTCCTCTTCCTAGGGATATTAAGGCCCTTAACATTCCATGAACAGTCGTTTAATTCACCCATCTAGCACCATTCTCCAAAATGTATCCAGCCATCTAATTCAAATACCTTCCTTTCATAGCATGATATTAGGGGGCAGAAGATCATATCACATATAGAAGTTCACAAAACAACAGACAACAAAAACAAACACACATAACCTAAAAAAACACTTTAAAAAATGCATAACACAACACCCTGCATCTCCGCAGGGTGATATTGAGCAATATGTACAAAAACATCCTTGGCTTGAACTGAAATTACTCCAAAGCCTGCGCCCTTTTTCTGGTTCTTTAAGCAAAGTATAATAGTAATCATCCCTACCTCACCCTCGCCAGCCTCTATTATTCAACTAACATTATGATCTTCCTAAGCTTAGGTCATTAAGTTAACCAACTGTATAGCGCCTTAAATCATATTCTGTATTGGCCAACAACACTTTCACTCACAGTCCTCTACTATTCATTAATCTCCACATAATCCCCATAATTAATATCACAGTTTCGGTTTGAAATAATAACGGTATTATTCCTGGCCACAGGACATTGCATCACATCTCATTGGTTGCACCTTAAAGCAATCAATGTGAGACTAATGTGATTATTTCCAAACAATTCAGAAAGCAGAAAACATCTCTATTTGCCTTAAAGTCAATGGTGGCTGGGAAGCTATGGGAAGCTAACAGCTGATACAGACTAACAATTACTTTAATAAAACTAATGTCCAGCACTTTGGCAAACGCTGTTAAATTCGTATATAATAAGAGAGAAACAGTGCAGTATGAATAAGCCCGTGCCAGAGGCAACAGAACAGTTAACCATGACCCACACCAAAACACTTAGCTATACCCAACATTAATAGTCACTTTATAAATACACAGCATAATGGAGATTCGGGTCTCCGTGATGTAGAACAAACAACCAAGGTTTCCGCTTTCCACTTGTTGTTATAGCTCTCCTCCTGCAGTCTTGGTGGTTATAATGGCATCCCACAGTGCAGTGTTACAGTCATTAAGGGAGCCATCTCCAACACCCACAAGATCCTGCTTTAAGTTCATAGTGTTGCACTGCGTGGTTCCCATAGTCAGCAAAGTACAGCAAGTTAAAATAATGCAGTGTTCATGCAACCCCACTCCCCCAGGCAGACTTTGGGCATACTGCCAAAATGAGTCGCTGTCACCTTGTGTAAGCTGCTGATTGAAACACGTTGTGTGAAGCACGTCATGCAAGGCACATTACCTTAGTACTTGCAACTGAACTGGGCATCAGAAGAAAAGTAGGTTCATCCTGTCGGTCTGCACTACGCACCACGCTGCGTGGACTCTGTTATCCGATCCATCCGGTGTGATGTTGAGTACGCCTCTCCCCGGCCGCATCCGCATTCCGCCGACTGCGTTCCACAATCATGGCCCATCTCCTATTTCCTGCAGCATAATACGATGCACGCAGCAGACGCTACTACATCCTTTACTCTAGTAGCTCGGGCCCGATAATACGAATTAATACAAACATAAACGGAATAACAGTTGCGGCCTGCGGCGGTAGTTCCAATGCAATTAAAGCCGAAAATTAAGACAGATAAGCCAGATTAAGTTAAAAAAAAAACACTGGCAAAGAGCTTACAAATAAAAAAATAAAATAAAAAGCATATGTCTCAAATCCAATTCCATTGATGGGGTAAACTCATCTTTTCTTCTTAGATGGTAAAGATCTCTGTGAAGTAGAAGAGTTAGAGGCAGTAGCGTCCATTGGTTGCATATCTCTATCCTTTTCCAAGTCACTCAGGAATGCTTCCGCTCCTTTACTATCACTGAAGGAGAACAATCTGCCACCCATAGCAACTCTGAAGATGGCTGGGTAAACCATGTGTTATTTGAAGTTTTTATCCCTCTTGCCTTTTCATTTGCAGCTTTAAACTCCCTCCTCTTGTCCAAAACATCATGGCTTAAGTCCCCAAAAATCATCACTCTGACCACCCCAAGAGAGGTCATTTAGCTCACATGCTTTCATGAGCACCATTTCTTTCATCAGGAATCTCAGTAACTTTACAACAAAATGTCTAGGTCGTTGTCCCAATGATGGTTTTGGCCCCAGACTCCTGTGTGCGCTCTCCAAATACAGGCTTGTTTTTGGGTCCAGCTTGAGTGAAGAAATTACAGCTTTTTCAATAAACTCCATATGTTACCCTCTCTCAATGTCCCCAGGAAGGCCAACAACCCTAACATTATTTCTCCTGGAGACATTTACCTGTTCAGAGATCTTCAAGGGCAGTTTTTCATTCTTTATCTGAAGGTCCCTAATCTGGTCTTCCATCCTTTCCACCCTGCCATCCACCTCATTCAAATAAGTCTCCACTCTTTTGATGCTGGAAGTAAGCTCAACATATCTTTCCTCTGCCATGGACATTTTCTCTTTGATTGCAGCGACATCTAGTGTCAAATTGGTCAGCAAGTCCAGTACCTTATCTTCTCTCTCATCTGGGGTCTTCTCTCCACCCCCCTTCTGCCTTTTTGTGCGGTGTTTTGGATCAGTTATGGTTGAGTCAGCCATGGTAGAGCAGGGATTCAGTTCAGGCGCAGGATCTCAGCCTTCAGGCAGCCATCCCTAGAGCTGTCAGTTATAGAATCCCTCGTGATTAGTTTTCTATCTATCAAAGCACTGTAAAAGTGAGAAACATTTATAAGCTTAGTCATAGTGAGATATTTGTACTTAACACTATAGGGAGGTACAAGATAATTCATTAGTAAAGTGACTTTGCCCGTAATTATGTTTAAAGGTTCTATATGATGACATTCTGCTAGAGAAAGCTTATACCTTAACATTAGATTAAAAAATATATATCTTATTCAAATATTTATTCAAAGTATTTGATTGCTTTCATCTACTAATGCTGCCAAAAAAGACATCATTCTCTGATCTTAATATCTTTGTTGCACCACAAGAAGTGGGACTTCATTTGTTTAATACTAAGTTTATCAAAATAAATAACATTTTTAACAGCTTACACTGTATATATGATTGAATCTAAGTCAGAAATCCAGGAAACACTGTTAATTTCAATGACCTCTTCAAAGGAAATGGGAAAAATTGTTTTTTGTAAAATTATCCATGAAGGTTGAGCATCAAGAGCCTTATAACTGAACCAATGATGACTTTCCTTTGAGTTAAGGATTTGGGAAGATATTTGTGACCATGGGTCTTCCCAAAACATGTTTTTAAAGTTTAACATGAAAATTTGACTGCCTCTAAAAAACAATTTTTACGTGTATTATCAAGTCTCCTGTTTTACCTTAATTTCTGTTCCTTTCTAGAAATTCGCCCACTTTTAAGTCCTTCGAAGAAAAGGTTGAAACTTTGAAGGTAAGGATTATTCATACAGCTGGTGTGGCTTTTAATTGGCTATGTATATAATTTAAAGTGGTCTTGTATAGCGAACTACTGCAATTTTAGTGGCCTTATGTCCATTTGTTCTGCCAAGACGATGGGTGGGGGAGAGTTAGTGTGCTTAAGGGAGAGGCAGCTGGCAAATCTGGTGTTGATATGATATGATATGATAGGTTATTTATAACTCGCTTAATGCCCTGAGGTTTCTAAGCGCAGAACTGGGAATCGAACCCATGTTGCTCCGTGTCGTGTTGCTTCCAAGGCGAGCACGTTGTTGCTGAGCTATCCTCACGAGACAAGGGAGAAGCAGATGGATGTGCACCAGAAGTATCTGAGTAGTCTTGACGGCCCTTTTCTTTCTGTGCGATTTGTGACCCTGGAAATAGGGTGTGTGTTTTCTGTGGAGGGGAAGACTTAAGGTTTATTAGCTGCCTGTGCTGGGTGACCGAGTGGGACTCTGATTTGGAGGGCGGAGTGTTATGACATGCGGCTGAAGATTTTGTGGGTCATGCAGTGAACTCTATTTTAAATTAATGTGGTGAAGAGATGGTAGCACTCATATCGCTGCCGTGTGTGCGGTGGTCCATGTATGTAGTGTAAAGGTGCAAGTGGAGAGAAAAGTGAGTTGGTTGGATGGGGAAGAGAGAGGTCGTTTGAGGGGTTCTTGAGGAATACTTTATTGCAGTTTAGTGATTGGTTGAACCAGTGGATTTCCAGTCTGCCATCAAGCTGACAGCATAGGTACGGCCATTATTTATCCTTGGGCATGAGGTGTCTAAGTTATACTATATGATGTTTGGATGTGTGATGTTGGTGTCCTTCCAGAAGATGAAAGAATTGGGGAGACTTCACTGCTTTTGATTTCTAGGGTGTTCCTGATTAAGGCATTATATTTGTACAACTCAGTGAGAATGGCTACCATACTCTAAAAGTCAGAATGGTCTGGCAATTAGGGGTTGGGTGTTTGTAGTAGTTGGTGCAGTTCTGGTGGGTCTTTGGGTCCTAACATTGGATTGCAAGTAGGTTGAAAGCTTCCAGTTGGTCGTCTTCAAAAGGTTCCATGCTTTATATGTGATTTAGCATATATTCTGAGAGGCACAAGTTGATTCCGTTGATGAAATCGAGTCTGTAGAATACTAGGATGATGATTGCTACAGGTCTCTGTGGAACCTTATATTATGGCTTTATAATGTATGTCGATTGCATGAATTTAATTGATACTTTTTTATTTTACTTTTTTACATAATTCGGGCAGAAGCCCTTCCCACCTCCTGCAACCTCTATTGCCCCGTTCCAACCCCCCAACAACACAAATAACAAATATTGCCTGACCTCAACCAACCATCTACATTTTAGTGGTAAAAACAGGTAATTGTCACAAGTCTCTCCCCTTCTCACCTGCTTTTGTTGTTTACTTGTGACCTTCTGTGATGTCTTTCTCACGGTCCGGGATTTGTGCAAATCCGAGCGCTGGTCCTCGGATTCCAGCGTGAGGTTCGCTGTCCTACTTCCGGGAGCGTTCAGAAGTCCAGGAGCGTTCAGAAGTCCAGGGTGGATACCAGGAAGGAATGATGTTTGCACTCGGAGGCATGGAATGCCGTGACCCGAGCGCAGAAGAAAATCAAGGAAGATCGGAGGTAAGGTAGAGGAATGGAAGAAAGGAAGAGGGATTCAAGGAACTGGGAACCAGGAATCAGAAGAGAGCCCCAGGCGAACTCCGGCAACTCACGTCCCACTACAGCAAGCGGTAGCGTTGAGACGCGCAGAGCCGCGGGTGCGTGTCTGTTTTGCAGAGCGTACAGCGTGGATCGTAGAGACTGGCCAGCAGCATTCAGTTTCAAGCGGCCATGTTGGAAGGATCACTGTATTCAATCCCCTATGGGTCAGGGACCAGGAAGTCCAGAAGGGGCGCAGACGACAGTTCATGACAGTAATGGAATTCATACAAAAAATGTTTGAGGTTGAGCAATAGTCCCATTACCGCATTATGCGCCAGATGGTTCGGACTTGTATTGGTTACATCACATCATGCTGCACAGAATCCTCTTGTTTGGAAGGCGAGTACATTGCCCGTAAGCTATCCTTCGGCCAATGAAAGAAGCAGCTTCTTACTATGGTTTTCTAGTTGTTCAAGTTTTGTGCTTGTCCGGTGGCTTTGGACAGTCCCATTTCTTCAGGCCAAACAATCGATGCGAGTTTGGTTGTTGTGATGCCTTAAATCAGAAGTTCTGTTTTGGTTGGGTTTAGTTTAGTTGCTTTGTCGTCGTCCAGGAGTCAGTTTGTGTGAGGCAGGTGCTAAAGTCTATTTGAATAGTGATTGAAGTCTGTGTGAGTTTGTAGATAAAATAGTTGATGATGATTTCCAAGGTATTGGGGAGAGAGGTATGGGGGAAGGGACATGCTACGCTTGTCACTAATCTGATGTTCATGAGTCTTTTTGGCTGATCATACCAAAGGTAGCGTAAAATGTCCCACTAGATTAATGCACTTGGTTTGTTTGCATTGGCATTTCCATAAGCGTTAAAGCATTATTGTACATGTTGCTCCTGAGATTCCGAATTACTGCGACTTATTATGGTCGGGGCAACCACTGTAAACATAGTTGTCAGCTCTTTTTCAAATGGTTAGTGTCTACCATAGGCACATAATCTTTTGTATCTTTTTATTAAAGTGTTTTATTGGTTAGCAATTTCCAGCCTTTAAAGAATTACTAATTGGTAGCTCTAATCATACAATTCATTACAAAAGATTAAAACATGCATACCTTACAATTGTCCTCTTTCATAAAAAAACCATTACATTGATATTTAAAAATAAAGTAATTCTTTTCAACTACAAATATTTATTTAATATGCTAAAGTGCGATCTTACTTTGCTTGTTCAAGTCTTATCTATGTCCCAGCCTCCAGTGTCTTAATGATTTTCATAGACTCATTCCAAATGTGCAAGGCCGCAATCGTGATGACTACCGACTCTGCTCCCTGGATGGTGCTCCAAAACTGGTTCGAGTCGAACTCCCTGGCGTTGTGGGTAAATCTGCCATAACTTAGTCTATAATTCTCCAATAAACTGCTACATTGAGTGAGAGTATGTCTGCTAGTTTCTATGGCCTCACCACATATCCGGCAGAGTCTATCCTCTTTTTGTCATGCTCTTCCAGCTACCAGTGTAGTCCAAAGTGGGAAGTATATTGATGCTCATGTAACTAATTACCTGTCTTTACTCACCAGTGCAGGGCTTGGTTAAATATGTGCAGACAGAAATACCTTTGTGGAATATTCTTTACATCTCATCTTGTATTCCAGTTTACTCAAATTAGAGGCCTAGTCCCATAACAAAGTTTGTTTTGTATTTCCCTGCAGAAAAGTGGTTAGGTACTGTCATCTGGGAGGGCCAAGTGGATGGTGTCCAAGAAAGTCATGACTGAGTCCTCTAAGCCCTGATATAGAGAATCAAAAGTTTGCTGATTGGAGATTCCAGTGAATATATGTAAAAGTGAGGTGCAGTAATTTCCCGCCCTGCAGACCGTGACGTAAAACTCGGATCTTCACATCATCCAACTGGCATACAATGATAGCAAGCCGAGTTCACAGTGCAGTGCTTCCACATGGACAGCAGAAGGGACTCCAAAGATAGACCTCAACAATCTATCCTCAATTCTGTCCAGTCAAGACACCATGTTTCATGGTAGGGGTTCAAGGCTGTATAAGTCACACAGGTCTATACCATATTTATAAAGTTTAATGTATCCCACAATGTTATGGCCACCCTTTCTGGTGTTGCAGACTTTAAAAACACCCCATCTTTTTGTCACTTTCTGACTGACATAATTACTCACAATGAACAAATTGGATAAAGCATTTGGGCTATTTGCCATTAAACCCTCAGTTATTTTTTATGAGGGTAAGGCTGTCCCAAAGCTTATTTATGGGATGAAACTACACTACCATGAGTTGACAACGTTTTGTGATACATTAGATGGTATGATGTGGAGGCAGGTGCTTAAGATACCAAACTCCGTACCAGTGGCAGCCATCAGATATGAATTAGGATTGGCCTCCCTGGAGGTTTTGGTGAATTGGAGATTTCTAGCCCTTTTCCATAGTATGATTGCCCCTCTCCCTCACACGCTTTATGCAGATTTAGGAAAATTACTAGATGTTTGTAGTCCAGGACTAAAACCGAAAATGTTTTTATTAGGAGTGCGGGAGACTAGTGATCTATGTTTAAAAGATCTTGGTACGGATATAGTGACCCTTATTTCAAATCCGGAAAGGGTTAAAACATTGCTATTCGAGAAAGACTGGATTGTTACGAAAGATGGATAGATTTCACTCATATCCTTCTTTGATGCACCTACAGTGGGATCATAAGAGATGCAGGGTTATATCACCCCTTCTCTTACAATTTCCTATCGATTCTAGTGGACGATCCTGTTAAAACTCTGCTGGAATGTATTGCCAACGTGTGAAGTGCTCTTACGAAGGAAATTAATAGGCATCGAAGAATCATACTGTCGATTTTGTAAGATGGTTGGAGTGACTGAAACTGCTAAACATCTGCTCCTATCGTGTACCTCACTGTGTAATGAAAGGTTGCTTTTTTTGGGCAAAATTTGCTAAATCTGGCCACAATGGGGATGAAAAGTACATATGGTCCCGCTGTATCAATATTCAAAATACCTCAGAAGGCTTAGCAATTGTTTCATTTATAAAGTGTCTGGATTTATACAATGTATGTGATACAGCATTATCGGTTTAGTAATCAGTCTCTTAACCCTGTTTATATATCAGTTTATGTTCCGGAACCACTTATGAAATTTGATGGGGATTGATTTCTGTCCAAAAGCCCCTCGGAGCCCTCCATTTTTTTTACTTTTTTTTATTGGATCTTTTACATGTATGATACATTAAGAGGCTCTAAATTGTTTTGCACTTGGTTTTATCAAAATTGTAATGTAACTGTACTATAATGTTAGATTAATTGTTTGGCGTTTGTTTTATAGCAATTGGTTTTATAGGCGAAAGTAATACAGTTTTTATAACTGTGTATCAATGTTAAAATTGTATTATTTTGTTATATTGATATCTGTGATGAATTGAAATGTAGGCAGTGATTTTAATATCTAAGCACTAAGTGTGCGATCATGTGAGACTGTGTAATACTATGTTAATATGTCGGTTATCTTGTCTTATTAAATACTGTTGTAAAGGTATTTTTAAACCATATACAATAAAAAATAAATGTATATGTTATGGGTATATCCATGTAAATGTAGCTCTTAACGACTTCAAGGCTCTCTCTCTCTATAATATCCATCGGTATTTATAACATCGAAGTTTCTTAAAAACAATGACATTGGTTTTGGTAGTATTTATCTTCATGTTGTTATTGGTAGCTTAGTTGGCAAGTGCTTCAATGGAATGTTGAAGACCTATAGGAGTTAGGTCCAATAAGATGATATCCTCCCCATATGCAAGCCATGGTACCAATTGTTTTCAACACGAGGAACATTTTGAGCTGTACTTAGAGATTTATCAAGGTCAGCTGTGTAAAGGTTAACTAGTAAAGGCAACATGATGTATCCTTCTTTTAGCCCTAAATTCACTTAATTGGCGATCGAGAGAGAGCCTTCAGAGTACAGTGGGACCGAAGCGGTGTTGTGAGTGTATACCAATTTTATTAAATATAGCAGGTCAGAGTTTATTCCTATGAGAAACCATAGGGTATCTCACCCGCTGGTCCCTGGGGATCTCTCTCTGAGGTGGCTAGGGCATGGCCATCGCCTTTGGATCCATACCTTGGGGGTGGACCCATGTGGGAGGATTGCCTGGGTGAGGGGTCTTCGAGGAGTAGGGGTGAGCCAGCCGATGATGAGATGCGGTATTCCCCCCTCCCCTATTTTGTTTATGCACCCATCCTATGTTTTAGGATGCTCTGAGGTCCAACTCCCCCCTGCCCCTTTTTACACAAGCACTGGGCCGCGGAAGAGGTTGACTGAGAGTAATAACAATAACGTTCATATATCGTACTGGACATGTGCCGCTAATCAGGTAAAGTCAGGCATACCAATTAGCTCTCCTCACACGAATAAAAGGCAGAACCCAAAGACACACTCTGAGCAAGGCGGAACATGAGTACGAACAGGGCTTCCGGGACAAAGGCAAACCTACTGGAGCAGAGTGACGGACCGAGGGATGAGAGCAGCAGGTCGAAAACCCCAAGGGTTACCTGCTGGAGGTCGCTGCCTCTGACAGGCTGCGATAAACATGTGGAGAAGGTCAGATGCCACAAGTGAAGACTGTATTGTGTTTCAAGGACGCCAGTGACCAGAAGAGATGCACACAGCCGGTGAGTTGTCATCGACTTGAAAGATCGGTCTGTTGTGAAGTTTGAAATAGCAACATTATATCGCAAGCAAAGCTGCACGTGTGTGAATGAAACGCGGGGAAAGGCAGACCTGTGAATGAACTTTGAAGTGAAAGACAGCTGCGAAAACAGCGATACTAAGTAACAGAGTGGTCCAGCGAAAGGAAATAACCCACTCGAAAGTCTCTGTGAAAAGAAAATTGTTTGAAGTGATAATGCGTATGAACAGCCAAGGTGAAATAAAGAAGTTTTACTCCTAGAGAGGGGCAAAGTGAAAGTTGAACTGTAAACATTGAGTCAAAGTGGTCCTGCAGTGGTCTGTAAAGAAAGCCACGCACATTCAAAAGTTTTTGACATCCAAAAGTGGACCGAGCCCGACAGAGTGAGACCCGCAGAAAAATAAGCTAGGGGAAGGGAGCGCCCCTTGCAAATTGTGTTGAACTTTATCATGAGAGCTCTGAACCCGACAAAGGGGGACCTTTGTGAACTTTTGTGGTTGAAACATTATTTTGGAAGTCAAGAGAAGAGACTTAAACGTGGAAGGCCAGGCGGGCCACAATCCACATTTTGGAACTGTTTATTGTGTTGGAAGCCGAGCCAGAGAGTGTCATCCTGCCTACAGGGACATCCCTACTCTGTGAGGTCTAACGTGGGGAGGAGAGCTGGTTCAACCACATTTCATTTGAACACTGATTTTTCCTTTTGCATAGATTTCACTTTTTTACACTTTTTTGTACAAGAGATAGGGCAGGCATTAGGCTTTGTTAGCATGGGCCATTTTGAGTTGACAGACTCCACTAGGACTGTTATTTATTATTTAATGGTCAAGACTACTCCGATCTTAGATATAGTGCAAAATAGGAGTTTCTCCAACCCCAACAGTTTCCATAAAGGTTTTACAAATTGTACCAATCGTGTCAGCATCATTCTTGTGATACCATGCCTCCCCTACATTACCCAAGATCTAAGTTTGCCCCAAACGATAGCCCTGTAGATCCTATCAAATGCGCAGCAATAATCTATAAAGTACAGATAGTCTCCTACCAGGAAGGCGCATGGTTTCAGCAATAATAGAATTCAGATGTTATGGGTGATGTTACAACCACATCTAAAACCTGTTCGGAAAACAGGCAGGAGATCAGACTTATCAACCCAAGCTTGTAATTTTACCAAGATTAAATTTGCAAAAATCTTACAACAGGAGTCTGTCATTGCTAGAGGACGGGCAGTAAGCAGCAGGATCTGTCCTGCATCACTTCTTAAATACTGGGATAATTTTGGAATGTCTCCAGCTATTAGGAATATTTCCAGTTTCCAATATTTTAGCAAATACCACTGACAACAACTGAGCTCAATGTTCGGGGCTATTTATGATAACTACGTTTGCTAACTGGTCAGAGCCCGGCTCTCGAGATCCCTTCAGTTTATGAATGCCTTTAAGGATATCAGATTCCTCAAATCCCTCTGTGGCTAATTCCCGCTGGTAATGATAATTATCCATATAATCTCTTTCTGCACTGGGTAATTGGTGGCTGGTGATGTGATTTACCCAGGTGGCCTCAGAGATTGGGTTTAAAATCAGGTGGGTCTCCCCACCTAGAAAAGTCCTATATTCATGCCAGAATTATTTTCGACTGTCTAAAGAGAAATGACCAGTTAGCATTTTTTAATGAAGGTTTTATGGTGATGCAACCAGTAGTGATTTTTCTGCAGGGCAGAGGCTAGTTTTATTATTGATGCTCTATGCACTTTTGCGAAATTCCCTTTTCTTTAAGGCAATTTGCCTATCATATATGCCTATTTCCCCCCTTCGTGTTATAATGTTACTGACCCGTATCTGGGCAATAGTTTCTTCAATCAATTGATGTCCATTTGACACCATCCTGGGAAGAGCGAGTTTCTTCAATTCAGTGTTAAATTTATCGGTGGTGGTAGGGTTCCAAATCAATTTGTTACCATAGCCATTAGTTGTACTGTTAGTACTCAGTTCTCGTGTGGCTCTTGCTGGTTCATGATTTAGCGTCCACGAAAGCATGGCATGATTACTCAACCTTTGTGGTCCGTTCCTATGATGGATGAAAGGTTTCTTGGGGATCGACAAAGACATACTCTAAGTGGGACCTAACACTGCCATTGGTCCATGTGTAAAGCTAGTCATACTCCATCGGGTTAGCCATTTCCATGTACCCTAAATCCCACTCAGCCATGAATTCCACCCATTCTTTGGTTGTCCCACAATTTCCTGCCACCAATGCTGCCCCATGGCAACTCTTGTAGGCAGTGTGAGGGGCAGTTTCATTTAATGCAGTTTCTCTGACTTGGGTAATAATGGTACCGTCATTGAAATCTCCCATAAGGATAACTTTTTATTCCAAAGGCCATGCCATTTGTTTATTATGGCCTTGATTTTACACTGGATCTTCTGAGTGTGCATTCTCCCTGGTGTATTGTACAGATTGATGATTAATATCTCCTTTGAAGGAGGAGGTAGTCCTCCTACAACCAAACTAAATATAAAGGGGCAGTGTTGCCCTGCATCGAATCTTGTTAAGCCAAGAATAGTCTTGGCTCCAATGCACAGGCCAGCTACAGTTCTCCCTGAGAAGTTTCCTACTGGTGCATGAAATTGTAACCATCTGTCATAAAATCATGTACAGAAAATGTTTCCTGAAGAGCAAAAATATGATTACTACTTAATTCCCCCAACCCCATTTGGGTGCACATGAAAGTGTGGAAGTCCCTGGAGTTCCATGAAAGTATTTTCCATTTGTTTGTAACTACGTTTCATGGTGACATCTCCCTCAATGCTCCCGAATACTTCAGGTACCCAACGTTCTATCCAACGCAGTCTTGGTAAGGTGATTGTGGGCTTGACCAGGCATGAACAGAGACTGGATATTTTAGTTCCATGACCAACATTTTTATCCAAATCCATAATGGGTTTAGGTAGAATGATTTCAGTGGGTTCAGAGACCACCAAATGTTTGCGACTACTTATGAGATTGAACCCCAGGCTGAGTATCCTATCAAGATTTGCACATAAAAGTTCTGCAACCAAGGGAGACACAAACTCCACCAAAGCCCAATTTACCGGGCTATCTGCCTCCAGAAGTTCCACGAGTTCAATATCTGTTGTGGTAATTGAGTTTAAAGAAATTGTTTTAATAATTTCTATGCATTTTACCCATTTCCCAATGGGCTGTGATACTGCATTTTGAATCAGATTGCTCACGCTGTTGTCTCTGTTTCCAAATGATTCCTGTGATTGTAAGAGAACAGGGCCCTTTGGGATTCTATCGTCTTTCTGATATGAAATGGTCTCCGGAGGCGAATAGCATAGTTCCTCCTCATGTGATTGCTCAGTTGGATTATATTCCTTAAAGTGCACCCATTAAACCAGTGTACGCTTTGTCACTGGTACCTTTTGCCATCTGGGGACTCCTTAATTTCTACAGATTTTATTTGCTTTATCAGGGGAGGGTTTCGAGGAGATCAAATTCACCAGTTCCATAGACGCATGATTGTTGGGTCAAGGTGCCTTAGTACAGCACAATTTCACCATGAACTGTACTGCACAGTTTTTAGCCTTTGCTGGCTTTTTCCACCTCGCCTTCCGCCCTCTCACTATTTCATATTCAGCCAAAGCTGTCGGCCCCATCATCATGGTCATCCTGAACAGAAATTCACAAACATATTCTCTGTTTCAGTTGTTAATGCTTCCGAGGCCATCACACTTTTTCCAGCAGTGGGGAGGTTATTCCCCTTTTACTTCTGTCTTCACTTGTTACACAGTGGCGTTCTGCTTCAATAGTGCCCCACCTCAGACTTTGGTCAGAACACGGAGTGGGCAAAGGAATTGAATGATCATCCCAAAAAGTACTGCTTGGGTTCATTTTCTTGGAGTCAACACTGTTTGCTAGTATGATGTTCACAACTCTCATGAGTACTCTTTTAAGCCCACTCGGTTCCTTAGCAAACACCCCATCGACCGTGGCAGGAACTGGACTCCGGTTTGTGGTGGTGACTCCTTCAATACTCTAACGTAATGATGATTAGGTAGTGGGTTCTATTTCACTATCAGTAGTTACCATGGAGGTGGTGATTCCCTGAGCCTGGAGAAGTCAGGAGAAGCTGACAAGTTTGTGCCTATTATGTTGTCAAAGACCTGAGAGGTTGCACATATCTCCGGTACAACTCCAACCGAGTCTCTTCAGAATGATTTTTGCCAATAAGCAGCAAACTGCGTGTATTTGCTGACAATTCCTTAATGTGCCGCAAAGGGCTTGAGGGGCAGATGTGGCAGTTGAGGCCGCTGAAGCCTGGCTTCTTGCCACCACAGTACTCCAAGGGTGTTGGCTGTTGATTGAGGGCAGCACTACAAGGCTGGTCGCTAAATGGACGGGATTGTATTAGAAGGGTCTTTACTAACCACTTAATACCTTGAACTTGCTAGGGCTCGGACCCTGATTATTCGTGGCCATCCACCACAAATAAAAGCTTTACATAATGATGCAGCAACCCATGCCATTTTCCTGGAATTAAACCATATGGTTGTTGCAGGTGTTTGGGATATAGCTATTACTTAGACCTGTGTGAGCCACACCTTTAGTTCATGCTTAGCGAGTAGAAGTCCTAAAACTACCTGCCTACAATTTTGGAATTGATGTCTGTTTATTTGTAATTCAAAAGACAACCATGCAAAAACATTGGGTAGAAAATTACTTCTGTGACTACAAATTATACAGTAGTTAGGTAAATAATGTGACAAAGAGACCAACGAGAGGTGCATGCAAGATGGCAGCCTAGCCTGTAGCTCTCCCTTCTGTCTACATATATGAGGGCTCTACGCATATGTGACCCGCAACCCCCATGCGGAGTAGGGTGAGTGACGGTTTGCCAGCAGTTAGCTGCATCAGAGTTTTAATCAGAGTGTGGTATCCACTCTGATGTGAGGAGCAGAGCTGCTGGAGTGGACCCTAGAGCCATCAGCGAACGGGAATAGAAGGCCCGCAGTTGGCGCGTGCACAGATAGGAGAGTCAGAGATCGGAGCAGAGAGTGCCCAGGGGATTTTTGGATGTTGTTTGTGTTATGGACTCTGGGGAGGGTGGGCCACAGGGTGGGCCCTACTGTGGTACCTGAAAAATAATGACGCACAGAGTCGGGTTGAGAGCAATGTTCCCTCTAATTATTTTTCTCTATGTGCGGAACTGGTTGGCTCTTGTGCGCACATTATTTCCCATGTGCACAACTGACTAAGGAGGTAAGCCACTTTGTGAGCATGTGTATTTAGTGAACTACTGTCGCAGAAGAGAGTTTGAAAAGGACTTTCCTCTTCCCAGCCACTGCAATTCTTGACAAATCTTACAACACTTTTTCCAAACACATAGGCTAAAATAAAATATGTCATATGTCATTATACAGAAAACTCATCAACCAGTCCAAGACTTCAACATCTGCCACAGTACCTCCTAAATGTTTTAAGCCACTGGAAAATCACTCATGTATACTGCAAAACACAAATATCTCTTGTCATAACTGATGTGGCTGTCTAGAAATTCAGACATTAAACATTTGCTGATGGATTAATGGCAATTAAAGGAAATGTGTCGAAAATATGCTTATAGGAGTTCAAGTGCCACTTTAATGAAGTAATACAAGAGCCAGGAGAACATGCTTCTAATAATTTGAATACGGATTATAATTACATCGGAATAACTGCACCTCAGAATATGATGATCAAAAATTCCTGTGCCTCTGCTTACTATCCACATTACGTTCTCCTGTGGGTAGCTATAACACCAGCCTACAACTAAAAGACATATGCACCATCCATTTTTATTCCCTAAAAAATGAAACTGTGCCTAACAAAAACGAGAAACAATGAACATATCATTGTTTCAATCCACAAAGCTCCACTGATATTTTTCGAATTAGTGACCAGTAAAGCACTGGCATAGGAAGGAACTCTAATATTAATGCCCGATCTCAAGAGGAATTTTAAGGGGAAGAACATCTTTTAATAAACAGAAAGTATGCCTATTGGCAAAGCTAATGACTTTTTTACTCCCTGAAAAATCATTTGAGTAGGAAGGAAAATCTGATTAGACCCATGACGTAGGAAGTGAAATAACAGGGCACATAATAGTCTATAGTTTTGCCCACCCTCCCGCACAAGAGCCTAGACAACATTAAACAAGAGCCTTACTGAGGTTTAATATGGAGCCCTGCTGAGGAAAATAACATATATATGCCTTTTAAGTTAATAGCATCATCTCATCAGAGATACAACTGATGGGGTGCCTTCTTCGGTAACTATGGATGCCTCTTCTATAATTCTTTGTTATCAGTTTAATAAGATTGAGGGGGATGGTAGAGACGATACACATAGAACACATGGTTATATTGAAAAGCACTCAGCAGCTGAGCTTCAAAAGAAAAAGAAGGTGCTGTTATCTAGATGAGTACTAGACTTTTCTATCCTTTAGCAAACAAGCAACACATTTCCTTCAGTGTATTGTCGAAACGTATGACTTGTTTTTTTTAAATTTGCTGCTTTGTTCATCACCCACAAGGAGTGATGACCTGTGCTCTTCCACCCACACCTTTCCCCGGCACCTGTGCTATTCTCCAGTGCTAGTTGATAGAGCACTGTAAAAAGTGAGGGATTGTAGCAGCAAACACTTGCTGGGATATTTGTAGACGCACAATATTTTGTAAGAAAGGCATATTTAATGCCTCAACATATTATACACATTTTAAGAATGTCATGCCTCTGCATGTACATAATTATGTTTCAGTGCATACAGGATTGTTTTCAGCATACCCCACCTTTATATCAATGTCTAGGATTATGCAGTGCTCAGTGAAACTGTTTTTGTATAGCAGCAATTTACCATATAATGTAAGAAGGTCTATGCCCAAAGGAACTCTGAACACTTGGAAATGATGCAGACTGTGTGAAAAGCATTCTCCTGTCTGAATATCCATTGCCATGATACTATGGACGAGTAATCCCAGGCATAGTCCATACCAATTTTCCCTTGTAGGCAAAGTAAATGATATCGCAATGTTGCTCTCCACTTCTAGGGTAATGCTCGTGTTGCTAAAGTAGCAGACAGTATCAATTTGTCTTCTTAAAATCCTTAGAGGGCAAATTACTATTTGAGTTTTATAATGCGTTAACTTGCAAGAGGGCCACTTCAAAGCACTTGCGTGACATATGTTCAAAGAAGAGGAAGTATGGGATAACTTTACACATCCAAGTAACCTGCTTACTTACAGTCATTATCCGATATTTGAGCTAGTAGTTCAATTGTATAGTGTGGGTGACGCTTCTGGTAAGGCACAATGAGTAACAAAAATTCTGGCGTGTGAACATTATTCATATTACAACAAACATAAAACAAGTGGATGTAGGTACACGTCTGCTAACCTTTCGCAGAGCCAAAAGAGGAAGTGCCAAGGTTGTCTGGTAGTATCTTAATGTGTTCTGGGACAAATGTTAGAGTCATATGGTAAAAGAGTGGTAGAGTTTAGGAGTCATGGGTGGCGAGGTAACATTATTTGGTTAATGTGTGCGGGCATATCTGTAAAGACTGGAGGGGGTCTGTGCTTCTGCTCTCTATATGGTAGAGGAGAGGCACAGAGGACCCCAGCCAAGATTCTCTATAAGGTAGCAATGGACGAGCAATCAAGGCCTAGCTTCTCAGGAGGTGATGCAGACTGGTTCTTAAGTACAGTGTAGTCCCCAAGCCCCCACAAAGGAATGTCCACACACTGTATTACTGAAAAAACAGTCTTTATATAATTAATATTCAAAGGTATGTACACTATCACAATAACTCACTTTGTACTCAGAAGTCAACAATGGCAAATATATACAATTCTAAAGTGGTACCACCAATATTACGAGACCTCATTAAAGTGCATCAACTTTACTGTTATAATGTCACCCAGATCAATAAAAAGGAAACCAGCAATTGAGATAGGAAGGAAAGCAAGATGGTTGAAACAATAAGCAGACTTCTGGCCCCTACCACTAGACACAGTTCTGTGTGGAGATCCCCCCACATGGGCAATCTGTAAAATAAAGATATAGCACAAGCCCAGTCCATATATTGCTCAATAGTCTTATTTCCTCCTACAATGTTTTTACCCCCCAATGTACCTGGTGGAGCAGAGTTCTTCGAAGAAGCGTCGATGGATCCTTCTTGAGTGACCCCCTTTCTAGCAGGAGTCACGGATCGTCGAGAGGCGGCGAAGAAAGTGAACTTGGCGTCAATGGCGTCGATGAGAAGTTCGAGGGTGCCGAGACCACGGCGTCGATCCAGGCGGTGCTGGTCAGCGACGTCCTGCGAGGATGAGGTGTGCGGGGCACCTCGGGATTGATTGTTCAGGACCGCAAAGAGTTTCTGAAGAACTGTGGCCCAGCAAGGGCTTTGAGTCGTCGAAGTCTTTGTGGCCTTCAGGTGGCGGGAAACCCACTGGCGGATTCTCCTCGGCGCGTCAGCGGCCTTGACTCCCTCCAGCAGGATAAAGCGGTTGTCGGTGCGAACAAGGGAGTCCTTCGATTCAAATGTTCTTAGGCAAAGGAGTGGGTGGCTCCAGTCGTCGGCGGCACAGCGTCAAGTGGTCCCTGCATCTGGGCAACACCACTTCGACGGGCCTCCAGCGGTTACACAAACCTGCAAACCCTGGTCGATGGCAATGGACGTCGACGGCGGCGAAGTCCGGGTGCTTCACTCCGTTCTCTTCAGCGGTCCCGTCTCGGGTCGGCAGCCTTTCGAGGGTCTGACTTCCAGGGAGCTTCGGTGAAGGTCAGCGCTGCTCGATGGTCCCTCGGAGCACAGGAAGAGGGCGCCTTACCAGGTCCTCTCTCGGATCAGTCTTCGACGAATTCGGCAGCTTTCAGATCAGGTCGAAGCAAATGCAACAGCAAGTCTTCTTCTTCCAGCTGGGCATCGAGGATCAGCAGTTGCAGTTACTCCTCAAGTGTAGACACAGCTTCTGAACAATTTCTAGCGGTGAGAGGTCCCCAGATATACTATTCTGTCTCTCATCCACACTGCTGGGTCACACACAGCAGCCAATCATACAGAAGGGCATTCATGCAGTCAGTCAGCCAATCAGGCACACAGTGCATTCAGGCCATCCTCCTCCCTCTCAGACACTCATAACAAGGAATGTGGATTGGGACAAGTACCCAGCCATTCAACACAACACACTGCATTCAGGCCAGTTTCAGGCAGGGCTGTCTCAGTCTTTGTCTCTCAGAAACCAGAAACCAGACAGCCACACCAAGAAGTGCATATTGGTCACACACTCCATTCACCCAGGTCCCACCCACAGGGTGTACCCACAACAGTCACTGGGAAGGCTCCAGTCAGTCTGGACTGGACTTCACAACAACACCATATATGAACTTCCACCCAACAGCCAGTCAGCAGGAAGGGACAGAGTCAGGGGTTCCCAGGACTTTGGGAAAACAAGGTAACAGGCAATAGAAAGCAAGAGGCCACAGGGGCCATCTTGTTTCTTAAAAGGAATCAACTGATTCCAATGGCAGGGCCTGGGTACCCCAAAATGGAGGATACTCAGAGCACCTGTCAAATTCAGCATGGAGCTGCCACCAGCCCATACCCTGCTCTGCGGGTCACCCACAGGTGCCCAAAAACATACACTAGGGGCACAGGGTTGTACCCCCACCCACAGGTGCCATAAGGGTATCCCATGGGTCTGTACACCAAACCAAAAACAGGAAGAGCTGCACTGCCAGGAGTCCCACATGGACTCCTGGGCAGAAAACAACACAGAACACAAGTGAAAAAGGACTACAGGACAAGGACAGGGAGGCCCTGTCCCTCCAATGCATTTTCAGCATCACAATATCTTGGTTAGATTCTTCTGTTCATGGAGCCAGTTTTTCATATTAGTTTTTAACCTCTTGTCTGTGTGTTTTGCTGTTAGGGATTTTAGGTGTTTACGGTCACCCTTGCATAGTAGTGTAATGCAAATGAGCAGAATATAAAGAATATTTCAGGTAATTACTGTGGCTTGTGCCTTATAAAATCTTTTTGAATAGGTGAGAATTGTCTGTGTGCGCTGGTAAAAATCTTTTGAGCGGCACCCAGAAGGAAGCAAGGCAAGCGCACATGCGCACAGCTTTGAGGGAAGATTGGTTGAGAGTGGAAGTAACTGGCGAGCGGGAAGTCGCTTGCCCCCTTTATTAACATATTCCATGTGATCACGGCCGTCATAGTAAGAGGTGCTGTGATCACTTCAGTAGCAACATGTGACTACACGGTAACGTGCCTAAGTCACAACAGTTTGCAGCATTGAGCACTAACCAACGGTTTAGGTATAGATTTTGGGAGGTCAGACAAAAGAGGGGAAGAAGGGCTGCATGGGGCCTGTGCAGACCAGCGGCAGACCCATGACAGTAAGCACATAAGAACCATGGGTTGTCCCCAGGGTCAGACTGGGACATACAATTGTCTCAGGCACCAATGAAAAAGTGGCCCACCGTTGTAAATGGCAACTCATTCCTTTTGTGACAGACTGTTTGAGTAGTAACCAACTGTGAGGTTTTTGATAAAAATGTGTTACAATTGTGCATTTTAAAGAATATTTATTAAGTAACGCTGGACAAAACTACTAGCCGCATGGTGAAGTGAAACAAAAGTGGCCCACTTTGACCCAAAAAACTGGACTACACTAGCATGTTGTGTTTTTAGTTCAGGCATTTCCATATTACCCCTCCCCTGGATGTCTCAGGTAGGATGGCACTAATGTCTCTTTCAAGGAATGACTCCTTAAAGATGGCAAAAGTGTCTATTTTAAGAAAACCCTGCCTAAGGATGACAAGAATGACTCTTTCAGGCAAAAAAAGGGACCTTGGCCGTGAAGCCAGCGGTGTGGGCTGCACGCCCAAATACCACGGATGTGGTATAATTCTCTTTATGTAACCTTTCAGATACATTTCTCAAAAAATTGTCTCCATTTCGGATGGTTTTTCAAAGTATGCTTATTTATTTTCACAGTCAAGTTCCACAGTTGAGAATCACTGTTTAGGCAGATGCACCAGATGAGCTAAAAATGGCCTGTGCATTTCGGATTCCTATCCTTCCTCAGGGCGAGCTCATGCTGGTCAGTACCTTTTGTAACCAATTATCAAGTTTCGTAATGCCCCACAATTTGTGAAAACGCCAGCAATTACACATGAGTATACATAAAATTTCACATAATATTCGTAACATAATGCAAAATGTTCATAGAAGCCATCAGTCACATATTCACAGGTAATCAATACCATATTGCCAAATTCCATTAGTTGATGGTAAAAGAAATGTGCATAGGGCCAGTTCATTGTTACCACCGGTTCGCCATCCCACATTGTCAAAATCTAATAGTAGCCGTCAGTATGATATGCATAAAACCAATTCATTATTGTCATAGTGTTGTATATACATGCAGTAGCAGTCATTTTCCATTCATATAAAGTATATTAAACAAGTACATATGTGTTTTCATGTTGCCACGTGTAGTGTCAGGAGTACAGGGTAAAGAAGAAATGGTGACCTAAATTAGCAAGGTTGCTTCTTTATAAGGAACATATTGTTGCAATATTCCACATAAGTACTAATATAATATTCCACATAAGTACTAACCTGTATATGTTTCTGCCAATGAGTGATCTAAAACAGATAGATAAGAATATAGATGGAGGCAGTAAATCCTAATTGTCGCTTTTAACTTTGCTAGATACCAGTGTGCAAATGGATTAATGGTGCGTTTTACCCGTGCATTTCTAACGTGGACTTGTGAAAACGAAATTCTGTTTGCTATGAGCGCGAACGGTGCGCTGCTAAAGATTATAAAAAAAGGGATCAGAATGCTGGTGTCATTCTATACTGCTGTACTGCTATCGTGCAGTGTTGTTCTCTTACCTGGTAGCAACTGGTAACTGTCTACGGAAATGCTGCGGGTGCGTGCGCTTCGCTACTGTGTTGATAAGTGTTGGGGAGGTTGCCATGGGAACGCTTAAGGGCATGTGAATACGGAAGCCATTTTAAGCTAGTTCGAACAATGTCAAATTGCTACCAAAAACACATATTAGTACCCTCAACTTGCACTATTCGTAGTGCCACTCTAGAGATTTAAACCAAATTATATTAAAGCGAAAATTAAAGCTAATGTTATGTTTAGACCAAATCGTAGGAAAAATGTATACTCGTAGTTTATGAAGAATATGTGTAGTATACTATCTCATATGTGTCTCCTAGTACCATGGGTACCGTATTAAAGCGGAGCGCTGCTTGAAAGGCTTAATCTGCTAAATATTGGTGTTACAACATCGTGTTGAAACAAAAGGTCGAACTTCTTGGGAACTTCTTTGTGTTTAGTACAAACTGTGAAAAAATGTGAAAATATGGCTCATGAGAAATACATGTTGTGTAATGTCCTGTTGGTGTCTCTTGGTGTCATTTGTGCTGCATCAGAGGTGAGTATTATAAATCGGAAGGCTTAATCAGGTAAGTATAAGTGTTAGTGCCATTATTGTTCATAAAGGAATCCTGCAAACCACCTTTCTATTTATCTAAATCAATACCATATCTCATATTGTGGGGGAATTTATGGTACTCTACCCTGGTCCTTTCAATGAAAACTATCGTTCTTCATGAAACTTTTAGCAAGAACATGTTGCATTGATATTATTCAGTCTCGCATATTACCATTCTGTATGCGCCGGTCTATGCAGTCACATCAAATAGAGTTTGATACCCATTATCATTACGTTTCACAAATTAGCAATCTAGGACATAGGCTTTGGTGTACATTTTTAATAGGGTGCCCATACTTTGGTATGCACATTACTGTGTCTGTCTTAAGTCCAAACATAAGTTTGACAAAAGCTATGCATCATTACAGAAAACAGCTTAAGTCCAGTTCTGCGGTCATTCCATTTGGTGCTAAAGAGTCTAATCTCTCAATCCAAAAGGCTTCCTTCTGTGCTCGCAATTTCTTCATATCTCTATTCTGTCCTTTGGTTGGTATCACTTCCAATATCAGAAACCGTGACTGCGTAATAGTGTCCGTTGTCCTTAAAGTGTCTTGCGACTGCTGAGTCCTGATTGTCGTTTCTAATGTATGATTTATGCTCATTCATACGTATTTGAACCTTGCATGACATCTCACCCACATAATACTTCCCACAAGGATATTTAATCGCATAGATCGCATTTTCGGATAAGCATGTGGCGTGATGTTTAAGTTTGATTCTTTCTCCTGTTCGGAGATTCGTCACCACACTGCCTTTGACATTATTGCAGTTGCCACAGCTCATACATGGATATGTACCTGGATGTTTATCTGGTTTGGTTGCACGTGCTTTGCCTCCAGTGTTAACTAACAGATTGCGCAGATTGTTACTTTTCTGGCATGCAAACACTGGTGGTTCCGGCGATAGGTCTTTTCTTCTTCCATCGGTGGTGAGTATATTCCATCTGTTTTGGAAGATTGTCTTGATTAGTCTACTTTGAATGGAAAATTTGGTTACAAAAGCTAACTCTGGACTCTTGCGTTTGGTTTTCTTAGTTAAAGGTTGTTGACACTCTTGTGTATTTGTTTTCGTACGAGCCACAGAGAGGTCAGTCTCTGGCTACCCTCTCAGTTGTAACCTTTCTTGCAATTTTTACAACTGTATTTGACAATCTTCGGGATCACTGACAATCTTTTTTATTCTCAACATTTGTCCATATGGGAGGTTTCGTAATGTGTTGGGCGGATGAAAACTCATCCGATGTAGAAGATTGTTCTGATCGGTTTGTTTGGTATAAGGCGTGGTGTTGATTCTGTTGTCCTTAATTACTGTTTGTACATCGAGGTAATGTATGTCTGGATTACCTATTTCCAATGTGAATTGTATCCGCCTGTCAATGCCATTGAGGTACACCAAAAGTTCTTCCAATTCGTTCTTGTTTCCTGTCCACACCCCAAAGATGTTGTCTGTGTAACTCATCCGTATTTTTAGATGTTGCTTCCATCTTTGGTTGCTAAGAATGTGTGTGGTTTCAAACTGATACATGAAACAGTTTGCATATGCTGGCACCATGGTTGCACACATAGCTGTCCCAGATACCTGTGAATAATATTTCCGGTCGTACTTGAAACATGAATGCTTAGAAATAAAGTCCAAAAGAATCATCAAAATCTCTTTTTTGATCTGATTGCCCCTGTTTCTAGCAGTAAAGCTCCAACAGCTTCTTGTCCAAGATCGTGAGGGATACTAGTGTACAGACTTACAACGTCAATCGTGTATAGTATGTGATCTGCTGTTAATACAATCCCATCGAGTATCTTAAGAAAATGGGTAGTATCTTTGACATATTTCGGCATAGCTTGGATGATGGGTTATAAAAAGAAATCAATGTAAGTCCTAAGTGGTTGCAGAATACTTTGTGTGGCGGCCACTAAAGGCCTCCCTGATGGATTGTCAAGTCACTTGTGTATTTTGGGTAGAGTATATAAATGAGGCATTTTAGGGTGAGTGGTTAGCAAATATGATTTTGTTTTTGTGGTGATCCATTCTTCGGTAATGACAGTGGAAGTCAATGGGCTTCCACTACCTGTCTCTGCCCTAACAATTATAACACAAAATAGACAGTAGTTAGTAATTTTAATCAATTTATACCTAGGTCTTGATCCCTACTGATGATTCTCTGGGCCTGTGTGTGAATATCTTATGCACCCGTAGTGTGGTACAGCATTCTCTAGTTGGCGATGCTGTGGCGTCTACAAGGGGTGTAGAGATCCTTGCCCTCAACTCTCTCACTACTTTTCTCACTCTAAATGATTAGGTGCACATTTCGTGGAGGTCAGTTTTTAGTTTTAATGTCACTGCCCCCAGTCTTTGTGTCTTATATTAAAAAGATGTTTTGACCGGATGGTCTAAAAACAACACAAAATAAAAAATAGAAAAGGTGGTATTCTATCAGTAAATTGGTTTTTACTGTGAAATGGTGTTTTTTAAAAAAAAAAAGGTGTTTTGTTTATTCGAGCCCTTTCCTCAAACGTATGTAGGGTCTCGGAGTTGTGGTCATCAGCACTACAACTCTTCAATGTGTCAACCGGTTTCAGCGGTGCTAGTTAATAGCCGCCTTCTTCAGGACAGAGAATGTTGCATTCTCAGTGACAGTATGATTTCTTCAATGGTCTCCAATCTTGGAAGTTTGGAGAGATACTTCGGGTTGCTCACGGGCATTCCAACTTCTTTCCCGATCCCTGTGGGGTTAAAAAGATTGACATCGTGTAAGGGGAGTATTCTAATTTGATCATAGATTTAGCAACTAGACATACTTGGAGAGCAAGATCTTTACCTGTAATTAGGTTATTGCTCTCTAATCATTGTGGTCATCTTGCTGGTTGCACCTTAGCAAATGGTCGCTTCTTGCATGTACCATCTACAAGATAAACGTTCTTGTGTAAGGTATTTTGTATGATCTGAATTGCAGATTCCACATAAATTAAGCACATGTCTTCTCTACGATATGATGTAGTACCTGTAGGGCTGGGATCCTTCCTGACAGGGTATGTGGATGCCTATTCCGGGTCCTGGAGTCTGCGTAGCGTCCTGTCTTTTTCGTACTCTGATTCGTATGTGGCTGTGAAACGTAGACAATAAGGAGTCAGCTCTCATGCTCTAGCGGTGAAAACATGCCACCAAACGCCTAACACAAATGAGAAGACATGCGTGGTTCTGTTAAGGTAGAGGGTTAAATTCATTGCCCGTAATGTTTCTAATGCAATCATGCTTCCTGTGGCTGTATTGCTGCATGGTTGTGGCAGAATTGCTGCTTGACAAAGTTCGTTCTCTTCTGAAATGCACCAGGCAGTATATTCTGAAATGCACAGGTTGTAAATTTGGTGATCCCTATTCTGGGGCTATATGCTGTGTGTAGATAAGGGTTTTTAAACATTGCTAGTAATGATTCCATACTATGGTTATGCTGCTTATGGCTTTTGTTACTGCTTGATAGTGCCTATTGTAGCATACTGCTTGGCAAAGTTTGTTCTATTTTGAAATGAACAATGCGGAAAAAGCATGCCTCTAACCCTCCCTGCGGTAGCGCGTGGGTGATTTTGGAGCTCATACCCTTTCTTACCTTTACAACTCAGATGTTTCTCTCCACGGGTTGCGTCCGAAGTGCCGGCGGTCTCGTATGACATTTTGGCTCCCGATGTTCATTTACAGGACCTATGCGTAGTCACGTAAGTCTGATCACATGCGGCAGAGGACTACAAACAACTCCCAAGATTGTTGGGAGTTGTAGTTCGCTCCTGCGTCTGTTCGGGAGGAGACGAGTTGCCCGAATCTCAGTGTGTAATGGGAATTGTAGTGAATGGGGCGTGCTCCTTACTAAGTGGGCAGTCGTGATGCTATAGCTTGATGGTGGAGTCCCAGTAGGTGTGGGTAACTCTTGACATTTTGCTATTCACAAAATTTGGAGTAGACATGCAATACTGGCCGCCAAAGTGCTGGTATTAGTTTCTTTATTCTACTTTGTTCCCTTTATTTACTTTTTATCCTACTGCATGCTTTTTTCGTTTTCCTTCTTAGCCAACAAGTGTGCATGCCTGAACCATTGTGGGTTATGGTGTCTGCTAGGGCATGTTGGGAATTGTAGTTCAAGAGACCACCATAGTGCCTAAGTCCTACCAAGGAATAGGAGACTTGTTAGGCTCAAAACCTCACTAGACTGGTGCGCATGATGTTCCTATGCTTAGGACAGTCATTGGAAAAACTGTCATTGTAAAAACAAAGTTAAGCGCTACAGACTGGGATGATCTATTGGTGATGTCGTGAGGTGAATGGCAATGGTGAAAAATGGCCTATTCACCTTCCGATAGGGTAGTGGGCGTGTAGCATCTTTCTTGGTGTGTATATTCCATCCTAGATGTGTGATGAGGTTACTGCACCGCTAATGTTTGCCAACAGGGTTCTTCATTAAGGTCATTCTTGTGGCTTTGGAGTCTAAAAATCCACATTTGCTCCCTTTTTAATAGTAGCACAGCTATGTTACCTCCTCTTCTTGGTACAGTCACTTTTTCTAAGATTGTCCATGCTATATCCTTTTCTGAATGTCCCTTTGTCATATACTGCTCGACAAGAGGAGCGGTATAACGTTTAGTCCTGATATTGGATCTGTGTTCACATATCCAGGTTTTTATGGTTCGGGTTGTCATTCCAATGTACCTCATATTGCATGGACAATGAATTAGATATACCACGTTAGTTGTGTTACAATTTGTGAAGGTCCTTTGTTCCCACGGGTATTTCCACCCAATGTCTACTGTAGTCGTGCGCTTAGTAAATTGGCATAATGAACAGTTTCCACAGGGGGCATGTCCCAACGTTCTCGGTGTGTTCCAGAGGGTGTTGGTTTCTAGTGATTTGATTTCTTGGTATGTGTGCACTAGGCTATCCCTGAGATTTTTTCTCCTTTTGATGGCAAAAAGTGGAGCTGGTAGATCATCGTTGTCTACATTTAGTAGATGCCAGGATTTTTGAATTTCTTTTTTTAGGAGGTTGATCACCGGAGAGTGACTAAACACTGCTGTGATGATGCCACCTCCTCTTTCCTTTTTCTCATGTTGTGTCAGGGTGATTTCTCTAGGTATATTCCGTGCCCTTTTGCAGGCTTGTCTTACAATTCTGTTGGGGTAATTCCTTTCCCTCAGATTAGATGTGAATGTTTTAGCCTGTATGTCGTATTCCATTTGTGTGGTGCAATTCCTCCTGAATCGGAGGAATCAACCGAATGGTAAATTTTCCTTGAGAGTTCTTTGATGGAAACTGGAAAATTCTAATAGGGAGTTCCTATCTGTGGCTTTTTGGAACACAGTTGTTTCAAAAGTGTGTCCTTTTCTTTTAATTTTTAAGTCTAGGAATGTGGCCTCGGTTTTGTTTGCCTCGTGGGTAAATTTCAAAAATAGTCCATTTAACCATGTGATGAGATCGGCTAGTGTATTCTCATCTCCTTCAAAAAACATGAGAATGTCGTCTATGTACCTCCGCAAGCTCAGAATGTTCTTCAAATAGGGATTGTTTCCCGAATAGATGTGTTTCTCTTTGAAGGATGTAACATGGAGGTTAGCCAGGGTAGGGGCGAACGTCGCTCCCATAGCTGTCCCAGCTATTTGTTCGTAGTAAATGTCTTCTTTGAGGAAGAAGTTTTCAGTAAGTGCAATTTCTGTTAGTTGTAGAATCAGACTAATGGGCATATTTAGAGTTCTGTTTTTTTCTGATAGGACCTTTTCAACAACTCGCAGTATCTCACGCAGACTCCAGGACCCGGAATAGGCATCCACATACCCTGTCAGGAAGGATCCCAGCCCTACAGGTACTACATCATATTGTAGAGAAGAGATGTGCTTAATTTATGTGGAATCTGCAATTCAGATCATACAAAATACCTTACACAAGAACGTTTATCTTGCAGATGGTACATGCAAGAAGCCACCATATGCTAAGGTGCAACCAGCAAGATGACCACAATGATTAGAGAGTAATAACCTAATTATAGGTAAACATCTTGCTCTCCAAGTATGTCTAGTTGCTAAATCTATGATCAAATTAGAAAACTCCCCTTACACCATTCCCCTATGTCCATCTTTTTAACCCCACAGGGATCGGGACAGAAGTTGGAATGCCCGTGAGCAACCCGAAGTATCTCTCCAAACTTCCAAGATATGGAGACCATTGAAGAAATCAGACTGTCACTGAAAATGCAACATTCTCCGTCTTGAAGAAGGCGGCTAGTAACTAGCACCGCTGAAACCGTTGACACATTGAAGAGTGTAGTGCTAATGACCACAACTCCGAGACCCTACACACGTTTGAGGAAAGGGCTCGAATAAATAAAACATCTTTTTTTAAAAAAACACCATTTCATAGTAAAAAACAATTTACTGATTGATGGAATACCACCTTTTCTATTTTTTATTTCATGTTGTTTTTGGACCATCCGTTCAAAACATCTTTTTAATATAAGACACAAAGACTGGGGGCAGTGACATTAAAACTAAAAACTGACCTCCACGAAATGTGCACCTAATCATTTAGAGTGAGAAAAGTAGTGAGAGAGTTGAGGGCAAGGATCTCTACACCCCTTGTAGACGGCACAGCATCGCCAACTAGGGACTGCTGTACCACACTACGGGTGCATGAGATATTCACACACAGGGCCAGAGAATCATCAGTAGGGATTTAGACCTATGTGATCCATTCTTCGTCAACAGCTCTGTCTAATATTTCTTCTAGCTCCTTTTTAATATCCTGTGTCGTATCTTGTTGTAATTGCCCATATGTACTACTATCCGATAGTTGTCGGAAGCATTATTCGTGGTACTGTGTGGTGTCTCGAATCACTATTGCTCCACCCTTTCTGCCAGTCAATTGGTAATAGAATCATCAGCAAATAAGGTCTTAATTTGTGATAATTCGCCTATATTGAGGTTGTGTCTCTTAGGTGAATGGAACTGCACTTTCTTCAGATTGTTTAATACCATTTTCTGAAAGATATCGATCACTTACTCTTTCAAGCAACCACTACCTAAGGATGGTCACAGTGACTTTTCCAAACAGTAGTTCCTTAAGGATGGCAAAGTCTCTTTTCCAAACAATACTTCCTTAAGGATGGTGAAAAGTGTCTCTTTTAAAACTATAACTTCATACAGAGAAACTCCTGGTATACTTCCCTGCCAGGACGCCTTTAGTAGGTTTATCAGATTCCCTGCATCTTCCCACATAAAGTCAGGAGTATTTTACAGGTGTTCTGTTTCGCCGCTACCCTCAGGATTCTGCGCTGAGAGTAGCATCCAAATTCCCCGGCCCCGAGGGCCCCGTCCCTCTCTATCCCAGGCCAACTTTTTCTTTACAATATTCTTCTTCTTGTAATCGTTCATTTTCACATTCCCATATTGCTTTTTTCACTTGTCATTTTTTCTTCATTTTCCTTAAAATTGTTCCATTCAACTTATCACTTTGCATCCCTTCTTTTGTCCTTTCTTTCCCCTACATTACCCTCTTATCCTTTCCCCTAGGTGATCTCGATTTTCCCTTACAATTTTCCTGCTCCCCATTACGTTCTTCCCTTACCCTATTGTGACTCTCCCCCCTTCCTACCCTGCCTCAAACCCAGTGCTGTCCAAAACTTCCCCCGACCTTTAAGCAACCCCCTACCCCAAAGCCTCGCATTGCCCAGCTCCTTCTTTTTGTCATACTGTTCTCTACCGAGGCCCGCCCCCGTTAGTGACCTTCCCCACGGCTCCCGTTATCCATTCCCTTCCCCACCTGGATTATCAATGCGGGAGGCCCCCGTGCACTGCTGACATCTGCTACTCATCACGCCAAATGTAATTCCCGGTTTTATGTTTCCTTTTACACAGGCTTCGCGGGTCAGGCTTGAAAAGGGCAAGGGCACTTCCCTCCTTCCCATCCTTTCGAGTCTTGCAGCCAATTTTCGTCTCCATTTGAACTGCCGGTCCAGAATAGCTGCTTCCTCGTGCGGTTGGCCTTGCTCGAAGTGTGCTCTCATGCTCCGCCTTTTATCCCTGTGGGGAAGGGAACGGGCCATCAGGTGTGCGTAATTGTCAATTGCCTGACTCTTGTGTTGGGACATGTCAGGTAAACGGCTCGGGTGCTAGTCCGATGTGTATTGTAAGAAAGTGTTTGTGTAGAAAAAGGGGTGGGGGTAGAGTTTCTAAATATCCTACGTGGAAGAATGGGGAAAAGCTGTCTTTGTCCCACTTCCACTCCCCGAGGACCCCCCATCCAGGTGATCAGTCCGCACTGGTCCACCCCATGAACTGGATCCAATAGCAATGGTGGTGTCCTGGCCACCTGGATGACAAATCGCTGGCCATGGGTACTAGTGGGTGAGACACCTTCAGGCTTCTCACAATACCACATTCTCCCAGGGATATCCTCACCAGTCCCCTGGAGGATTTCCCTCTCTATGAGATCCACCCACTGATACCACCCCCCGGGGGAATCGCAGGTAGCGGCCTCACCTCCCTGGCCCCATGGAAACCCCCCGCCCCCTCCATTTGAAATGGTGACAATACCCTGGGATTCGTCACACCACCCTAGCCCAGATCCCTCATGCCACTAAGCACCAGGACAGGGTAGTGTTTCTAAAGCTACAGGGTGTATAGTACCATGTGCCAGTCCATCGGAAACGCAGGTGGTACCTGTGGTTCCTGGTGGAGATTCCCCTTACCAGTTTCATGTCCAGCCTTTCGGGCTTTCCTTGGCACCAAAGATTTTTACCAAGCTGGTGGACACAGGTCTCAGTAGGGAGAGGATTCATAGCTTCCCCTACCTGAACGATTGACTCATTTGAGCCTGGCCCCCTGAGTTGGGGACAGCACCATGTTCACCACACCGGCTGGCTTTTGCTCACTTTAGGCTTCTCTCTCAGCCTGAAGAAGTCACAGATTTCATTATCCTAGCTGCTCCAGTTCATTGGAGCAGTGCTGTACACTTGCATGGGCAGGGTCTTTTCATCTGGAGGAGCGAATTGCAAACATCACACAGATAGTGGGCATCTTTCAGTCTGTCTGGTATCAGCCTTGGCTTTCCTTTGCCTTATGGGCCTCATGGCCTCCTGCTTATTCTAGAGGCTTGGGTATAAATGTGATCGCTCCATTGGATGCATCGAATTCAGGGGTCTCCGTTTCAGGGCAACATGTCTGTCCTTGTGTGGGTTTCCTGCAAGGTGCATCAGGACCGCATGTGGTGATTCCTGTGGGCCTACTTGCTGAGGAGGGAACCATGGTGATGGATGAGTCAGTTAGTAGTTGGAGTGCCCACCTAGGGGATCACCATCCGAGGATCAGTAACATATATATTCCTGCTAGAACTGCAGGCCATCAGGCTGGTCCTGATGGCTTTCATTCCCTTTATACGGTTTATGTGTATCTTATTTTGACAGACAACTCTGTGGCTATGCACTACCTCAACAAACAAGTTGATGTAGTGTCAATGCCTCTGCAGGGAAGCAATGCGACTATGGGTCTGGGCTCTGCAGAAACATGAACCTGTGCGCTCCCCATCTTCCTAGAAAGGACAATGTTGACCTCCCACAAGCTGGGAGTTAAGTCATAAGGTTCTGGACAGAATATTTGTCAGTTTGGGAACCCCACAAGTGGACCTCTTTGCCATGTGATCAGGAGGTAGGTGTGGGTCATTTGGCCCCAGGATATTTCCTCAGCAGTGCGCCCTAGGGGATGCATTGATTGCTGAGTGGAACTTAGATGTCTTCTATAAGTTGACATGATTCCTGTCACCCTTCTAGCTCTCTGGAGACTGCCGGAGTTTGGACCCACCATTGTCCTGATCGTCCCAGACAATCTCGAACGATGTGGTACTCAGAGCTACTTTATATGGCCATCTGTCCTCCTTGTTGCTTCCTGACAAGAGTGGACCTGCTCTATCCATTAGGGGTTTGGTCCTCTCTCCAAATCAAAGCAGTCTCAAACTTCATGCTCGGCTGCTGAGACGCTGAGTGGGATTTGTCTGAAGACGTCCTGGATATTCTCCTTTCTGCCAGGATGTCAGCCACAACGTCCATTTATGCTTACAAATGGTGTGCATGTATTGCTTAGTGCAGGGTCTAGCCCCCTTGATCTGTACAACCGCCTGTTTTTTCTTCTCTTTGGCCCAACAGTGAGTTAAGATTGCCACTGTGAAGGGGTACCTGGCTACTATTTCTGTCTTTAGGAGTACCCCTGAGGAGAGCTGATTTTTCACTATCCCCAACGTTATGCAGTTTTTGCAGGGACAATCTAACCAGTTTTCCCCATCCCATTTGGTTTTGGCAAAGGATTTACACCTTATTCTGCCATTCCTTATGGCAGCTTCATTTAAGCTGTTACACTCCTTCTTAAGATTTCTCACCTTCTAGGTGATTTCCGTTGTCACTTTTGCTAGGCGGCTGAGTGAGCGCCAGGATTTATAGATTAAACCTCCCTACATTGTGTTCTCTACAGAGGTGGTTACCCTGAGGGTGAGACAGACCCTACTTCCCTAGTTTGTGTGAAACATTTATTTCTCACAGAAGATCATTCTTTCTGTTGTTTGCCCTCCATCTCACCCTTGCAAGACAGAGAGGTTGCACTGCCTGGACCCTTAGAGGGCTGTCAGTTATTATGTTATTATGTCCCTAGGATGTGTCACAGATGACATAGAAGACACTGAATCCCAAGGAAAGTTCAAGGGTTTTGAATGTAATTATTGTGGTGGTGAATGCTCCAGGGCAATTCTATCAGTGGTCTTTTCTTAGCAGGTAGGCATGCTGATCACCATCGTGTTGGTGCTCCTGGAGGTACCGCTATCAGGCATTTCCACCCACTCTCTCGAAGGTCGTCTGACATGGTCCACATGTCACACCCTACCAACTAGATAGACCTATGCGTGCTATTGCATTCCATCCCATTCTAACACAGGGCTGTCAACTCCCCTATTAACTATTAGTGCTGGCCTCTCTCTGCCCCTGAGGTGAGTGCTGTTTTGCTACTTGTCTCAAAACCAAGAGGATCAATATGATGCAGATTCAGAGATGTATTTTTAGAAACAATGGTTCATTAGGTATGGTTGCAGTAGTGACCAAACTATGGCAAATGCAACTCAAAGAATGTCTCTATAAATTCAAACCAATAGGATTGAGGATCTCAAATAAGTCTTTGGGTCTGAAAGGTCTCTGGTGTGTAATCTTCAACCTAGTGATCCCTTCCCGGGATACATTCTCCCTTTCATGGCTAGTCCTTCTGTCGATTAAGGGCCTCTGCTTGTCATCTTAGACTTTCAGGAGACATTTCACCTGGATCTAGGGGCCTGTATGCAACTGTACAGTAGGATTTGGCAACAACATAAGCACTGCAGTGTTATATTGTGCCGCATCACAGTGCTTCTACTAGGATGCTGCCCACCTGAAGTTCTCCACAGGCTGGGTCTGTTTATCCTTGCCACCTCTCTACCTCAGGAGTCTGTCTCTACACCCCATCCTTCTGTACCGCATTGATGAACTCGATGATCTCAAGCCTGAAGGGCACTCTTCTGCTACTTATAGTCTCTTCTCTTTTCCACCTTCTCAACGCTGTGCCACTTGCTCATACCTCCACTCCTTATCAGCTTCCTTAGGCTTGGGGTGTGTTTGTTCCTCTCTTGCTTTCCTCTGTTATTCACATTCAGCCTCCTCTCTTGAGTTGCTCCCCAACTTTCCTTCCAACCTTCTCCTTGTTATGCTCCTCTCTCTCCTCCAAAGTCTCCTACTGCCTTTTTCAAATATTTACTTTCACCCCGTGTCTCTGCATCAACAACCTCTCACTCCTTCTGATATTCCTCCTCTCCATGACCACCTCATTCATCTGCAGCCCTCTGACCACCTCTCTCCTGCCTCCTCTCTCCTGCTCTGCCTCAGTCTCATTTTGTCTCTAGCTCTCTCTCTAGCTCCTTCTCTGCTTCCCTACTTGCAATCCACAACTTGCCATCTCTACACTCCTGATGTCCTGGCAACTGGCCTTAATGTAGCACATAAGTGGGGTGGTTTTACCCTGATTGGCTGGACCGGTCATATGACGGGTCTGTGCTTACTTAGTGACGGGGGTATTTTGTAGTTATGCCCCTCTGGAGGAAGTAAGTAAATAGGCCAACCACATTTTGTGGATCCCATTCTAGAAAGTTTTCCATGGCGACTGTGCTGCAGCTGCTGCTCTCTATTCCTGTCTATTTCTGGAAGGTTCCACTTCCCACCCCAGAGAAATTTCTGGCTGGCTATAGGCCAACCTTCCAACTTTGGTTTACCTTGTACAAGTTATGAAACCGCCATCTTCAGTTCCATCTATCAATCATCCAGGACTGATTTGCCATTTAAAAACCTTGAAAATGCTTATCCAGGTCAGGCAGGACACTACTTCAGTTTCCACTTTGGTTTCATTTAAATGCCTTTCATCCCTGCTGTGGGGGGGCAGACATGACCTTTTTACAGCCTGCCAACCCGAGCCTATGTAGGTTCACGAGGGACTCGTGAGGGCCGGGTGCTGTTACAAAAAGGCCATGTCTGCCCCCCACAGCGGGGGCGCCATTCGTAGCCGCGGGATATCTGGGGTGAAAATTGTTGTTTTTTTTCCCTCGGGAGATTGGCGTTGCTTGCGCAGCCAATCTCCAGAGGAAAAAATACAAGAGGGCCAATGGCATAGGGTAAAGGGACACAGTCCTTTTTGCATTTTATGGTGGCCAGGAGCAGGAGGAGCACATGGACCGGATCATAAAGCTCCGGTCCAGCAGGTATGTGGGGAAGCATGGAGGGGTGGGGAAGGAGTTTGTTTTGTTTTGGGCAGGGGCAGGTAGACAAGAAGGAGAGGCTCCCCACATTCAGAAAAAAAAACAAGTTGGTGCCACCCAGGGAAGTACCTCGGGTGGCTAGAAGCCGCAGGCAGAGACGAACAAGTTACTTAGCCCTGGTGACGTTTTTTCGGTTGTATGTTAATTCCACGTATTCCTCATCTTTGATAATATATCTCTCCAGCTTTGCTGCTTCGGAAAAAGAATTCTCAAAATGGGGCGATGTATGCAGTTCCATCGCGTCAATGTCCCTCAATCGCCAACGTCATCATCAGCATAAATAGCGCATGCAGCGCCCGTTGGCTTCATTTCTGTTTCCCCTTTTTAGAGGAATTACCAGGCGTACCCCAAGACCGTAGGCTCTCAGAAAGCGTAGAGTGTAATACACATAAATTGTACGGCGGGGTAGGCTGGGAGGGGCGATGAGGAATACGTGTGAGGAACATCCCGACAGAAATACACATACATAAAAGAGGATATGCAAGTTTCAACTTTCATATAATTCTTTTTTTAAACAAATCTGTAAAGCCAGGCGGGAGAGAATAGATTTGATTTTAAGAAATGTAAGACGCTGGAGAATATTGACATACAGATGATTGATGGGAGTGAGCAATTAAATATAAATGTGATGTAGTACATGAAAACTGATCATAATATAAAGACCGCACTGACTGATAATGAAAATCAAAATCCCAAATAATTCAAAGTGAATGCAACCATTCAGAGAGTTAAGGCACTAACCGTAGTTGAAAGCACGCCCATGCAAATTCTCGCCAGGGAATCATGCACAGAAGAAGCAAACATAAGCTTGTCTCTGAACAGGGCCAAAAACACCCAGAACATGGCTGCAAAATGGGAAGTCTTTCAAAGGAAGAGACTCGAGTGTAATGAGCTAGAAACCGAGCAGCCAGATTTACAGAGCATCAACTGGTAGGGCTGTGGAGATGGACTCATCATGTAATAGTACATTGTAAAGATTTCAACACAAGAAATAGAAAAACATTTCAACAAGAGTTTAACATAGATGAAGGTGGGTATTATCCCACACACAGATAACCCATGTGACATTGTCCCCTACCTAATCTTGGGAACCAACAGTGCGGTAACCAATGAGGATAGGAACTCCCGTGAGCTAGTGAGGGCTAGACCCAGAAGAGGCACCAGGTGGACCCCCAGACCACATCAACTCGGCCACCTCACTAAAGCAAAGAGCTGTAACAAGGACGCATGTATCCTATCTCACCCATGCAGACTCCCTAGGTCACCTAGGGGATAGTCCCAAGATTGTGTACACCTCTAACTCTTGTGACGAATCTAGCACTATCATCACTGATTCCTTGGAGAGAAGCTTCGGAAGCTACCTGACATAGACCCTGGCGGTGACTGTCTGTGGGAGGACCAGATAGGGGAGGACAAGTTCCAGGGAGACAGAAAGAGACTGAATTAAGATAACCCTTCAGTCATACCTTTTATTTATTTATTTGGATTTATAAAGTGCCCAGTGGCCCAAGGGCATTGTGGCGCTGTTACAGAATGTTCACTTACGGGTGGGTTAGGCATGTTACAGAATAGTCAGTGTCAACTTTACAGCAGTGTAGAAAAGTACGGTGTTCCTCGGTTACATCGGAACAGTGTCCGAGCTAAACACAGTGAAGTCAGTCTAATTGAATAGTTTGGTTTTCAGTGCTTTTCTGAATACTGTAAAGGATTCTTCTTTTTGGAGATTCAGGGCGAGTTCTTTCCAGGCTTTAGGAGCTAATACTTCAAAACTGGTGCCACCTGCTTTGGCTGTGTTGAAGGCTGGGACTGCAAGAAGGTGCATGTATTGGGCACGTTTTAGTCTGTGGGCTGGGACTTGGGGTATTTTTTCTGATAGGTATGCTGGTGCAGTCTGGGCAAGGCATTTATGCGTGATGGCAAGTGCTTTGAATGTTATGCGTTCTTTGATGGGGAACCAGTGGGCGTCTTTTCATGCCTGAGAGATGTGTTCTCTCTTAAGGATGCCAAGGACAGCTCTGAGGGCATTGTTTCACAGCATTTATGATTTTAGTGGTCACAGCCGCCGATGAGGATATGGCGCTGACCTGTCTGTCCATAGATAAGGTGGCGTCAAAGTAGGCACCCAGGGTTTTCACTGCAGAGGAGGCTGTGATGATAGTGTCCTCGATGGTGAATGAGTTATATTTGTTGTCCAGTTTTTGTAGAGATTCCTTGGGATCTACGAGTAGGATCTCGGTTTTAGCCCTGTTTAGACATAAGCCGTTGGCTGCCATCCAAGCTTGGATGCGTGCGTATATCTTCTGGAGATTGCTAAGGTCCTGCTCATAGTCACCTGTTAGAGGGATGAGAATTTGTGTGTCATCAGTGTAGTTTGTGAAGGCTATGTTGAAGTCTTCCAAGTCACTGAAAAGGGGGAGGGTAAATAGGTTGTACAGGGTAGGGGACGTGCAGGATCCTTGTGGGACACCACAGTCAACGGGAGAAGGGGAGGCTGCGGCTTGGTCTGAGAAGACACTCATTTCTAGGCCTTCTAGAAAGGAGGTGATCCAAGTGGTGGCTTCTTGGGAGAAGTGAGCGGTGTCTGTAAGATGTTTGCACATGGTCTTGTGGTTGACCAGGTCAAAGGCCGCTGAGAGGTCAAGGAGTAGGAGGAGTCAGGATTTGCCTTTGTCCATGGCTTCGAGTAGTTGGTTTTTAAGGTCAAGTAGGGTAGTCTTGGTACCGCGGCAGGGGCGGAAGCCAGATTGTCTTTTACCAAGGATGTTGTGGGCTTCCAGGTATGACTGAATCTGGAGATATGCAGCTTTGTCCAGGATTTTCAGCAGGAATGGCACAGTGGTGATTGGGCGGTAGTTGTTGGGAGAGTCTGGGTCGAGGGTAGGTTTCTTCAGTAGCGGTCGCACCCAAGCTTCTTTGAGTCAAGGTGGGACCAGTGCAGGTGGGGAAGGAGGAATTTATAAAGGTGGTCACGAATGGTGCCAGGGCTGTTGCGCAATCTGTGACTAGATTGGCTGGGCTTGTGTCTCCTTTACAAAGTGATGGTTTGATACGTTTTATAATAAGTAGAACTTCTGGAGTGGTTAGTTCCCTGAATGCAAAGGGCTTGGGAGTGTTGGTCGAGTGTGCATTGTATGCAGTAGGATTGGTCCTATGGGCTTGTGGTGGCGGTGTAGTGGTCAATTTGTCACATTGGGTTTTTATTTGGCTTTGGAGAGTTTTGATTTTATCTAGCATGGCGTGTTGAATGTTATCGCACCATGTTTTGTCTTTTTCAGAAGATTGGGTAGAGGTGGGAGGTATGGGTTGTAGGTCATAGTACCGAATCAAAAGGATCAAATGACAAAAGAGTTGAGTCAATTCGACCGAAAAAAGGATCAAATGTTTTATTTTTTTGGGGGGGTTCCCCCCCCCAAGCACCTGTTTTTGGTGTAAAAACACCCTTTTAAAGCTAAACTAGAGCAACAAAAAAAAAACATTAACAAAATAAAATTCGATCCTTTGGTTTTCGGTCGAACGCACTCTCACCTTTTGCATTCGATCCTTTTGTTTTTGAGACTTTAACTGGACACCGGAGATATGGTTAGCTCCTTGTAGATAGCAAATAGCTCCTTGGATTGGGAGATGGCTTTCTCAATTCTGTTATAGGTAGCAGCTTTAGCTTTCGTGATGGCCTTTTTGTAGAGTTTAGCTGCTATGAGATAAATTTCTCTTGTAGTATCGGAAGTGTTGGTTTGCCATTTTGTCAGTGCTGCTCGCTTGATAGTGCGGGCATTCAGGAGTTCTTGTGTGAACCAAGAGTTAGTGTGGAGGTTTTTCTCATTTCTTTTCTAGCGGGTGTCTAGTACCTCTTTGAGAGTAGTGTTGTAGATCTCCACTAGTTCAATGGAATCATTAGATGTGGGGTGGGCCAGTGCAGAGGTTTCAAGGAGGGGGAGGATTCTGTCCACTATAAGTGATTTCTTTGATCTTGTTATGGTAGCTGGAGCTGGTTTGTTTGGGTTACCTGCTATTTTGGAAGGTATGAAGAAATGTAGTAAGTGGTGGTCAGTCCATGGGCGTGGGGTGTTGGAGCTGATGTCAGCTGCACAATTATGATCAGCAATCCAGTCGAGTATCCGCCCTTTGGTATTGGTTGGGTCATTGACTCGTTGAGTGAAGCCTAAGTCCTGGAGAGCTTTCGAGAGGGCTTTGCCTTTTCTGTCTTTAGGGTCTTTGAAACCTAGATTGAGGTCACCTAGGAGGATCACTCTTGAGTTGGTTTTGAGATTTTCTCCTAGAGTGTGAATGATGTTAGGCGAGATTTTCTCTAATGATTAGGGCGACCCCTCCACCTTTACCAGTGGCTCTATCTTGGTGAAGAATAGAGTACCCGGATGGTAGGGTTTGGCAGATTGCTGGGCCCGAGGCTTCGTGGAGCCATGTTTCCGTGCTTGCTAATATGTCAAGGCCTGTAATAAGGTCATGGATCTCTGTGGCGTGGGCCGGTAGGGAGCATGCATTGATGAGTGCACATTGGAGTTGTGTGATACGATTGTTTCCTGATAAAGACTGTGAGGAGGTGTTCTTTGAGGTGGAGGTTTTAATTGGAGCTTTTGGTGTGGGGGTGGTAGTGTGTGTGACCCTGGGGTGGGTTTGCTTTCTATGTTCCGTGTTAGGTGAGGTATAGTGACATGTAGAGCGTGAACTTAGCCTAAGGTTTCTTTGGTGGATGGACATGGGGTAGCTATGTGTGACTTGGGTGCTGAGTAGGGGTTTGGTCAGTATGCAGGGATAGCTCTGCCTGAGGACCGAGGTGTTGGGTTTAATGTTGAGTTCATGGGTGTTTGTGGTGAGTGCGCTAGGATAGGCGAGTAGACTGTGGAAGAGGTAGGGAGAGTAGCAGTGCCACAGAACATAACAGTAGAAAGATATGGTATGGCTGGTGTGTTACTAACGAAGTTATAGAAGCAGATATTTAGTGAGAACATAGAGGCAATTTGTGTAATAGCGTAGCGTAATATCAGCATACTAACAATTGTATATCTGGGGAGTACAGGCTATTTCTATCTAGTGAAACAGTGAATTACATTCTACATTGACCAATATGGCTGGCAACAAAAACATTTTAGTCAAAACATTGTAAGACTTGGCCGTACACAAGAGAATAATGAATAGAGTACAAGCAATGATAGGCCTTATTATATAGCAGGAGACTTTGTTCGTTTGTAGAAGTAGATAGCAGGCAAAGTATTTTGGAACAGGCTCGCTTGCGATACCGGGAGGTATGCAGTGAGACGCAGTATATATGCCTGGATAGACAAGTGTCAGCTATGCTCGATTACTGTCTGATACTCGAGGTGCTGTTAGGGGGAGGTAACGATGGGCTTCCTGGTACATGTGGCTTCGTAGAAGGTGGCGTTTGAACATTGAGTCGGTGAGATTAATTTTAAACATGAGGATTGAGAGGTCAGGCGACTTAGAGTGGCGTACTTATATGCGCTGCACACAGGATTGTTAGACTCTTTGTGTTTAAGTGTACCTGAGTCGCGTTGAAGATGTCCTCCGGCGTTGCGGGTGGTAGTCACGGGTGGAGATAGGTTGAGCGTAGAGATCCTGGAAGACGGCGTGCACGGCTGTGACAGGCACCAGCCTTTCAGTGTGGGCCTTCCTAGGGGTGGGCCGGCTCACGCCTCCAGTCATGGACTGGCGAAGATAATAGCAGTCAATGGCTGTGCAGTTCGCAACATTCCTACATGGCCTATTGTAATATCGATACTGATTTCCCAGGTTATACTATCCCAAAACCTCATTTACCCCTCCCCCCCCAATTTTCTAGTACTGAGACGAGGAAGAGGGATGGAGTAATGAGGATGACTAACCAAGGTAAACCTATGCCGCATCCTAGTCATTGGAAATTGGAGAGAAAGACCGGGACATTTAAAATCAACACAGGTGAACTGGATTGGGGAGAACGAGAGAGCCAGAGACTGGAGAGGCAACAGACTGGTGTTGACACTGTGGAGGACGCCGAAGGCAAGCAACCTGCAGAGCACAGTGCAGAGGCCAACAGGCACAGTCTGCAGAAGAGCCAGGTCGGGAAAAGTTTGCCTCTTTTCAACTGCGGGCAGCTGGAGCAGCCAAGGACAATGGACGTCAAAGTGGGAAGCAAACAACTCACCAAGCATACAGCCAGTCAATGAACTGGGAGCGTAGATGCTGGGGAAACCCGAGGAATGTTGAAGACGCCATCCACAACCAATAAACATAAGGGAGAGTGAGTGGGTTATCGGGGCTATTCTGAATGAATGCCGCCTGCCACGTACTATGTAAGAGAGCCTAAGAGATATTATTACTGATACTAACATTGTTAAAGGAACAAGCCTAAGTAAAGGCAGAGATATTATTATACATACGAACATTGTTGTAGGACCAGGGATTAGTAAAGGCAGAGACATTATTGCCAATATGAATATTAAAGGCAGTGAAAGCATTACTGATAAGGACATAGTAGAAGCAAAGAGCCTAAGTAAAGGCACTGCAATTATTACGAATGATGTTGAGAGAAAGAGCCTAACCAAAGACAGTGAAATTATTGCAAGTATGAACAGTGTTAAGAGCAAAAGCCTAAATAAAAGCAGTGGAAGTAAAAAGGGTTGCTGACCCGATATTGGAGAATTGTTGTAAGCTGGATAAATGAAAAAATTAAGCAGGTGTGAGGAAGCCCTGGCAGGTTAGTGAACCAGGCAACCAGTGAGTCGGGGACTCACACCGAAGCAAGAAAGCGACGATACCCAGGACGATACCCAGGCAGGCGAGTAAACCTTGGGTAAAGGAGACAAAGGATAAAGGGGATGTTTGTGAAGCCATCATGAAGTAGACACAGACAAATGAAAAAGGTTTGGGCTAGAAACCTTTATTAAATCAAAAGGTGGTTTGGAAAAAGGCCGAACTTGCCCTATTCCTAAATAAAACAAATGATAGTCTTTGTCAGGAAGTCCAAAGCAAATGTCTGTCTGTGTCCAAAACCTATACTGGCCCTCACATCTAATTGTATACAATGTGTAGGGATGTCTGCCTTAAAATGAGAAGTGTTCAAAAATAAGTTCAGAGCTTCTTCCAGCTAGTTCACGTTACAGAAAAGAGGGGTTCCCTTTCCCAAGCTTTCAAGTCCTTACTGGGAGATGATTTACTGGAAGGATAGGGAAAGGACTAGTAATAACCTATATAGGGTGGGGGGATATTGGACTTGTGAGAAAAGGGAAATGTGGGATACCGTGTCTCACCCAAGGGTGCCTCATTCCCCTCCGCAAGTCTCCTCCACCCAGGTGATCCTCCCGTGCATATCCACCCCAGTGTCAGGATTCAACAGCGACGTACTTTGCCTGGGCACCTGGGAGGAGGATATATTGGGGAATTAAGTGAGGACACCCTAAGTCTCCTCACATGGCCCTACCCCTTTTCAGGAACAAGGAACGATGCCCTAGCAGGAGAGTATACCAGGGACGGGAGAAAGATTGAAAAAAACTCAGCCAATTAGGTGATGGGAACAGTGGGCGAGAATACACATTCAAATGGATTGTGTCCTCCCATGTATTCCTCATCTTTGATAATATATCTCTCCAGCTTTGCTGGAATGTTCTCAACAGAGGGCACTGTATGCTGTGTCGTCGCGTCAATGTCCCTCGAGGGCCTCTGTCGATCGCCAACGTCATCATTAGCATAAATGGCACATGCAGCGCCTGTTAGCTTCAGTTCCGTTTTTCCGAGTTTAAAGCTTCAGGTAATTACAGCGCGCTTCAGTTTTTCGCAAGAAAAATGTCTTTTTCATCTACTCCTACACCAAAGTCGGGTTTTAAAAAATGCCATGACTGCGGATAGAAAATGTCTATCACGGATCCTCACCGCGCCTGCCTGTGGTGTCTGGGCTGCAGCCACCATACCAACGACTGTGGGTCCTGTCAGGCCATGACAGAGAAAGCTCTCAAGGAGCGCAGAGGTAAACTGGCGGTGGGGAGGGTTGCTTTGAAGTCTTCTTCTTCGAAGCGGGAGAAAAAGTCAGGCGAGTCTAGAGACTCTTCCCAGCGTAAGAAATCAAAGAGGTCCCGATTGAGGAGTCGATTGCGGCAATCTTCGTCTTCTTCCTCAAAGAAGGCGAAGAAGAGACGCCATAGGTCTCCTTCATCTTTGAGTGATTCCTCTACAGAGGTATAACATCTTTGAGTGATTCCTCTACAGAAGTAATCAGATGCCCAGACGAAGTCTGATTCCCCGGCATAGTGGGATGTGTTTTGGTCAGAGATGATGCATATTTTTGAGAATGGGTCCTCGACCCCCTCGAAAGAAACGCACAAGAGCCATGCCCCAGTCGCTCTGAGTGACAAAGGGAAGTCGAAGGTTACTACTTCGAAGCCGACCACAAAGCCAGCATTATGTCGAGGAAATTCTCGACCCGACGAGAAGATGTTGAGAGTGTCGACGAGTCTGGAACCGAGTCCTTCTTTGGTACCACCAAAGAAACAAAGCGTCGAAGACGTTGACGACCAAAGTCAAAGGCAGCGCAGAGTAAACCAGCGTCGTTTTCTAAGCCATCTTTGACACTGTCGACGACTATTCCCACTTTGTCGAAGCATCTTGGCATACAGGACAAGGTTTACAGACCTATCCCTAAAAAATACTTTTTTAAGTCTATAGGCCTCCTTAAAACTGTGTCGGTCCGGTAACAATGGTGCTGGTAAGCTTACTGGCACCGTTGTTACCGGACCGGCACAGTACAACACTGCAGGCGGGTGTTCTCACAGGAGCACCGGCACCGTTGTCCTGTGGGACTCCATGGGAATGGGGACTAACAAAATTACTGGCACCTGACTTCCTGGCCACCAGACTTGGGAGTAGCCTGGTGGCACTGGGAAGTCAGGCGCTGGTACTTCATTATGGGTCTGGCGGCTACCGGCTGGTTTTCATGAGGCCCTATGTCTTGGATTTATGAAGAGGAAAAACCCTCTGATGAAGATTTGTCTCCTTTTGGTTTGGAATTTGGCACCCCCAATGTGCCATAAATGCCAATTTCTGATTAATCAAAAATGAGTGACTTGTATGACAATCTCCAGGCGGCTAGTAGTTTGGATACCTCGCCTGAACTGGAATTTGGTAGGCCTGGCCCCTCTGAGCATGCAGATTCGTGTTATAGAAAGTTCATGAGTAAAGTCACTGAGTTTAAGGGGTGGAGCAGGCCTTCCCCTGCATATGAATAAGATGACATGACCGACATCTTAGGCCAGGGTCCACAGAAGGACCCAATTTTGCCTTTTCATATGGCATTGAGAGAAAATTCAGTGCTATTTCGGAGACCCTGAAGCTGAACCTGCGGTTAACAAGAACTTTGCAAGGAAGTACAGGCTTTCCAGCACTGATCCAGAATACTTGACCAAGCATCCCACTCCTGAAAACTTGGTAGTTCAGGCAGCTATGCCAACCAGGCAATTAGCTTATCCCGCTATCCCCCCTGATAGGGATGACAAGAGGGTAGATGCCTGGGCACGTAAAGATTTCACGGCAGGCAGTATGGCCTTAAAATCCACCAATGTGACTTGCACTCTATCCAGATTCACTTTTACCCTGTGGGACGTTGTTGCCATGGGGGCTGATCACATCCCGGAAGGCGAAGAAAGAGGCGGCTTCCTGGCAATCATTAAAGATAGTAAGGAGGGAATTAGAGAATGTCTCCAGTCAGGTTTGGATACTGCTGACATCAGCAGATCCATGGCTGCTAGCACAGTACTATGCAGATTTGCGTGGTTGAGATCTTTGGGGTTTGCATCGGATGTGCAGGCTAGACTGCTCAACATGCCCTTTGATGGATCAAGGTTGTTTGGCAGCAAGGCAGATGAGAGGCTGGAGAAGCTGCAGACCTCAAAAGGTGGCGGCTAAATCCCTTAGGCCCGCCATTAGACAACCTCAACAACCCTATTCAGGCTCATCTTCCTGGAGGGGTAGGTCCTTTTGTTTCTATTCCTCAATTGGAAGAGGAAGAGGACAGGCTGGACAAAGGGGCCAAAGAAGATTCCCTCGTGGTGGACAAGGAAGGGGTGCTAAATCAGCCCCAGCAACTGCAACTTTACCCTGAGCCGCTGCTGCCGCCGCCTCTAAGCCACTCGGGGGCTTTGACCCACAAGACCCCGGTGGGAGGCAGAATTTCTCAGTATCTGAACGAATGGCAGGGCATTACTTCAGATGCATGGGCACTGGACACGGCAGCCCAAGGTTACTGCCTTCCTTTTCAAAAAAGGCCTCAGGATCATCCACCTGGATATAACTCTGTCAAAATTCCAGATCCGCTCCTTGTGCAGGAAATTTTAACCCTGCTAGAGAAAGGTGCAATAGAATAGCTGTAGCGGAGAGGAACAAGGGTTGGTGTTCCCCTTAGTTTCTGATTCCCAAGAAGGACGGAGGATTGAGACCCATCTTGGACTTAAGAAACTTGAACAAGTTCCTCAGGAAGGACAAGTTGGTTACCCTTTCTCAGATCCTTCAGGCTCTTCAAGTCCAAGACTCGTTGGTATGATTGGACCTTCAGGATGCTTACTTTCATGTACCAATTCATCACAAGCACAGAAAATACCTGAGGTTTGCAGTTGGCAGTTCTCATTATCAGTTTTGAGTTCTGCCATTCGGGCTGAACTTCGCACCAAGGGTTTTTACCAAGTCAATGGCGGTGGTAGCAGCGAGTCTCAGGTGAGGGGGATTTATGTCTACTCCTACCTGGACCATTGGCTGATCAGGGCTTGTTCACCAGAGCAAACCTGCTAACATCTCAGTATCACCTGCCACTCCCTTCACAGAATGGGTTTCTCCCTCAATTACAAGAATTCACAATGATACCATTCCAAAGACTCAAATTTATCGGAGCAGTCCTGGATACCTCCTCGGGGAAAGCCTCGCCACCCGAGGTGAGAGCTCAACACATTCTGCAGATGGTAACAAAATTCCAGAATGCCCAGCATCTTCCAGCCTTCGATTTTCTGCGGTTGTTCGGGTTCATGGCATCCTGCAATTTCCTGGTGCCAGAGGCTCATTTGAGAACGGGATCCCTTCAATTGGCTCTCAGGAAACAATGGTCCCAATCCTCAGGGAATATTTCGGACCAACTGCAACTTCTGAGCAGAGTTGCTCGGGACCTTCTACGGTGGGCTTGCAAAGACAATCTTCTCAAGGGAGAATCTTTTTGGCAACCATGGCCGGAGATAACGGTAGTGACGGACGCCTCACTCACGGGGTGGGCCGCACATACCAGCGAACTGATAATCAGCAGTCGTCGATCTCCATCGAAGTCCAAACTACACATCAACCTTTTGGAGCTGAGGGCAATCAGACTAGAGCTGAAGGCTTATCTGCCCTCTGTACGGGGAAAGAATGTCCCGATAATGAAAAACACCACAGTGGCCATGTACTACCTCAACAAGACATGTCCATCTGCCCTCCAATATGTCTTCCACTAAGAGAGGATCTTCTCTCGCAAGAGGAAGGTTGAGTTCTCCATCCAGCGGTCAAGACACTCAGCCTTCACGCATGGTTTCTGAAAAGCTGAGATACAAGGATTGGGACCTCCCGGATGACGGCCAGCAACTAAATCTTTGTACTGTTGCCATTGGAATAAGATCAGCAACTGGTGTAAGGATAAGAATGAGGATTTCAATGTGACACACCCATGGTGCTCTCCTTTCTATTGCACTTAGTCAATCTGGGGCTCCAGATTGGAACGATTAAGGGATACCTGGCAGCGCTTTTCATTTTCAAGTACTCCTCAGAAGAGGATTCTTATTTTAAAATCCCCTTGATTGGACAATTCTTAAAGGGACTTACCAATGTATACCCTCCAGTTCCATTTAATGTACCTGTTTGGGACCTATACATTGTATTAAAGTTCTTGACATGTATCCGATTTGAGCCTCTACATTCATGCCCTTTTACGGCTCTTGACATTAAAAACTGTTTTGCTTATTGCAATAACATCAGCCTGTAGGGCCAGGCTCTTTCTTGTAAGCCTCCTCATACTACTTTCTATAAAGATAAAGTCATTCTTAGGGTAAAACCTTCCTTTCTAACGAAGGTAATCCTTCGGATAACGCTCTGCGAGTACCATTTAGTAAAAATGTACTGTTTTGTTTGACCACAGATAATTCTTTCATGATCGATTTCTAATCACTTTAAACTCTGAAACAGCAAATTCTCCCTTGGTAGACTGGTACCAAACCTAGTTTTAACTATTTAGGAATTCAAAAAATCAAAAGGTAATCCCAGCACAGAGTTGATCTATTTGCACTACATGCATATTCAAATCTTAAGGTTTTCGCAGATTCTAGTGTTACAATGTTGTAAATCTCTTCTGCATTCTTTAAGGGTGTAGAAGTAGGAGATCAATACAAATGTGGCATGTTGAGGGCTATACACTTTTATTGTAAAAATGAAAGAAGGATAACTAACTATCGCTAACTCTAAGAGGGGTTTCCTGCCACAGTAAAAACTAAGGAATTGTCCGAATTTCCGCAGCTGAAATGTCCACCATCCTGTGTCCAAATCCTACCTCTATCCCTTACATATATAAATGAAAGAACGGGATCAGTCTCTTCTGAGTCCAGAAGAATGACTCCCTTCTTCTGGATGAACACAGTTCACAAGTAGGGGGAATTTCTCCCTTCTACTGGTGGCAATTCTCCTCGTAGGAAAAAGAAAACAAAGTTCCAACCAAGTTCTAAATTGTATAAATATTGATACCAAAAGAATGGCTCCCTTCTCTTAGTCTTCCTCTGGCTCTTTACAATGTTCATAAATACCAGGGAGAATGATTCCCTTCCCCCTGTTCTTCTTAGGCATCTCAAAATGCCACGAAAATGTCTCCAATCTCTTGTCTTCTGACAGTGTTCACAAACACACTAGGGAGTATGACTCCCTTCCACTGGTTCTCTTCCACTTCCAATGTTCCCAAGGCTTGTGGTAATGACTCCCTTCCCCCTTGCCTTCTTTAGATCTTTCTGTATCGGTCCCTGACTCAGATTTGGCTTCCTCTTGGCAAACCTGGTTCACTATCCTGCTAGGTTTTACTTTGTTTCAAACAACTCTTCAGGGCTTTCTATATTGTGTGGGGGTGTCTGTAAGGAACTCATGATGACAACAGTAAAGACAGACCCAAGTGATCACAGTTCAAGGGTGTTTATTAAACGAAATGTAGGGTGGAAAAACGCCTAACCTAAATCTAACATGGGATCAAGCGTCGAACATCATATGAAAAATAAGGCTGTCCTTGTGGCGTCTTGTCAAAGTAAAAAGCCTATACTAAAAAAAACTATTGCCAATTCCTTACAACTAACTACAGAAAGAATGTGGTATAGGGTATTCACATAAAGGAAAAGGTGTTCAAATAATAAATTGGGATGTGATTGCTTTGGGATCTCCCTTCCCCACGTTTTCTAGCACGGCACAAGGTGGGACTTTGGAGCACAGCGCACGCTGAAACCTTCCCAGCACGAGCTAACAGTTCCGTATCAGCTATCGGGTTCTTCGTTTGTTACGTCTCTTTTCAATAAGTCTCTCGCCTTCAAGGCCTGATGCTCTCATTAAACAAACACAAAAGTTCTGTTCTACAAACACTTTGGGTGATGGCTTCACCTCTGGGCCCCCTTCTTCTAGGTACAGACCCCTCAGAAATTGTATTCAACAAATTCACAGGAAAGTCCCCTTCTCAGTGAACTTTTGGTGATAGCTTTCCACCCTTGGATCTCCCTCGGCCGGGCTCGGATCCCAGATGACAAGGGGGACACTTCCCTTCCCCTTGTCTTGCAATACTTCTTGCTTTCAGAAATCTTAATGTCTTCTTAAACAGTTTTTTGGGCTTTGCCCCTCGTTGTCGGTTTCCCTCTGCCGGGTTCACTTTCTGACGTCCGATATGCAGTTGATGTACTCATTTTTACCACACGGGATTCACTTCCCTTAGCTTTCGTAATAATCTGTCGATCAAAGACTTACAACGTTACAGGGAATTTTACAAGACCTCTGTATGACCACTTTGACCTCTCTTCGCCTCTTCCCAAGGCCTTCTGGTTACGGCAGTCTCTACCATCAGGTAATCGTCCAGAGATTCCTGCATGAGCACCCACGTTGTGCCGGCCGCATCTGTTGCGGGGTTTCCTCGTCTTTCATCAACAGTTTCTTTAAACCTTTCAAAGTTCAAATTAGCCATCTGTTACTTTTCATTCAACACAGTTCGGTTTCTTATCGACTCTCCTCTCGACTCACCGGCTGTGATGAACCGCTTGGCTTTCCTTTTCTTTGGAGTCAAGGTTGGTACCACCAAGACAAGCGTCTCTCCTCGGCCTGGTAATCAGCGGAGGAGGGTCTTGTGTACCATTGACATCTGCTGCAATACACACTGGCCTTTACGTTGGCCTTTATTCACGGTCTTATGTTTGCGTCTGTGGAGGTTTCGCAGGCCTTGATTGGAAAGTTCAATGTCGCTTCTCTCCTTGTCACCCTCTCGGTATTCGCCGTCTTTCGCCTCCTTTTGAACTGCTGTGTTGAGCTCTCACGTCATGCAGTCTGCCTTGCTCGTCCTGTGCGCTCATGCTCCACCTTTTATCACTGTGGGGAAGGGAAAGGGCCATCAGGTGTGTGTGATTTTGGTCAATTGCCTGACTTTGCCTGACCCTTGTATTGGGGCATGTCAGGTAAACGGCTCTGGTGTTAGTCCGTTGTCTTCGTTGTGCGAACGAAACTGTTTGCGTCGTAAAGTGGGGGGGGCAGTGTTTTGGAAAATCCTAGGTGGTAGTATGGGAAAAAGGTGTTGAAAGAAGCGGCATACCGCGTTTCACCCGTCGGTGTCCCACTCCCCAAGGACCTCCCATCCAGGTGATCCTCCCTCACTGGTACACCCACAGGAACTGGATGCAATAGCTGTGGCAGTGTCCTGGCCACCTGGATGACATATCCCTGAGGATTAGCTAGGGAGACACCTTTAGGTTTCTCACAGTAAGCAGGTGACCAACTGCATCCTGAAAAAATAATCTGGACGCAGCAGATAATGCAGGCCGTATGGTAACAGAGGGCACTCTTATTAAGTGCCGTGCATGGGTAAGACAATCCGGCTTTAAACTGGAAACTCAAGACACCCGACTCAATATGCCAATTGAACCAAATGCCTTATTTGGGAAAGCAGTCGAGGACGCACTGAACAGTGCTAAAGATGAGTATAACACTCTTAAGTCCCTAGGACAGCTAACTGACAATGCCTTTGTTTAAAGAGGCGTGTTCAGTACACGTCAATTTCAGGACAATATTCTCAATGCTCCTCTAACTATAGTCATGGTGGACAAACGTCACCTTAGGGTTCCTCACAGGGTCAGTGCACCCAGCAGAATTTTCAAAGGGGCCACAAAGGGTCTGGGAGTAGAGGCAGAGCCTCCTCAACCAGAGGCTGTGCCCCCAAACCAATAACAACCTATTCCAGGTCTCCTACCATGCCTCTCCAGTAGATGGTCGCATTTCTCAATTTACCCACGCATGGGAGGGGATGACCTCAGGCAAATGGGTACTATCCACTGTGGCGGGAGGCTATTGTATAGAGCGCATGCAGAGACAATAAACGCAGTAAGAACAACGCTTTCTACTAGAAGAGGTCAAAACACTGCTGGAAAAGGACGCTATAGAAACCGTTCCAGCAAACCAGCTAAATAAGGGTATCTATTCAACATACTTCCTTGTGCCAAAGAAAGACCTTACGATGCGCCCTGTCCTGGATCTGCGTCCTACAAACACATGTCAAGCCACAAAAGTTCCGCAATGACAACGCTACAAGAAGTAATCCCCCTGCTTAAACAGGGGGACTACATGGAAACATTTCATAAGAAAGATGCATACTTTCCTATTTCGTTGTTCCGAGCACACAGAAAATTCTTGTGCTTCAAAATAGCAAATTAACACTACCAGTTCAAGATCCTCCCCTTCGGCATAGCCTCAGCTCCGAGGGTATTCACCATAGTATTAGCGGTAGTGGCGGTACACTTACGTAGGCAATCTATCCCAGTGTACCCTTATGTGCACGATTGGCTGATAACAGGAGAATCCCCTCAAATTTGCAAGCAAAATACCCAAAGAACAATCAACCTTCTGTTCCAATTGGGGTTTTCAATCAACAAGAAGAAATCAAGCCTTGTTCCAAGCCTAACCAAGCAATTCCTAGGAGCCACCCTAAAAACAAGAGGCGCTAATCTTCCCCTCAAACGACTAGAGTTCAGAACACGCTGCTGCAAATACTTCATTATCTCGACGGTCGCCAAATAACCGTACACAAGGCAATGCACCTGCTGGGGATGATGGCCTCATACATTTATCTAGTTCCACGTGTGCAGCTGCGCATACGCCCAATGCAGGAGTGGTTAGGAAAACAATGGTCTCAGGCAAGTGGTCTGTGGGCCGATCTAGTGGTTGTTTCGCTAACCCTAGTACAAGCACTACACTTGTGGTCCAACGAAAATCTGTTAAAGGGAAAACCCTTTCGCAATCCACCAGTTCAAGCGATACTCGCAACTGATACCGCACACTCCAGATGGGGAGCCCATTACCTTCACCACACAGCGCATGGCCTGTGGACACAGATCACAGCCCAAAATCACATCAACCTTTTGGAGCTACTAGCTGTACTCAAAGACCTACAAGCATCTAGCAGGTCAGACAGTACAAGTCCTCATAGACGGCACCACTGCCATGTTTTACATAAACAAGCAGGGAGGCACACACTCTCCAAGTCTGTCCAGGCTATCCCAAAAAATGTGGAAGTGGGCACTCAAACAGAACATGTTCCTAGTCTCTCAACATGTTCCAGAGGAACTCAGTGCTCTAGCAGACACTCTAAACAGAAATCCTCTAGCCGAGGAGCACAAGTGGAAACTCAACAGAGACATTCTTGACTAAGTCTTTTCCCTGTGGGGTTATCCTCCTTTACACTAGTTTGCCACAAACCTAAACACACAATACCCAGACTTTGCATCCAGGTTTCCCCAACAACAGTCCAAGGGGAACGCCCTGTGGATGGGCTGGTCAGGGAAATCTGCTTATGCTTTCCCTCAACACCACTCATCAGCAGGGTAGTGTACACAATGCACCAGGAAAAAGCCACACTAATCCTGATAGCCCCTATGTGGGCAAGATAACCAAGGTTTCCACAGCTGCTCAAATTGGTGATGTACAACACAATCAAACTCCAATGCTCCTACACCATGCTGTCTCAGCACGAGGGGACAACACTCCATCCACATCCTCAGTTCATGAACTTGGCAGCCTGGCTCCTGAAGTCAAAGAGTTTGGACACTTAAAGCTACCACAAAGGTGTGTGGATATCCTCAAGGAGGCTCGCAAACCCAACACCAGCCACTGCTATTTCAGCAAATGGAAAAATTTGTGATAGGGTGCCGATCAAAAACTCTAAATCCAATTGGATGTACCATCAAACATTCTTCACTACATTCTCTACTTACTAGACTCTGGCCTAGTATTTAACTCCATCAATGTTCAGCTACCGGCTGTATGTGCGTACACCACTTCACAGGACAAGGTATCCTGGTGGAAAGTTCCTGTCATTAAGGCTTTCATGGATTCTCGGAGGGAGTTAAGAGACTTTAGACTCCGATTTCCAACTCGCCTCCTGGTTGGGATCTTAATGTTGTACTCTCAAAGCTCATGGGTCCACCCTTTGAGCCTATGCACAAATCCAGCCTCAAATAGCTAACATACATACAAGATAGCTTTCTTAGGAGCCATCACCTCAATAAAACGGGTTAGTGAGCTACAAGCAGTGTCAGTGCAAGACCCTTTCTTTGTTATCCACAAGGACAAGGTGGTACTTAGAACACACCCTGAGTTTTCACCCATATTCATATCCAAGTTCCATGTTAACCAATCCATTGAACTACCCTCTTTTTTTTAATCAAAATCCATCCAACTCAGCAGAGGGAAACCTCCATACACTGGATGTAAGGAGGGCAGTTTTGTGCTATATAAACAAAACAAGACATCTAAGGAAGACTGATAAACTGTCTCCATAGCACCTGGCACGGAGGGTGATCACATTTCAAAGGACACCATCTCCAAATGGATAGTTAAGTGCATACAGCTCTGCTAGTCTCTATCTAAGAAAACTGTGCCTTTCACACCAAGAGCTCACTTTACCAGCGGTACAGGAGCTACATTGGCATTTATTGCAAACTTCCCTCTAGATGCCGTTTGAATAGCATCTACTTTGAGTTCCATTCATACCTTTACTCAGCATTACTGCATTGACATACATTCTAAAGCAGATTTACAGGGAGGACAAGTGGTGCGGAAACATGTATTTGCTGCCGTACGTTTTCACAATCCACCTCCTTCTCCAGATACTGCTCGCTAGTCTATGCATAGCATTTGATCTAAGCAGATCCATAAGCCTCAGAAGGGATACATTACTCACCGTAATCATATTTCTGATGCTTGTATCTGCTTCCCCCCCTTCCCTCTTGGAGTAGAAGGTGCATAGATGTATTTCTGGCGTTGTGACTACTTATCTGCTTTATTACATCTATACTCATGCTACACTTCATGCTACCTCATGTCAGAAACGCGTGAGCGACCATGGGTACAGTGGACGTCACACAAGGAATAGTTAAAGTGACACGCCGAGTCGACATCCCTTTTCGAGTTTGCAAACAAATATTTGTAATACTCTGCGACTACCACTATATGTCGGCCTATGCAGTAATGTATCCAATATATATACATACATTCTTAAAGCCTCTGTGTTCTTATTTCGATTAGTAGGTAACACGCTGAACAAACTGATAATTGGGTTTACTAAGGATAGAGACCAATTACATTTTGATATAAGGCAGGTAACATTTGGTAAAATTTAATTTTATATTAAGACACATTGGAATACCCACACTATTATTACAAATCCCTAATTGTTCTTTACAACAGTGCACATAATCTAAGGATGTTGATTGAACCTTTAGACACATCTGCGAACAAGCCTTTTTTTTTTTTTTTTTAAATATATTTTTATTATTGTTTTCTTATGTTTTTTGCATTTCAACAAGTTTCAAATAATGCATGTCAATCACAGTAATGCTTGTATCTTAAGTCGTTCTTAGTGTTGATGAGCTTAAACAGGCAGAAAAAACAGACAACGAAAAGGATGACTTGCACATAGATACTAAATTAACACTTGTGCCCCCCCACCCCCTTACCCTCTCCCCTCCCTCCCTTCCCCCTTTTCCCCCCCTCCTTCCCCTGGTTTTGCTCAAATATAGATATGGTCGAGTCCTATCAAACAGTTTGTGTGGTGCTTTTTTTTTAACTTTACCAAATGAGCTCTTTCGTGTTGGGTGTAGTGCTTAACTTCTCATTCTGTTGGCTATTCTGTGTGGGCTAGCTAGCTAGTGGGGGCAGCTTTCTGTATGTTTCTTGCTGCTCATGTCAGTGTGTGTCTGTTGCTTCGTCTCATGGTATCCCTGTGCGCTGAGTAGAATTCTAAGAAGGGCAGCCATATCGTATTTATGTTCCTCTTGGATTCCTGGATTGCTGCTGTGAGGCTTTCCATTTCAAAGATGGCGTGCGCTTTAGTGACCCAGTCGTTCTTTGTGGGCAGGGTTGGGGATTTCCATTTTATTGTCAGACAGACCCTTGCTGCTAACATTAAGTTGCGGGGCATGTGTGCAAGTATTGCATTGGAATCCTCTCCGTCTGGCTCTACTCCGAACAGGACTAGGATCGGAGTTAAGTTCCTGTGTATTCCATCTATGGCTTGTATCCAGCCCAAGACCTCCTTCCAGTACGTCTGCACTACTCGGCAGCTCCACCATTGATGCCAGTAATCACTGGTTTCACCACATCCTCTCCAACAGAGTGGAGACGTACCGGGAAACATCCTGGACAGTCTTTGGGGAGTATAATGCCATCTGACCAATAAGCGTGCATTGTGCATTTTGTATTGGACTGAGATGGATGATGTCCACACTGCTCTATAAATGGTGTCCCAGGTTTTCGGTTGTTCAGTGAGGCCTAACTCTTGTTCCCACCTGGCTTCAGATTGGGGGCGTTTCAGACAACCCCTCGTGAGCAAGGCTTTGTACATGCGTGAGATCAGGCCTTTCATTGTTTGGGGGACACTTATTATCTGCTCAAATGGAGTGAGGGGGCGTTTTAACTTTGTGCCCCACCTGGCATCGTTCAGGGCACTTCTTAGCTGCAGGTATAGCATAGGGGTCACCTCGTTTCCACGCATTGGTTCTCTCGCTTCTTCGTACGTAATAAAATTGCCTTCTCTCCACATTTGGCCCACCCGCGACAGCCCTGCGTCGAGCCAAGGCTGAAAGTGCTGTACCTCTGCTATGAGATCACGGATGGGAGAAGCCCAGATGAGACTAAGAGGGGAGGGCCATGTTGTGACACCTTCCATTTTTCGGGAAGGGCACCATAGAGACCATAAGACCTTCAGAATTGGGTGTTCTCTTATCCTACGGGTCATTGCTGGTAGAGGAACCCACATCCATTCTCCCAACGTGACTGGTGCAAAAATGTCGTTTTCTATGGCTATCCATTGTTTTTCGGGGTTTTCCCAGAGGTGGTCTGATAAAACTCTGAGCTGTGATGCCCTGTAGTACTCTTCTAAATCTGGGTATCCCATACCCCCTGCGTCTTTGGGTTGAATCATTGTGGAATATGGAATTCTTGACTTCTTGTCAGCCCAGAGATATTTTAGGAGCGCTCGTTTGACTTCCGCCATGAACGGCTCCGGTATTATTATGGGGAGGGATTGAAACAGGAACAATAAACGAGGTAGGATGTTCATTTTTATGGAGGTGAAGCGGGCTGCCCAAGATAACGGTAACCGCGTCCATCTACGTATGTCTGCTTGGATGGTTTCCCATAGTGGGACGTAGTTGGCTTCGAATAGGCCTGATATGGGAACCGTTATGTTTACGCCCAGGTATTTTACAGAATGGGACTGCACCAAGAATCCCCAGTCCGCCCTCAATCGCTCCAGAGCTGCGATGTCAGGTTTTAGTGGAACCGCAATGGTTTTTTGCAGGTTGGCTCTAAAGCCCGAGAGAGCCCCATAACGGAGTATCTCTTGAAAGAGGGCTGGTATGGATTCAACGGGTCGGGTGAGGTATAATAAGATGTCATCCGCAAACATAGCTAATTTGTATTCCTCTCCTCCTCGTGGAATTCCGTGAATCAGGGGGCTTGATCTTATGGCCTGGGCAAATGGTTCAATAACCAATGCGTATATTAAGGGGGATAGCGGAAACCCTGCCCCGTGTTAGGGTGAATGACGTCGAGGCGACACCATTAATAGATACTCTAGCTTGAGCAGAATGGTAGAGTGCTTTGGCCCCTTGGATCCATGTGTTTCCTAGGCCGACCCATCTTAGTACTGCCCGTAAAAAGGGCCACTCCACACGATCAAACGCTTTCTCGGCGTCGATCGATAGGAGCAGGGGGCCTTCTCCCGCCTCTCGCAGTGTCGCCATGAGATCCAGGGTCTTCCTGATGTTGTCCGCTCCCTGCCTTCCCCTTATGTACCCGACCTGGTCGGTGTGGATTTGCTGTGGCAAGACTACCGCCAACCGTGCCGCTAGGACGCTAGAATAGATTTTGGCGTCTACATTAATAAGGGAGATAGGGCGATATGATGAGCATTCCAGGGGGTCTTTATTTTCCTTTGGAATTACAATAATTATGGATTCAGTAAACGATTTAGGTGCCTGGCCCGTCTCCAAAATTGAGTTAAATAATTTAGTAAGGAATGGGGTCAAGGAGGTACTATTAGTTTTATAGAAGGCTGGTGTGTAGCCGTCTTGTCCCGGCGCTGAGCCCGCTTTTAGGTTCGAAATCGCTCCCTGAACTTCAAAGGTGGTGATTGGATTATTTAGTACTCCTAGGTGTTCTTCTGTTATTGTTGGTCGGGGCAGAGCGGATAAATATGGATGTATAGCCGGGGCATGCTCATCTCCTTCTGTTGTGTATAGTTCTGAATAGAACTTAGCAAATCGGTTGACTATGTCCTGTGGACCAGTGAGAAGGGAGCCCGATTCATCGTTAATCTTATGGACTGCCCTTTCCGCTCTTTGCTTTCTAAGTCGGTTCGCTAGCATTGTGTGGGCCTTATCCCCCTTTTCGAAGAACTTCTGCTTTAGGTACTTAAGCTGCGTGAGTGCCTTGCCCTGCCATATGTCTCTCAATTCTCCCCTAAGTCCCTTGATTTGGTCAATTAAGTCTACCTCGTGAGTTGGATTCTGCCTCAGAGTTTTCTCTAGAGATGTTATCTCTGTTCTCAATTCCCTCTCTTTGAGCTGCCTAAGCCTTTTTTTGGCGGCACCCTCTGCTATGAGGAGCCCCCTAATCGTGGCTTTTCCTGCCTCCCATACTGTGTTTAGTGGCATGTCATTAACATCATTATCTTCAAAATAATTAGTGATGGCATCTGCCAGGGTTTCTTTAAATATTGGATCTCTGCACAAGAAGTCATTACAAATCCATCTGCGCTCGGGTGTGGGCGATGGGCCGAGGTCTAGCTCTACAGTGCATAAGTCATGATCTGACCAGGCTACAATCTCTATGGTGGATTTCAGGATAGCACTCTCCTCCTCTGCTCCCAATAGTATATAGTCTATTCTCGAGAACGTTTGATGCGGGGGTGAGTAGAAGGTGTATTCCTTGTCCTCTGGGTGCGTTGTGCGCCAGGAGTCAATTAGGTGATGTTCTCTTAACAAGCTTCGAAATCTATCGCCTTGTAAGTGGCTGGGAGGATGGACATTCTGTGCCACTGAGAGCCAATCCTTTTCTCTTTCTGCCACTACATTGAAATCTCCCCCGCAAATCAGGGTGCCCTCTCGCCAGTTCTCTAGGAAATCGAGCAATGGTTCGATAAAGGCGGACTGGGCTTGATTCGGGGCATATACAGAGCAGAGAGTAACCTTACGTGTTCTCATCCTGCCTTTCAGAGCTACGAACCTGCCCTCTTTATCTCTATGTATGTGGTCTATTTGGAGGCTCAGGGATTTCCTATATAGTATTCCCACCCCTCCTTTCTTGCGCGGGCCTGATGCCCATATTGAGTCTTCCATGTCCCTGCCCACAATTTTACGTTCTTCCCCTTGGGTGTATTTCGTCTCTTGGATGAAAAGAATATCAACTCCGGATTGTTTAAATTGACGAGTTAACATTGATCTTTTTTGAGGGGAGTTGAGGCCCTTAACATTAAGGGAACCGAAGACGATTCCATAAGTCCTAGCCATACTGACCAGTATAGATCTTGTGTTGTGCCCCTTTTATCTGTAGCTTTTGAGGTAGCTTTATTTCCCACACCAGTTTTTGGTTATTGCCATATTGAGGAGGTACCCCCCTTTGTAAAGTATTGTAACGTTTCAATTTTTCTGTTCTATAGGATTGCTTGTTCCCCCCTCCCTCCCTTCCCTCCCCTCCCCTGCGAGATGCTCTCGGGAGCATCCCATTTGTGTGGGAATGAGACGCCCTTTTCATAGAAGGGCCACACTAAAGGGGCCCCTCTCCAGCGATATTGCACATTTTCAACCTAAAACTTGAACAATTAATGCGGCCTGCTTAGTGCAACTATTAACTTATATGGGTCCATGGCCTTAACTTTAACATGACAAGTGTCCAATCAACTATTAGCTTGTGGTGCTGAGGTGGATAAGATCGAAGCCGGCTTTCCCTCGTGGGCCTTGAGAGTTGCTGTACTTATGCATTCCATCAGTGTTTCTCAAGGAGTGTTAAGTTTCTTGAATTTCCATTTGGATTGCGCCCGTCCTCGTCGTGGTGGCTTTGGTGCTGAATCTCGCAATGGGCCTGTTGGTTCTCTTCTGGGCTCGGAATTTGCATCACCCCCCGAGACCTGCAGGTGTTTTAGAGCTCTTTCTGCTTCCTCAACCGACGTGAGCCTGAACTCCTCACCATCGTATTCGAAAGAGAGCGAGAAAGGGTGTCCCCAGCGATAACGAACTCCCTTTTCCTGCAACCACCCCGTTAGGGGCCGACATCCTCTTCTTTTAGCCAGGGTCATTGCGGATAGGTCCTGAAAAAGTTTAACCTTTGAGCCTTCGAAGTTTATGGTGTCCTTGTTTCTTGCCTTTGCTAGGATTTCTTGCCTTTGCGTGTAATAGTGGCATTTAACAAGGACTGAGCGGGGCCCACGCGGTGGGCCACCCGCTCTGTGTACCCTGTCGAATTGCATTGCTGGAGGGTTTTCGCCCTCATAGAGAGATAGAATCAGGGATTTTATTTTGCTTTCCAAGCTGGTTGGGGTTTCCCCCTGCGTTTCCTCGAGGCCCATGATTCTTATATTGGTTCTCCGCTCCCGGTTTTCCAGATCGTCTATTTTGGACTCTACGTCTCGTTCCTTCTGCTCTAGGTCTTGGAGCCGAGCTTCGTACTGCATGGTGATAATGTCCCCTGATTGCTGGACATTCTCCACGGCGTCCAGCCTATCTTCTACCTTGGCCATTTTTGATTGGAGGTCTGTTACAGTTTCTGTGAGGCTTGTCTTTATTGACCTGATCTCCCCGAGAAGGAGGCGAATGTCGGATTTTGTGGCACTATCACGGTCGTTACCTGGTATCTCCGAGGTGCTTTGCGCTTCATTCTGCTCCATTGCCCCGTTTGAGCGACTGAACCTGCGCAGCGTTGCCAGGGTGGCTGGATCCAGTTTGTGCGTGGAGTTTGGCAGGCGTTTGGTGTTGTCTTGGAATGGGTAGCTTTTCAAAGTATATCTCTATATTTTGTGCACACGTGTCGCAGTGGGTTGAGATAACTCTGCAAGGTTCTCTGGGCGTTGGGGCTTTGCGCCACTGTATGAGAGCGCTAGTGCTCTGTCCATGCGTGTCGCTGGGGGTCTCCGCCCAGCTTGTCGAAAGGTTTGGAGCCTGAATGGAGCCAGGTGCCAATTTGGGATGTGATGGCCACCGGTGCTTTATTATTTAAGTGCGTGAGAGTGTGGCTCTCATGCTGGCACAGTGAGCACCTGGGCTATGAGTATTTGGGGGCTCGAGTTTTGGTATTCTGTGGAGAGCTCTTCCCTGTGTCCTGCGCTCGCTGAACCAGCCCTGCAGGGTTCCCCCAGGTAACGCGGAACCGCAAGTCTTTCGCTACGTGTGTCGCCCCTGGCCTGATTGTTAAAGGGCATTCAGCGCGACCTGAGCCGGGAATCCGGGTAAGATGGGATGCGCGCCTCCAGCGGATCCGTGGGGGGAGGGGCGGATGGAGCTACGGGAGCCCGTTCCTCACTTTTATGGGCTTTCAATCGCGCCCTCCCGCACTCCTTACCGGGTATCCCTTGCGTTTCTTCTGCTGCGGCCGGTTTGTGGCTCGTGGCTGCAGGGCACTTCGCTCTCGCCCGCCTCGGGATGTTCTGAATCCTCGGCTTCGATTAGTCGGCCGCCATGTTTGTTGTTGGTGTGACGGCTTCGAGCGTTCTTCTTCCGGGACCGCGTTTACCGGGAAGACGCTTACGATTCTTCTCCAGACTTCCTCCGCTTCGTCCCTAAATGTTCATGTTCGGTCCCGTACACTTTTCGCGTTGCGTTGGGTCTTTCTTGGACGATTTTGTTCAGCATTCGTTGTCGCTGGAGAGGGAGACACGGGCTTAGGCTGCCTGCATGTCTGCGCTCCCTGGTACAAGCCTTTTTTTTAATACCGTTTCATCTGGTATGTTGAAAATGAGACCAAAGTAAATCATTGGAAAATATATATATATATGATAGTTGGCAGCTGCTACCTATACATTTGTGATAGTATTGTTACATTTGTGAATTGGAAATCTGAATCTAGAAGTCAAGAATGTAGAGGCATGTGGTACGGTGACACTGACCTATTGGCAATTTTGTATTACTCTTTTATTTTCTTCTGAAAATGTTGTCTTGGGTTGTAATGTTTGTAAATTATGGTTTTAATTTTAATTGATCTTGTTCTGTTCTAATTGGGGATACATTAGTTGATTACAATAATACTTTAAAGCCCTAAAGACATTCACAATAAGTAATTAGCGAATGTAAAACCCATAGAGTGAATCACATGTTGGCGTAAACAGAATTTAATTGGAGATTTTGTGAAATAGAATTACAAACACAAGTAAACAATATTGTCATTGGGAAGCCAATAATGAAGAGATTTGTAAAATTATAACACTAGAATCTGCATTAACTTTTAAGATTTGTATGTTCAAGTACAATGAAATCAACGCAGCGCTTATAGATGTTTACCTTTTTGATTGTTTTTGTTTTCCTACATTTTTGATAATGGAACTAGCAGGTCTGGTGTCATGGTAACCCATGCACAGCTTTTGTTTGATCCAAATACCTAGATATTTTCAGATCTAAACAGGACATAGATAAGGTAGTGTAATACAGACTCCAGAGGTACCTGTCATGATAAGACTGTAATCGTTCTAATTATGTTAGCAAATTACGTTAGTAACTAGTCATTGGATTCGCTGTAAACACCCTCAGATAAATGTCAGATTTCTGTTATAGCTAAACATACGCTGATTAAGTCTTTGAGACTTATTCTCACTTTTAGAATTTAGACTGAAGAATCTGCACCCACAGTTGGGACTTTTATTAGCTCAATATTATCTCAAATGATCTTTGTTCTCTCTGCATCTCTTTCTCACTTTAGTTAGGAGAGAGTAAACGTAAGCAGATTTACTGCAACAAAACACTTGACGTTCAGCGTGTGTGGGAAGTTATGACTATCTTAAATCTGTGTTGTAGATGTCCCCCATGATGTCATTTTGTATGCCATTGTGAATATCCCTTATGTGATATGGTGTATGTGCTCATGTGCTTTTCAACAGAGGTGATGGATGCACCAAGGGTTTTGTTACGGATTATTTTCTTTGGGCCCCCTAACCATGGCCATAGCCACTTTCCATGTTGCAACAATGACTTAAAAGGTTAAGGCCACTGGCCATGGCCTTTTACCATGGCTAGTGCCCAATCATATCTCACCTCACCTCTCTCTTAGCAAAGGCTTTTTTGTCATTGATTTTCATGGATTTTTGTTATGCTACATTTTGTTTGGGTCCACCTAACCATGGTCACTACCCCCTCCCTAGTACCAGCCATGCCTTCAGCCACTGCCCACTGCCAATGTCATAGATCCCACCTCACTGCAACGGCTCCAGTGGTCAAAGGACTTGTTTCTTTCCGTCCTTTTTTATTTCTGCAATAACAGTGAACAGCTTCTTCTCACGGAAATAATTCCTGCAATAATACATTGTGATTCCTGCAGCAAGTTAATGTTTTCTGATTACTGCTTAACAGGAAAACACCACTTCCCTTCCATTTGTGTTTTCCACCTTAACCTTTGCCATTGCCACCTTTCACACTCTAGTATGTATGATGCCTTTTTTTTCTGATTGCGTATTACCGGTTATTGTGCTAATCTTGAGTTTCCTGTGACATTCCCCTACTGAACAAAACTCTTTCTGCTTCAAACATGCTCCCAAGCTCCCAAAACTCACCCACTGCTCATGTTATGCTCATTCCCTTTCTCCACCAGTAGCCTGATATTAATGCCCCCTTTCTCCTCTGAATATTTTTTTTTTAGCACTTTTCATTTTCTGCTACCTTTGGTACTTCCGTGAGAATTCCTTGCATAGAGTTAAAAAAAAATTGAAAAATCGTAGCTTTTCATTCATGAAATTCCTCTCTCTGCTGCTAAGCACCATGTGAGATATATTTTTTTGTGAGCAGGGTGCACCCTTCTCCGTCAAATATTTTAAAAAGTACTTGCCGGATTTACTCAAAACTAGCAAAACGCACATCTGGGACGTTTTGTGTCCAACTTGTTTCTTATTTGGTGCAAATCCGTCCATCAGTTTTTGTGCTAGGGGTGTTAAATTGAAGCACATTTTCTCTGTGGGAAAATGAATGGGACTCAGTTAAAAATAACCCTTTTTTGTTTTCTTATTAGCTGTTCCTCCTTTTAACAAGCTTGCTCCAAACGTTCGTGTCTAGGAGGGGGGACGACAGGTACATCTTTTCTTTGTGGAAAGTTTCATCCAAATCTATCCAGCAAATTAAAAATAATTAGCAGTAGAATTTTGGGAAAAGTCTATGTACACAGCTTAAACTAAACCATAGGGCAGCGTCATAGAACACTTACACATACCAAAATATAATTTGCAGAAATATTTAATGTATTACAATATATGGATGGAAATGTTTTCCTTTGCACAAAAGAAAAATACAACAGTCGATTCCAGCATTGAAATTATACGGTCTACAGATTGCATAGGCAGGAATTAAACCAGATGTTGTGTGGTTTCAGACGTATGACATGTGATAGGATTCCTGAGATTAATGGTCAGTCTCCAAGTTAAGGCACTATCTGTTGGGTGTCCTGACCCACGTTTAAGCTATCATGCTGCAACATTTGGTGCTGTGGGCTTAGAAAATTCAAGATGGCGGAAAACCCACATGTGCGCTGAAATCCAGGAAAGCTGCGCAGTTTGTGCGCACACTAAAATGGTTGCCTGATCTTGCCACCCACCAGTGCGAGAATGAAAGGCTGGGTTGCCATGAGGGAAATGGGTCGCCAAAGGAAAAACAGTAGCGCCGGTTAGCTTCAAAGCGCTTTAAAACCACCATTGGACTACCCGCACAGTAGTCTGAAACCATTGGGAGTGGCAATGCTGATTGCCAAAAGCAAACCCATAACTGTTGGGAATTCATTTTCTTAAATCCCAAAAATGGGTGCAGTACCAGTACTCACCACTATCCAAAAGCCAGCAGTTTAAAACCACCCTGTGTTTCTCTGAAGGCAAGCCAAAGTGCCTATTTCAAACATTGCAATATGTGCAAAATATTCACTGAACACCAGCAGACATTTGGTAGAATGGAGTTTTGTGTGCCTACAAAATCTGGGAAATGAAGAGCCCAGAACAATGCTTATAACAGAACTGGCTGAGCTATGGAGTCAGCAGTTTAAGTTGCACTGGATTGAAAGACACTAAAAAAAAAAATCTAAATGTTTAAATTGACTGAGTGACCTACTTTTGAGTGTCACATGGGTTGCAATTGTTTAAATGTCATAGTTTTGCACTTAGAATCAGCATTCTAGCTGCATGTGTAAAATTGCAAGTTAATTTAAAAAGCAACAAATAACATGACAGTAGCTGAAAGTCTGGCTTAAGGAACTGAATTCTGCCTGGCAACTACCCCCATCAGGAGGGAAACTTGAGTCACCACTGTGTTCCCAGGCCAACCTTCCTTTTGCTGCCCACACTAAGGATATGCCATCTATCTGATAATTGAATTATCTGTGCTCTGCAAGAGAGTGAACAAAGCCCTCTTCACTCAGGCAAAGGTTTTTATTACCGCAGTCGTAAATTGTAGCTTCCTCTTGGCAGGAGCTGGGAGGAGCACTGCCTGTGAGAGCAAGCTGGCTTGGCAGAAACTGGAAAGACTGGTTTCTATACCATGTGACCTGGGAAACCACACCCCTTTGGAGCCAGAACATAACTTTAAAAAGATGAATAACTCATAGAGCGGACATGTGAAAATTTTATAAATGATACCATAATTCTTGTGATTTTTCTGCCCACATTTTAAGAGGTTTTTCGACCCGGTGGCATGTTCAGGGGGGTTTTAGCGGAAAAGTGGATATTACTCTAAATGTATGCATGTTAAAAATCTGAAACTTCATCAGTTAATGTCCCTACTCCCTGCACACATGTATGTAAAGTTGGGTCAATGTCAGAAATTGCAAAATCAGTTAAAAAGTGAAATATGTGCCATTTCTGAATGCAAGCTCCCAGGAAGAGCAGAGTTTGAACAGGGTATACCTCCTGTAATGCATGATGGGTGCATATGATTTTAAAACAATATGTACCTCTGCAAATATGTATTTGTTTCAAATCTAGATTTGTGTGTAAGTTGACAGGAGGAGTGGACTTTCTGCAGGCTGTAAAATGACATCACTCTGACTCACAGTTCATTCCCCAATCAAATGATAAATGGAAGTTTGACCAATTAGAAGCTGAGAGAGAGGTAGGGTCAGTGATGCTAGAACACACCCACATTCTAAACACATAAAAGCAGACAGACAGGACAGATAGGGACCCTTCCAAATCCATCTGCAGCGGGACGCTCTGCCGGAAAAATCCATACTTACCTCCATCAACCTCCAGAAAGCCAAACTAGAGACTTCAATCTATCCAGAACTAGAGACCAGACCAGAGGGAGAAAGCAGTGCTGTACCCAGAGAGAAAGCAGTGCTGTGCCCAGAGAGAGTGACCAGAGCCCAGTCTAAAACCCTGACCAGATCCGTGATGAGGCCCATTTAATTCAAGAATATAGTGTGAGTACCCAGCAGAACTGTGTAGAACCAATCTCTTAGTTTAAATTCATCTAATTCAATCTATTTAACCTAAGTAGAACTGCCTCCTAGCTGTCACCTGTCATTTCTAGTTGCAAGCTGCACTTGTCATTTTGAGCTTTTGAAATTTGCAAACCCAAAAACGACCTTTATTAAATCGCTCATATCTCCGCGACCGTTTGGGCTAGAGACTTGCAGTAACTTTCCTCTGATAGCTTAGAATCGTAGCTTTGAATCGCACCAAGAAAAGCATTCCTACCCCTTATCGCATCCGCGAATTTTACCGCGATTTGCAATTTCTTCACATGTAAAAACTGCTGCTGCTTGCCTTCCATTTGCCAGAAATTCGTTTAACCTGCTAACTATCCCTGCATCATTGCTAGTGTGAGCCTGGACTAATATTAACTAGATACCACTCACCCTGAACCTCTGAAAGGGAATTAAAAGCGTTTCCAGCATATTTCTCATTCATTGCCAGCACATATCAAAGCAATTTGGGCCTGTGATTTCAAAACTCCTATCTGTTTTCTGTTGTCTAAGCTTGCTGGATTGAGCTGATTACATTGATTGCATTTCTGAGAACTGTGTGCTTTCCTCCCATTTCCTTGCATTGCATAAAGAGGGGGGGAGTGAATAGCCAGAGAAAAGTGATTACATTGTTTGGTTGAAATCATATTGAGTATTTTCTGTACTGCATTCATTGAATATTGCATCCACCTGAGCTTACATAAAGCATCCTCTACCACATTATACTTTTGTTCCTATTTACCAGTGTGCTATCTTATCCATTTCCTGTCAACTCATTAGTGATTATAAAGAAGTGTGCTAGTGCCAGATTCTCCGTTGTTGATCTTTATCATATCAGATTAAGTGTGCTATTCAATTATTAATTTATCATAAAGCGTGATATATATATCTATTTTAATTTATCAAATAAACCTTTTAAACTTGCAAAACAGAACTACTTCTTGGCTCAGTGGGGTCAGGGGGATTCCAAGAGAGGGGTGTTATATAGGGGTAGTCATCCAGAACGCATGAACTGGACCTAAAGATATATCAATAAGGGTTTTCATTCAGTATTATAGACTAGGCGTTGACTTAGCTGTAGTGTTGAATTGAATCCTCTTACATATCTTACTTACTCTTTGGCTCCCATTTACAATTGGGTAATGGATAAGCTGAACAACTAAATGTTCTAAGAGGTGCCACAAAAAAATCAGCATGTACCTCTGTTCTCAAAGTGTAAGAATGGATAACTTAAATTGGATAATGGTAGATCTAAATAACTACTAGTCCTTAGCCAGTATTCCCTAATCTAACCCACAGTCCCAGGGATATAACAGCTAGAGATATAGACCATAGCTCACTTTTTGACTTCAGACCCAGGGGTACCGTGCTCAGCAAGCTTCTTCACTAATGCCTACCTGCCATTATGTATTCTCTCTTTTACATATGGGCATTGCCGTGACGCTCCTATCATCAAGTATTCCTTACCCCTTGGTTGAGGTCTTTATCAGGCTGTGTTATTTTCACCCACCATCCTGGTGCCTCCCTCCCGAGCCGTGGCTAGCAGCCTTTTAAAAATATATATTTGTATTTATAACACCTGGATGGCTAGCAGGCTTAGCAGTTTCTTGGTTTATCCTTCTGAATCTCTAACTCCGGGAGGGTCTGAGATACAGCCCTCGGCAGGCTTGCAGTTTCCTTTAACTGGCTCTGGTTTCCTTTAACTGGCTCTGGTTTCAGCCAGGGTCTGGGGGAAGATTCCTCAGCAGGCTTGTAACTCCTTTCCTCCTCTTAATGTGGTCCCAGTCATTGTCTGAAATATACGCCTTAGAAGGCTTGTTGTGCTCTCTCCTTCTTGCGCCTTCATGTCTCCTTCCATCCCCAGGTCAGTAGTGGAGACTCTCTCATCCTGTCAGGGTCCTTCAATGTTTTTAAAGTTCTCCTGAGCATGTCCTCTGGTTGGTGCTCTGTGTGCCTCATTCATTCGTGATAGATCATGCTTCATTGCCCGCATGTTCTCTGATGTTTCTCAGATTCCAGTTAGGACTGTCAACTGTGGGTCCTTATTCTTTGCCCCTAGTTGATTGGCTGTAATATTGTATCAGTCAGGTATAAGTGCCTCGTTGTAGACAAGGTGCTTTAAGGAAGAGTTTGTTTGTGGAACTCTTCTTGGATTTAGACTTCCACTTTTTTGGGTAATCTTCTCAACTTCCGGGAAATCCTCAAGGGAGTAAGTTAACACACAGCATCCCTCCCCACTTCTCTGCGTTAAAGGGGTTCCTCCCCTTGGTCAAGATTCCTACAACATGGGCAAAACCATGTTGGTTCTTCATGGATCCGTTTGGAGAATTGCCTACACAGTATGGGTAACTCAAAAGGAGACATATCTAAGCAAAGCAGTAAAAATGTATCTGTAGTAACACAGCGTCAATGCCTGGGTTCCTAATCTAAAAGACTGAAGATCCAAAGTCCATTCCCAAGCTAGTTAACAAACAAGTGTCCCAAGTATCCTCATAGGACAGTGTTCAGCCGAACAAGCCTCAATGAGTCGAGTGCCCCTGCAGAGTTCTTTAATGATGGTCGATATCTTGTCATGACTGATTCGAAGTCCAGAATGGGGTTGTGATCCTGGCTTATTGTGATAATGGTGATGCCTGCTAATGATGTCGGTGACCGGCTACGAAGTTGCAATGGCCACATGTAGGTATCAGGCAAGTCCTTAAGCTACCTCACCCTAGTGGTGATCAAAGCGCTATAAAGCAAGAGGTAGCCCCCACCTTGGTTGGTTTGCCAATTTCTTGGCCTTCTACCTGGATCTGATCCCACTCTCTTTGGCAACCCACTTTTCGTTGGCTGGTGGTCTTACCCTTCAACAAGTATCTGGACTGTAGTTTCTGGAGAATTATGGATGTGGGGGCCCCAGGCAGCGGTCCTCGCCACCTTGCTTATCCTTGTAATCTGTCTTTCCTGACGTTCTGACCCCTCCAGCTTTGCCAGCTCCCTCTCTCTCCCTAGCTGTGGTTGGCCACCTTGCCATGGCCAATGCAAATTCTGTGTTGCTTTGTCTTTTAATGCTCGTTTTTCACCCACTGCCTGGCCCTATTGGCTTGTTCAATTCCGTTTCTGCTTTACTTTCCCCCCTGATAGCCTGCCTCTCCCTAGCAGGCCCTTTTGGCTTAGCCCAATACGGATCTGCTTGGCCATTTCACATTCTCTCACTAGTTGGCCCTATTGGCTTGGCTACCTCCTTTTCCTCCAGCTTCGCTTACTCCTATGTGGCTTACTTAGCATGGCCATCTCCTACTTCGCTAATCTCCAGTTCATTGGGGATAATGAGGGCTTGAAATCATGGAAGAGCTTCCATTCCCATTTCTTAATTTAGGATTGGTGTTTGCCACCTCTCCAGATGAGTATACTCCCATCCTTCTTAAACATAGGTGTGGTGTGTTCTCGAATCCTTTGGATCAGCCCTTGTCCAGGCCTTCCAGGTTAAGCTCCGGCAGGCGTGCTATGTCACCTGGGCCAGTGCACTGCCTGCCTAAATTCATGGAGAATTGGCTATCTCGTCTAACTGCATTCCTATACCCAAACTTGGATCTTCTCCTCTAGTGTGTAGGAGACACATTTCTCCATGGGGTTGATCTGGCTCTCCTGGTGATCTAGACTACCAAGGTCCTCCTAGAGGCTCCGCGAATACAACCTCATCACAGCCAAAATATTTTTTCTTCCAAGGTCAACAAGTGAGAAAAATATGGATAGAATCAAAAGCTAGTGTATGCATATTGCAAACTACTTTAAAATATCTTTTGTTTCCTTAGTACTTTTTCTTTAACTACAACTTGCCTGTACCGTTTGTAGCATTATCCAGGTGTTTCCTGTTCCTGCGATGTGTGTTTAATAATGCCATATGATTTTTGTTGTTGTAGACTAAAGTTGGTGGGACCAAGCCGGCTGGTGGTGATTTTGGGGACGTCTTGAACTCTGCTGCCAACGCCAGTGCCACTGAGCCTCTCACAGAACACCACCAGGAAACCCAGTGAATTCGCTTTTGTTTCCTTCTACCCATGTGCTGCAAAGACCTAAAGAAAAACAAGTTCCAGTCTTTGCTACCATGTTTCATCAGATATGGACTTTTGCTTTTATACTCTGCATTACATTATTTCACTTGAGTAAGATATTCTGCTGCTTAAACATACAGCCTCATTACGAATGTGGTGGTAAGCAGTAAAGTTGGTGGTAACCCCGTTACTGCCAACTTTACCACTACACCAAAGTACGGGTTTGGGCCTGGAGTAGAGGATTTGCCTACAGGGAAATGCTGGAGGTAAATCCTCACACTCACTGGCAAATAATCTTCAGAATCGGCAGAATTACTGTGTCGGAAATTCTGCTGCAGTAATTCCACCAAAAAAGCCCCATTGGGTCCAGTGGACCCAAAATAAATGGGGAATTACACCACCACTTGTAATCAGGCGGTAATCCCGCCTGACCAAGTGGCGGTAACAGTAATTTGTTGGGGTGATTTTTGGACGGATTTATAGCCGAATTACTGTCTCACTCGTAATGAGGCCAATCATTTCCTTTGCCAGTTGTATACATCTTTGCCTAAATGTTTGTAGAGCGGGATTTTCCCTTAAATATGTTTACTTGGTTCACACCAGCTTCACACTGAAAGCCTTTGAATTGTTCTGAAGAAATAATCAAAAGGACAATGCAGTCTGATTTTTCCCGTACCTTGGTCGTTATTTTTCAGTTTTTCCTTTGTTGTAAAAGTGTCAACACTGTATCTTGTATATTATTTTCATTTCTGCAGCGAATTTAATGCGAAGATGAATATTTGCCAAGTATAACTACAGTATTCCCAAAATGGACAGAACTGTTACATTCATTTTTTAAATCTTTCGCTAATATTTCCCAGTGGCACCCTTCTTAGTGGCTTTCTCTGGTTGCAAAGAACAGTGCCAATGCACACCAAATCAGCCCTATCAAATCTGCCTTGATTGGCGTTTCTTCAGTGAACAAAATAGTATATCATAGATCCTACCGTTGTCTGATTTTTCCATCACAGGTGGCATGCTCGTGGGTAACATTATGTGAGAAATGCCCTCATTAATCCTATATGTCCTTAAGTTCAGACTTCTTACGATTTTCTTCTTAAAAGACTACTGAATTTCACTTTCTGAGGGGTCACTATAGTCATTGTAAATTGTATTGACACAATGCTGTATTTTGATCTTGGGCGTGGTCTGCTACTATGTTGTGCTGATGCTACTGATCTTAGAGGAAGGCACGCCGTGTTTTTATTTCATAGACATTTGCATGCAGGACATAGGATACAAGGAAGCACCCAGACGGAATATATTGAAATGTGTGAACACGAGGCATCAAGACTGGAGAAAGATGCACAATTTGGAGTTTATGTGGACATACAGCTGCACATTCAACCTGTGTGCATACCAGTTGTAGCTTCCTGACGTTTCAATAATGACGTTCTAAGAAAACTACTGCACCATGGAACATAGCACTGTGCACCCGTTCCTATTTGTAATTGTACACTTGTTTAGATGTAGCAGAAATTACTTTTGGGGGGGTCCGGGCACAACGCATTTAAACCTCTAGGACATCCTGCTATAAAAATTAAAATGCATTTATGTTTGCCTGAAAATAGTATTATGTACATGTGAGCACATGACTCCCACATTCTTAATTTGCCTAGTCTTTATCTGAGTGGGAGTATATGCAACCAACCTTTTAAAAGAGCCATGGATATTGATGTGCATTTTTCATATTTTGAGCACTTGTCACAATTGTTAGGTTGCCTTTGTTGTCATAGCACACGCCAGTGTTTTTTTCACGTAGGTCACTTTCTTATTTTTTTGTTTCTTATACCAATTGTGGTCCTGCCATTTTTTAAAAATAGGTGCTGTTATTTGCAGACATGTGAACAGAACTTTATATCTTGCCATTAAAAAGACATTCGTTTTTACTGTGATCAAGCCACATTCAAATCTTCACATCATGTTGGTTGTTAATGTTAGATGTGGTTACAGAACTTCCGATTTAAGAGAAATTATGTTTTATGCCCGCTTAATAAATTCTTTACTTGGTCATTTTGTAGTTCCTGTGGTTAATCAGTATTGTCACCTATTCACATGTGTGCATGCAAGATGTCTCATATAGTCTATGAGGATTTTCAGAACTTTGCCATTCTCTTGTTGAGATGTCCTACTTTTTACACATCTGTGGCTACAGAGTTGAAGACTGGAAACCTCATGTATTCTTTCTAACATTGAAAAGAGATTGCAGGCTTGATGGGAGTGGGATGTTTCATCAGGAAGCCACAAGAGGCTGGTCGGAACCAGTCAAAGGGATTGCTTCTACTGCGCGTCAGAGGATCCATCACATTACATCACCATGAACCTCATATTGTCTTCTAAAACTTAAGGCCTGGGCCCTTTTTCAGTGTGGCTAAAGTGAGCTGCTGACGAAGGCGCTGGGTGCTTTGCTGTCAGGGAGGGCAGCAGCTGGTGTTTTCAGGGCTGATATATTTTCATTCTGTAATTAACAGCAACAGTGGCAACATAACAGAGGGAGGAGCTGCATGATCTGACCTGTCCATAGGCAATGGCCCCCACACGTGTCCCTCTGACTTCCAGGGAGTAGCCTTTGCGCATCTCTTACACCCTCCGTGAAATTAGCATCTTTGTTGGCCAATGCTGATCCGTAGAAAGCAATTCTCCCAGGTTTAACAGTTTGTGTCCTTCTTGTCAAAGTTCCAAAAGTCTCTCAAGTTTATAGAAATAAAGTCTCAAGTTCCTGAAAACTGTCCAAGATGTCGTAGATGGAGGGATACTTATTGGGCCCCTCTGGCTCTCTTGGGTGTCTCTGTCCCATTGTCTCACTTATTTTCCCTGGGGTATTGTTGACCCCTCTTTACATATGCCTCTCTTGTCTCTCGGTAGTCTCTGTTAGCCATTTGGCTGATTACAACATTCGTTTTTCTTGTGCTCCCGTAACCCTTATCCTTACTTGTTTCTTTCTCTCTCTCCAGGCCTTTATGCCCCTCGTATGAAGTTAGGGAAGAGGTATTAAAAAACTGTTTCGCTTTGACAGTTCATGCAGCATGTCTGTATGTGCGAGGGGGATGCTCCTGAGCCTCCTCACCCATAGTCAGGGCAGGCAGGAGCAGGGCGTTACAGCACTCTCACGCAGGACCCTGGACGGATGTGCAGGAACCAGGAAGCTTTTGCTTCCTGATTCCTGTTCATGATGCAGCAGCTAGAGCTCTGGGGAAGAAACCTCAGGACGGGGGCAGAAGGTAAGTTTATGTTCATTTATTTTTTATTTATTTATGTTTATGGATGCGTGTATGCTTGTGTTATGAGTGAGTGTATGATGATGGGTGTGAATGATAGAGTGCTAGCTGTGTGAATGTGTGTGTGTGTGTGTGTGTGTGTTGACGTTGGTCCATGGAGCTGACTTTGGTGAGTGGGGGGAGGGTTTTAAAACAAAGGCATTTTAAAAATGCCCCCACCTGCCAAAATCAGCTCTCCTTCTGAGGCGCTGTGAGGCCCATAGGACAAGGATGACATCTTTTTACTAGACATCTATCATAGATGTCCAGTAAAAAATACCATGCCCGCTTCCTAGGCCCCACCAGCGCCAATTGCAAACTGTTTGGCTTTTTACCCAAAGATTTTTTAAAGTATGCTCTAAAATGCAACATTTGAACCCAATATTTAAAAAATATTCCCGGGGGTCAAACCCCTCCCCCCGAACCACCTTGATTGGCTCGGGCTCCCTCGCTACACTAGGTTGCTGTGGCATATCTGGGAGAAATAATTATGCCTGTCCACTTAAAAATTCTCCAGCTGGCACTGGCCCCGGGACTGTGCTGGGAGCGGGGTGGGGCGAGCCCAGGTACTGTGGTGGGAGCAGTATGGGGGTAGCCATGGCATATTGATGTGAGCAGGTACTGTGGTGTGGTGGGGTGGGGAGAGCCCAGGGACTGGGTTAGGAGTGGGATGAGAGAGCTGAAAGACAGTGATGGGAGCAGATGGGGGAGCCCACCCTATACTGGGAGTAGGGTGCCGTGATGGAGCGCGATAGTTCATAGCCATTTGGAGTTAACGTCCATTTGGCATTTCTGGGGGGACCTGGCCTGCCCACATTTTGCTCAGGGGGTTGGGGGGCAGGCAAAAAAGTTTGAAGACCACTGGGTTAGGGTAATACTTCCTTCTCCCTCTTTCACTCTCTGGTCTCTCTGCCCCGCTCCACTATGAGCAATACGGGTACCTTCTATGTCATAGGGATTGCTCCAGTGAGATGGCATCAGCTCGATAGCAGTGACGTTCTCCACAGCTTTCTGGCGTTTTCCTGTCCAGAAACAAGTGAGCTATGTGTTCCGCTCTTCTCAGCGTTTCTCTGCTTGATTCCTTCGTTGCAACCTGAGGATTCCTTCCTCCCTTGCATTCTGGGTTCAGCGTTTGTTTCTTGGGCACCGGGCATGATCACGTCTCCAGATAAGTCCGGCTCTGCACGGCTTTGGCTCTGTGCTGGATCAGAAAGCATCTCTCTCCTTCCTGGGCATCTCTCCGTCGGACGCTCGCCTATGTGGATTGCTTCTCCTCCATTCAAGGGTGATCACGCCTTTATTGTCGCTCCGTGACCAAAAGGAGGAGTGTTGTTTATTTTCAGCTGTCCAGCCCACAGAGAGACTAGCATTGTCTTGAACCAGACAGCCAAAGGCACTTTCAGTGTTATTGTGAGTCCCACAGTTAAATGTATCATCAGTTTCCCATTATGCAGATTATGCTTTAGTTGTAGGGTAGTGATTGTGAGTGCAATGTCACATTTGATGTCACTATGGAACCTTAATGGCGTCTTCTGGAAACCAGTTCCAGGAGGGAGGTGACCAGCCTGGGTGGTGGGCACTGGTGACCTGCTGGGCCCCTGTCTGTACCCGACAACCAAGACTGTGTGGCCAGAGCCAATAAAGAACTCACATCTGAAACCTACAACTGAGTCACTGTGTCTGCTTGGCTCTAGGTACAGGCCATATGAGACCATATTAAGCAATGCGTCTCGCTGGCGCTGCATACCTGGTTTTCCTGAGGGAGGTGTGGTTGACGCCAGACTGTCTTGAGTCGTGCAGGTAGTGTAACGTAAGAAACCAACCCAGGACTCACCAGGGTGTGACTGGAGAGTCCTAAATCAGCTCTCCACGCCACAGGATAGCTCTTCCCAAGATTTACATGGCTCAGAAACAGTGCAAGTACTGACTGGGAAGGCCAGGTGGTGTCTTTCAGTTCGAACCTCCAAGCAGATAGTGGGTGAAAGCTGGACTTCAGTAGAAGGAATAGTCCTGATGACAGCTGGATTTCAGGAGGAGTGTTCCGGGTGGTGTCCCTGCCGACAAGCAGGGTACCCAGCAAGCATCCAAGGCTGGATAGGGATGGCAAGGAATGAGGCAGAGAAAAGAAAGAGAGGCAAAAGGACAGAGCGGACTAAGAAGGAGGGACAGCAGAGCAAAGGAAAACGGGGGCAACAGGGCAGGACCTAAGGGGAAGGCAACAGGCAGGCCTACTGGGAGGAAGGGATCAAGGCGAGGCAAAGAGTAGCAAGGAACCAGGGCACAAGGCAAGGAACACTGGACAGAGCCCAAGGCAAAGACACAGAATATTCTGGAGCGCAATAAGGAGGAAGGGATTCAAACTCGTTAAGTCGCGAGGATGCTGGGCACTACGGGAGCATAAATAGTGCCAGCACCAAAACGAGGCTTGGACCGCAAGCCATCATTGGCAAGTGCTAGTAACACCACGCATGCGCAGACCGACGAGCACGGCAACCCACGCATGCCTGATGAGTCCAACATGGCTGCGTCCACGGGATGCCTTGACCCCGAGAAGCGGATCCGAGGGTAACGCAACACGGGTAGAGGGGCCATACCCCAGCCAAAGAGCGGAAACAGAGAGGGACGGGAAGGAAGACCACTGGAGGTAAGTGTTCCCGAGTGAGAGGCAGCCCGCAGGTAAGGCAGTGCAACACTATGCCCCCTTGCAGGAAGACCAGATGCACCAGGCTTCCACGGATGCCGGAGAAAGAACTCCTGCACCAGGCGTGGGGCGTGCACATGCGAGCAAGGTTCCCAAAAGCAATCAAAAGCTGGGTAGCCCGCCCAATCCACCAAATACTGGAGAATCCCACACCTGAAACAAGAGTCACAAATCTCCTGCACCTCATATTCCAGAGAACTACAGAGCAACAAAGTACCTGGGCGCGGACAAACTCGCCCAAAGGCATCTTGGACATATGGCTGAAGAAGGGAGACACGAAAGGCAGGATGTATGTGCCAGGATGGAGGAAGCTGAAGCCGATAAGCCAGAGGACATGTGAGGCATCATATGAAACGAAATTTCGTCCACTAGCCAGCTAACCACAAACTGCAGCTGCCCTGCCAGGTAATATGATTCAAAGTGGGGCAGTAGGATGCCACCATCACTGGGAGTCCCTATGCAAGGTACGCAATTCAATCCTATTCCCTACTCATCCCCCCAGAAATGACCGCCCCGCCGAATCCAGCTCCGTGAAGTATATTTTGGGTATTTTGTAGGGTATGTTAGCAAAGTGGTATAGTAGGCGGGGCAGCACTACCATTTTTAGAAGGGCAGCTTTGCCTGCTACAGACAGGAGCAACTGCTTCCAGAACTGCATGGACCTTATGGCGCTGTCTAGGGCCCTAAGTGTGCTGTGCCTGTGTGAGGAAATAAAATCATGCCTGGCATTGAACCCCAGATATCTAAATGTATCTGCTTTCCATTGCTATCCCAGGTCAGGTAACTGGTCGCGGTGCAAGCCAATTAGATCTGCCAGCGGGAACAAGCAGGACTTGTCTCAGTTTATATGGATGCCCGAAAGCTCCCCAATCTATGATGTCTAAAATGTGAGGGAGGTTCTCCTCAGGGGTGTTGACATAGAGAAGCATATCTTCTGTGTACATCTAGATTATGTGTCTAGCTCCATTAATGAAAATCCTTGCCTCAGCATACTCTGACCTTAAGAACACAACAAGTGGTTCCAGGGCAAGAATAAACATAATCTGGGACAACGGACATCCCTTCTTGGTGCCCTTGTGCAATTCCCAGGCTCCAGAAATCTGCCTATGCGCCCTCCCTATGGAGTGGGGTTTGGTATAAATAAGTCAGACCCGCCTCAAGAATCCTGCTCCTATGCCACATTGTTGCAGGGTCTCATGGAGCCAGTCTCACGTCACTGAATCAAACGCCTTGACCGCATCTAGTGAGGCCACAGCACAATCCACCTTTAGGTGCCTAGTGCTGTCTATCACATGATGAAACCCTGCAGGTTCCTTGAGATACCCTTTCTGATCTGTGTGTATCAGATTTACAATCACACCCTTTCGCCTGTTTGCCTTGTAGTCCTGGTTGACCATGAAGAGTAAGAGCCACAGTACAGCAGGGACTTGCTGGGTTTAAGCACAGGCCGAATGAAATATTCTCTCAAGCTGCTGGGCAGCTGTCCCTTCTCATACGCCTCCTCAAGCATCTCCAGAAGTCTGGGCACCAACGTGGACACGTATGTCTTATAGAATTCCCTTGGCAGACCGTCCAGTCCAGGGCTTTTTTAGGGACATTATGGCAGACTTGATTTCATCAAGGGTGAGCGGGGCATCCAGTATTTCAGTACAGACGCATGTAGCATCTGGAGAAGACTTCATTAATCTCACCCTGCATTTCCCTATGCCCCAGATATCTCTTGTTGCTCCTCTCTGCGACACAGCCACCCCAGTCGTCTGCCTGGCTTGTCCGCTTCCGCATGCAGCCTCAATGTTGTTTGGCAAAGTCAAATTTGCCAAGACTTTCCCACTCCACCAGGCATTTCTGTCACACAGCCATCAAATCCAGAGCCTCCTCCCCCGCCCGTACATCAGCCCGTTCTGATTTTTCATTCGCTGCATCTGTGTCTGCAATGTCCATCAGAATTTCCTTATTGAGTCCCCCCATCTTGCCTATGGCCTCCCCCCCTCAATACAGTCTTAAAGCCGTCTCATAAAACACTGATTTCCTCTAGGCTAGCCGTCTTAGTCTCGAGGTATCCCACAATCACATCCTCGAGATAATCCCCAAACACCCTGTCATGTAATGCTTCCGCACGAAGCCGCCAGGTGGGATTCAGCGGTTTGGCCGAAGACTTCAGCCACGTCACTATCAGCGGAGCATGTTCCGAGAGATCCCTAGCTTTGTATTCTGCGGCTGGGAAAGCCTCCAAAGTATCTTGCCCGGTGAATATGTAATCAATGCGAGTATCACTTTGTGTGGTCCCGCAAAGTACAAATAGCCTCGGGTGCTGCCCTGTGGATCTCTCCAGATGTCAACCAAGTCCAAGGTCCTCAAGAGAGAACCTAAGGCCCTGGCCGGGGGAGCTGATTTCTGGTATTTATCATCTGATCTATCCACCAAGGGATTGAGTGTACAGTCCAAGCTGCCCCCCCCCCACAAAATCCATGCAGCCCCCCTATACATTGTCACTCTGGGATAGAGGGAGTTCAAAAAGGCTGTGGCTTCATTTTTGGGAGCATGATTATTAAAGATGCACACCTCCTTATTCTCAATAAACCCGTGCCCCAGCACTATTCAGCCCTTGTCATGTTTGGTCTCCATCAACTGGAAGGGGACTGATGGTGTGTGCCATGTGAGGACACCTCTGGCATACACCGAGAAAGGGAAGCCATACAGTCTTCCTCCCCACTTTCTGGCTCTTTTATTTAGTAATGTGATGTGTATTCCCATCCTCCGCAAGTAAGCACTCACATGAAGTCTCTTAATGTAACTATTGAGGACCCCTCACATTCCAAGTAACTATTTTCAGTCTACTAGCCATCCTACTGCTTCCCCTGGGTCTCCCCAATTTCCACAGGCCTGCTCCTACCCCAGTATGGTGTGCCCAAGACAACTCGGCGGCCAGTATCATCAGCTAAAACCTGCATGCATAGCCATTGCTCATCTGGTGCATGCTCCCTGACCATGTAAATGTAGCAGAATCCTCCTTAAGTAGTATGCATGCTTTTCCTCACAGCACAATCCTGGTACTTCCCAAACACACCAATGAACAGAACAAACACACCCTGCAAGAGGTATTGAAGCAAAGACAATAAGGGAGAAACGAACCAAAAACAGTCTCCCAAACCATGAACACATAGCTGATTAACATATCTCGTATTCGGGCCAAACTGCCTCCCTCGCCTCCTCCTGCCCTCCCAAGGGCAGCGTAAAGCAGTGTAATGCCTTAAAATGGGCATCTGAAACATAACGTCCATTGGGGTGTCGCAGCCGCCAGTGGAGACGGTCGTCTGAGCCCTTTATGGTGCTCCTGGGACTAAGAGTGTCCGGCTCCCGCATTCCAGTACTCTGATATTGCCCTCAGTGCTTGTGAGGGGAAAAGGTCAGACCAGTGCTTGCCACCGGGGGGTACAGAAAATTGTTCCCCCTGTCCGTGAGCTGCACAATTCCTAGCGCGTGCATCCAGGAATGTGCCTCAACCTTGCGATCAAAAAAGTTAGATCTGCCATTGTGAGTTCCTTGTGCTTAGCTGGGTAAATGAGCATGTACCTTATGTTTGCCCTGCGCAGCCACTCGGACTGAACATGGCCCTGTGCCTCTGGACCAGTACTGTGTAGTCCAGGTAGATCGCCAGCTTTGCCGATGCCCACACAATGTTCCCACCCTCCCTCGAGAAGGCCAACATCCTTTCCCTATCTTTATAATGTATTATCCACGCAATCAGGGGCCTAGGAGGGGCCAGACAGGGGTCTCTAAGCCAACGGCCCGTGTGCCCTCTCCACCATAAAGCCCTGCATTAGCGTGCCAGGTCCAACGTCTTGCAGGAATACATTCGACATAAGCCCTTGGATCACGTCCCTCCTCCCTTTTGGTTAAGCCAAGGATCCTGAAGATGTTCCTCCTGGCTCTCCCTTCTGAGTCCTCGATCCAATGTTCTAGGACACACACTTTGTCAATCAACTCAGACACTTGAGATTGGGTAGTAGTAATATTGGTTGTGTTTATCCATACTTGGGTTTCAATGGTAGCTATCTGATCCGACAGTGTGCGTACATCTTGCCTTAACAGTCCGGCATCAATGATGATCGCATCCTCTTTCTATTATCGGGACGACTTCAGCCATGCAAGGATGTGACTTTCCCCCTGCTGAGTCATTGATGGTGGAGTCAGACTCTCTTCAGCCGCAACAGACTGCTGTTCCGTGCTTGCTCTGGCCTTTCGCGCTTCCGCCTCCATGACCATTTGGCTGGGTTTACCCCTTTTGGTGTTTACCAGGCATTTGTGGCAGGGTTGTGGTGCTGGCAAGTGGGCTATGTGAGACAGGCATGGTATCAAGAGAGACACAGACTCAAAAGTACTAGTCTGAAAACTTTTATCAAACTTTGTGTGGTTGGTGTAATGCCTCCCTGGCCCTAACTCTAACGTGATTAACCCTTAATTGATGCTTCTAAGGGACGCCAATGTCCATTACTCAAAAACCAAAGTTTGTCTGTGTCCAAACCTATGCTTGCCCTCACTCTTAAACCAATTGTGTTAGGGAATTATCTTAAAGGAAAAATGGTGACTCAAAAAAAGAAAGGAAATGTAAACCACAGCTGATTTCAGGTAGTCCCAACAATAGGTGTAGTTCTGCCAGTTCAAAATAGTTCAACTCAAAAGGATTGCCCTTGGAACCTTCCACACAGGGTTCTTGCCGTAAGTCAATAGAGTTCACAATGTCTCTGGGCCTCCTGGGGTTCCCTTCCCCAAACTTTGATCCTTCCAGTTCCAAACAAAGAGCCACCGTTCCTGTTAAGCCTCTTCGGCCTTCTTTCTCCAAGTCTCTGCCTCTCTTTGCCAAGTTCAACAATGTCTTTAGTGGGCATGCTAGGGTTCCCTTCCCCAAGTCTAGGCCCCTCTTTATGAAGTTCAACAAACAAAATGTCCTCTTGTTAGAATGCACTGTTCAATGTAGTTATTTTGTGGGGGTTGTATCAGTCTTTCGAGAATGTCAGGCTGTTTGCTCATCCCTGGCACAAACACTCTGAGCTCTAACCCCTCTCCTTATTCTCTGGCACCTTTTCCTATGCTGTGCCTCTTTTACAATGTCCTTCCTGCACACCTTCTTTGTCATGCACGCTTGCACCTTCTTTTCACCTTTCTGTGCCCCTTGCACACTTCTCCTTTTCACAATGTTCTATTGCACCTTCAGTTTCTCACCATACTCTCTTGCACTCTGTATTTCTTTGGGGTAGCTTGCTCTCTCTTTTGCACTTTCAGGTTGCTTGCACCCTCTCTTAATTTTCGTTTTTTCTTTCTGTCTCTTTGCTGGATCTCGGTTTTGGGCTGCTTTTGCCCCTCTCCTTTCTTTCGGATCTCTCTTGCACCCACTCTTGGCTGTTTCCACACTGTCAGCACACTTTGCTGTCTTTCATTACTTCTGCGCCTTTAGCGCACCTTTTCTGTCATTCCGCTTTGCTTTCTTTCACTGCTTTCCAACTTTCGCTTGCTTCGCTTTGCTTTGACCTTTCTCTTGCTTTGCTTTACTTTCTTTCACCGCTTTCCAGCTTTCGCTTACTTTTGTTCCGCTTTTGCTCACCGGGCTCCTCTTCCAACAACGCTCCTGCTCCTCCTGCTCGAGCCACCTGCACGCTACTGAGTTTCTCTCTGTCTCATGAGATTAATCAACAGTTGCGCGACGCCAGCAAGCAGGTCAATTGGGTTTGGATCGAGGTCAGGGTCTCACCACCTGCCCCTCAGACACTCTTGGGAATGGCACACACCTCAAGGTGAACAAGCATTTCCCTGAACATCGTCATCAGGAGACAGGCTGAATCGCTCTGGCTCCTTCGAGACACAGCTTGCTAGCCACGCTGCAGCCTCTCACGAACACCGGGCCAGTGTTTCGGCATGCCGTCCCCATCCAGGCTTCTCTTCCTGCAGCTCCCTGCTCCTTGGCTCCTCTGGTCCAGTCAGCATCCCCAGCTCGCTCTCGGATTCAGGCAGAACAACCTTTTTATACAGCAGATGAGTCAATTGGAGTCAGGTGTGCACAGTCAGGAAAATGTGCCTGACCTTGCCTGACTCTATAAGTGGGACAATTCAAAGGTGTAAGATGGTGTTTAGATGGATTTCTAAACTCTGACCTGGTGGGCAGACGTTTAGGAGGCCACCCTAGTGTAGTGGAACAGGGGAACCTTCTGGACAAGCCAGACCAGTCACAGTAGCTTGGCAGGCGGCCAAGACTAAGTCTCAGGAAGCCCACAATGAGCACACACTGTAAAAATCCACAGAATATGCTTAGACAATGTATATAAAAAATACAAAGGGCATCATTACAAGTCAGCCGGTCTGGAAACAATGGTGGCGGTAAATCCGCCGCCACTGTTGTTATCAGACCGGCTGATTCCGAGTCCTGCAGGCGGGAGGTGTCACTCCCGCCAGGTCTGACCTGGTGGAAGTAACACCACCCGCCTGCAGGCAGACATGGAAACACCGGCTCTGTCATAGGCGGAACCAGTGTTTCCATGGTCCCCATCCCCATGGAGTCCTTTGGGACTCCATGGGAATGGGTATTTACTGAATTCCGCCTCCAGAATTACTGGCAATGACAGAGGCGGGATGGAATTACCGGTCTGGCGGCAGCCTGCTGGTTTTTCTGGCACGGCTACCGCCGGACTCGTAATGAGGCCCACATACATTTATTATAGGCCTTAATAATTAAACATGAATAAGCGACAGTAATAGGAAACAGTTACCACACACACCTTTCACCCTGACCTCCCACACCTAATTGGCCCAGCTCCTGTCTTCCTAAGTGTCAGCACTTACCCTGGCACACCCTCCACACAGTCCGAGCCAAACTTTGCCAGTCTAGGCCTGGTCACTTGTAGGTTTAACCCCTGCAGTTGCACGTTGCTCGGTCTCTCAGCGGCTGCTAGACAGGACGATAGTCCGTGGCAGCACAGTATCCTTTTCAAAGCTCTCAGTGAAGAAAAGAGAATGTTCCAGTGCAGCAAGTCTCAGGGCACAGGGGGGCAGGCAGGCAAGGCACCTACAGTGGCTGTCACCCCAGCAGGACAACACAGGGACTGCAGATGCTCCCAGTGTGGCGCACACTCTTAAATCTCGACCCAAAGGGGCTAGGACTACTGAATTTAGCTGCAATTCCCTATGTCTCAAGTGTCAACTCGGGACGGCAGTGCTACTAGGCGATACCTTGGGTTTGAGCTGGTCAGTTCGCTGGATGGCCCAGGAACACTTCCGAAGAGGCTCTATTTGAGGGTAATGAGGAGGTGCTGAGAGTAGTCGTTCCCACTATTCCACTACTCCAAAGGGTCGAAGCGCCCTTGCATGCCTTTAGTGATCAATGCAAAAACAGGGGTCTGACGGAACAACAGCGGGCTCAGGGTGCCAAACCTTCCAACACGTTTCCAGGGGTCTGATTTAGCTTTTCAGAATACTTGGCGCCTTCTGTAGTTTAGTGTGAACTTCAGGTGATCGACCTGGAATTGATGTACAACCCCTTCTCTTATCCGATATTCATTTTGCGTCCCAGTCATTCAGGCCTACCAGACATACTGGCACATGACATGCAGGAGACCGTGAAAGTTGCGGTTTTCACAGGAGGCTGCATTCCCAGACAAGGAATTCCTGGGTCAGCTTGACCTTGGGAAAGGCAAAGGGACAAAATGGCCAAAGGACAGAACAAAAGACTTCGTGGCACGGCCATTTTCGGCACTGGCCACAGTCTTGAGTCAAAAAAGATGAACGAGATGTGGTTCATTAAAAAGAAGTAAAAATACTTTAAAAGTAAATTGCTGCCACAAGTTCATCCTAGGCACACTTGTACAATCGCCAAAAAATCCTTAGAGCCTAGGGCGATAAAACAAAACTACCCCTATGCGCGGTACTGTAAGGTACTTGGCACATAGATAAAACGTTACCAAGAAATGGCAACATAGTCAAAGACTAATGGAAACATAGTTTCCCTGTACTGACAGCCTGGAGGACATGCCAGTTTCCCCATAATAGATGAGCCCAGAGGAGTGCAGCTGGAGGCTAGGCCTCACTGGAAAAAGTCAGGTTAGGTTAGCCAAACAAAAGCAAAAAGTTTGGTGGGTCCATAAATGGAGGGAAAATTGCACCTAATGGAAATCTTTTCAGCAGATGATAAGCCTCACTTTGTATCCCAAGTTGTTTCTGTGGGTAATCCTCATTGCTATCGATTGCCTCTTCTTCGTCCCAGTATTAGTTGAAAATAGGGAGGAAAGATGGAATGAGATTAGAGGGTAGGTCTATGTACTCAACCATTATTGTGTGATTGACAGAGGAGAGAGGGGAATCCCCTAGCCTTGTGTTTACTCAATCGAGTGGCTTCCTTTTGTGGTAGATCACTCCTTATCCCTGACATCCTGTTCTGCCAGCACAAGTCTGGGTTAGTGGGATATAAAGGGATATTAATGTTAACGCCATGTCTCTGTCTCTTTTGATCTTCCTTCTTATCCAGTTTCATGTACTTGTACCTCTTACGTCTCTCCTTTGGATCAGGGACAACAGACCCAGCATATCCCATAAAGGCTGCTGGGACTTCTTCCTCCTCGTCTACTGTCCCTTGTATATACTGAGTCTCGCCTAAGGGTTTCTCACCCCCCAAAGTCTCCTCCTCCCAGGTGATCCTCCATCTCATATCCGCCCAAGGGTCAGGATCCAATAGCGATGGCCTTTCCCTGGCCCTTGAGAGGAGGTTGTGGGGGATCATAAGGGAGAACACTGTGAGAAACCTGAAGGTGTCTCACTTGCAATTCCCAGAGGATCTATCATCCAGGTGGCCAGGACACGGCCATCGCTATTGGATCCAGTTCCTGAGGTGGACCAGTGAGGAAGGATAACCTGGATGGCCGGTCCTCGGGGAGTGGAAATGGGACACCAATGGGTGAGACGTGGTATCCCCCTTCTTCCAACACCTTTTCCCCACCCTACCATGTAGGACATTCAGAAACACTGCCCCCCAAGCCCCTTGTTTGACACAAACACTTTCTCACACCATGAAAGCTAACAGGCTAACTCAAGAGCTGTTTACCTGACATGTCCTGACACAAGGATCAGTCAGAGTCGGGCAATTGACCAGAATCACACACACCTGATGGCCCTTTCTCTTCCCCACAGGGATAAAAGATGGAGCACAAGAGCACAGGACGAACAAGGCAGACCGCACAACGAGAGAGCTAATGCAGCACAGCAATTCAAGAGGAGGAGAAAGACGGTACAACCGAGAGGGTGACTGATGCTAGAAATGCATTGGAGGGACAGGGCCTCCATATCCTTGTCCTTTATGCCTTATCATGTGTGTTCTGTCTTGTTTTCCATGCAGGAGTTCATGTGGGACTCCTGGCGGTGTGGCTGTTCCTCTTTTTGGTTTGGTGAACAGACCCTTGGGATACCCTTATGGCACCCATGGGTGGGAGTACAACCCTGTACTCCTAGTGTATGTTTTTGGGCACCTGCATGTGGCCCATAGAGAAGGGTATGGGCTGGTGGCAGCTCCATGCTGAATTTGACAGGTGCTCAGAGTATCCTCCATTTTGATATACCCAGGCCCTGCAATTGGAATCAGTTGATTCCTGATAGGGAAGAAGATGGCCCCTATGGCCTCTTGCTTTTTATTGCCTGTTACCTTGCATTCCTGAAGTCCCGGGAAGCCCTGACTCTGTCCCTTCCCCCTGAATGGCTGTTGGGTGGAAGTTCCATATATGGTATTCTGGGGAAGTCCAGGCCAGACCAGCTGGAGCCTTCCCAATGACTGTATGTTGTGGGTACACCTGTCGGATGGGACATGGGTGAATGGAGAGTGTAACGAATACGCATTTCATGTTATGGGTGTCTAGTATCTGGTGTTTGACAGAATGACTGAGACAGCCCTGCCCGAAACTGGTATGAATGCAATGTGGAGTGCCCGGACATTGAAGTCCATCACCGTCGATGACTGCCGTCGCCGACCGGAGCCGCAGTGCTCCTTTGCCTAAAACATTTGATCCAAGGACTCCCTTGCTCATCACCGTCGTCCACTTTCGTCCTTCCTGGAGAAAGTCAAGGCTGCCGATGACCGAGGAGAATCCGCTGGAGGGTTTCCTGCCACCCGAAGACCACATAGATGCTGATGCCCTGGCTGAGCCAAAGTTCTTCATTACCTCTCTGTGGCAATGAACACTCATCATCGAGGTGCACCGCACGTCTCGGCTTGCAGGACGTTTTCAACCTATCATCGAGCACCGCAAGAACCGAAGCTGCTGCCGCAATGACAGTGTTCACCCTTTTTCTTCACCGAAGTTCGATGACCCGTGGCTCCTGCCTTAAAGGGAGTGCACTGAAGAAGGAACCGTCGACGACTCACTGACAAACTCTACGAAACCAGGTACTTTGGGGTCATAGAATTTTTAGAAGGAATTGAGATTATAGTAAGCATAATTGGACTGGGCTTGTCAATATGCTGTATTTACAGGTTGCGCAGGTGGGGGGATCCTTGCACAGAACTGTCTCTAGGTAGACGGGGGACTGTTCTCCCATTGCTTGATTTACCTTGCTTTCTTTCTGTGTTCATCGTTGATTCATCTTACAATCTGATTCATATACTATTTTGGGGCTGTTAGCCGTGGACGTATTGTAAAGGAATCGATAGAAAGAGTGGTACCACATAGACCTGAATATATTTTCCATTATAGTATTGCCAGAGTACAAAGTGTGTTATTGTGATTGTGTAGATAACCTTGAACCTTATTTATATAAAGACTGTGTTCGAATGGATTGTATCCTCCCATGTATTCCTCATCTTATGATATTCGTATCCACCTCTGCTGCTTCGGAAAACATTTTTCACCACTGGGCGCTGTGTTCGAGGCTGCGGAGTCGAAGTCCCTCGAGGACCGCCGTCGGGCGTCAACGTCATCCGCTGTATAAAGGGCTCAAGCAGCGCCCGTGACCTCAGTTACGTTTTTTCCGACGCAACTGCTTTGTGTTACGAACGGCGCATCAGATTTTCCCTCGACGAGGTCTTCATCATCTACCCCCACCACACCCAACACAGGGTTAAAAAAATATGAAAAGTATGGTAGGAAAACGTCGATAACCGACCCCCATCGGAATTGCCTCTGGGCCCTCAGCGTAGACCATCGGGTTGACGAGTGCGGGTCCTGTCAGGCCATGTCTAACAAGGCACTTAGGGAACGTAGAGTTAAGCTGGCGGTGGGGGAGGAGAAGTATAAGTCTTCTAAAAGACAAAAGGATTCGGATAAATACAGTCGAAAATCTCGTCATGAGTCGAGGAGGTCGAGATCAAAGAGTTGCTCGGAGAAATCTTCCTCGTCTTCAACTAAAAAGTCAAAAAAGCGACGTCACAGGTCTTCTTCCTCCTCGTCCTCCTCTGAGAGGAGAGTAAATTGTCCATCAAAGCACGATTCCCCAGAAAAATGGGAGGCCTTTAGGGCTTCGATGCTTAAAATATTCGAGAAAGCGGCCCAGACCCCCTCGAAGTTGCCGTGTGGTGATCATGCCTCTACCCACTCTAAAAGTGACAGAGGAAAATCTAGATCTAAACACGCAAGAGTTGAAAAGGAGTCGAGAGTGTCTTCGTGGGAAAGTTCCCTGACGCCTTGTACTAAATCAAAGCCTCCGGTGCACAAATCGGGTCTAGCGGAATCGAAGTCGAAGCCAAAACTCGACTCGACACAGTCGACGACCATAGCGTTGAAACTGCTGATGAAAATGACGTCGACACTTTGGCTGTATTAAAGCCTTCTTCGACAGCATCAAAGCCTCCTTCCTTCGTCTTCTCTATCAATGCCTTTATCAAGGCCTTTTTTTATTCCAAGACCCAAGTCGATTCCACCTTCTTTACCTGAAAAGACTTTCCACCCTCAACCTAGACAGGAATTTTTCAGATCCATGTCCTCTATATATGAAGAACATTCATCTGAAAAGGATGTTACTTCAGCTGGAGTTAGGTTTGGAACTAGAGAGGTCCCTGAAGAACTAGTGGACCCACAGTCTAAAATAACAGATCTTTATGACCTTCTCCAAAATGCCAGTGGCTTAGACACTTAACCTGAAGTGGATTTTGAAAGGCCAGACCCTACAGATCATGCTGATCCTAGTTATAGGAATTTTATGGGAAGGGTCATTGATTTTATGGGTTGGAAGGCAGCTTCCCCAGATTTCGACCAGGATGACATGACTGACATCCTGAGTGAAGGTCCTTTAAAATATCCTGTGCTTCCAATCCATAAAGCACTGCAAAAAAGGGTGATGGCAAATTGAAATACTCCTGATTCTATATCAGCAGTAAATAAGAAACTTGTACCAAAATATAGGCCATTTTTATCAGACCCAGAATATTTATCTAAACATCCCTCCCCTGAAAGTTTAGTGGTTCAAACTGCAACCTGCCTACCCATCGATACCACCAGACAGGGATGATAAAGTTGATGCTTGGGCCCGGAAAGTTTTTTCTTCGGGCACTATGGCTCTTAAATCAACTAATGTCACTTGCACATTAGCTAGATTTACATATACCCTGTGGAACTGCATGTAATCAGTGGCTGAACGCATCCCGGAAGGTGAGGAACGGGATGGTTTCCTGGCTATAGTAAAAGATGATAAAGAGGCTATGGAGGAATGCGTTCAGTCAAGACTGGATACTGCGGATAGTGTAAGCAGGTCCATGGCATCTAGCATGGTCCTACGCAGGTTTGCATGGTTAAGGTAGTCTGGCTTTGCACCTGATGTGCAATCTAGATTACTTAATATGCCCTTTGACGGCTTGAGGTTATTTGGCAGCAAGGCGGACGAAAGCTTGGAGAAGCTGCAGACCTCAAAAGCGGCAGCAAAATCACTTAGTGCCGCTATAAGGCAACCTCAACAACACTCTTACACAGGTTCATCTTCCTGGAAGCGTGCCCTTTTCGCTTCTATTCCACTTTTGGAAAAGGGAGGGGGCAGGCCAGTCAAAGAGGCCAACAGAGAAAAACCTTTTGTGGTGGAAAAGGGAAGGTGCTAGATCAGCCACAGCAGCGGCTATTACCTCCTCAGCCACTGCTGCAGCCGCTGCAAAGCCACTTTGAGGTCTTCACCCACAAGACACCGGTGGGAGGCAGAATCACTCGGTATCTGGACGAATGGCGGGGCGTTACGTCAGATGCCTGGGCACTAGAGATAGTGACCCATGGTTACTATCTTCCTTTTTATCAAAGACCCCAAGATCATCCACCGGGGACCACCTCTGTAAAAATTCCAGACCCGCTCCTTGTGCAGGATATTTTAACCCTGCTAGAGAAAGGTGCAATAGAACATGTACCTGTAGCGGAGAGGAACAAGGGTTGTTACTCCACTTATTTTCTCATCCCCAAAAAGGACGGAGGATTGAGACCCATCTTGGACTTAAGAAACTTGAACAAATTCCTCAGGAAGGACAAGTTCAAGATGGTGACCCTTTCTCAGATCCTTCAAGCTCTTTAGCTTCAGGACTGGCTGGTTCCATTGGACCTTTAGCATCCTTATTTTCATGTGCCAATCCATCTCAAGCACATAAAGTACCTGTGGTTCGCAATTGGTGGTTCTCATCATCAGTTTCGGGTTCTACCATTTGGGCTGACCTCCACCCCGAGGGTTTTCACCAAACTGATAGTGGTGGTGGCAGCGAGTATCAGAAGAAGGGGGATTCACGTCTACCCTTATCTGGACGATTGGCTAATCAGGGCGAGTTCACCTGAACAAGCCCAGGAACATCTGGCCTTGACCTGCCACTTCTTACACAGTCTAGGCTTCTCCCTCAATTACAAGAAGTCACAAATGATTCCAAGCCAAAGACTCCAATTAATCGGCGCAATCCTGGACACTTCCTCAGGGAAAGCCTCACATCCCGAGGAGAGAGCTCACCACATTCTGCAGATGGCAATGAAGTTTCAAAATTCCCAACATCTACTGGCATTCGACTTTCTAAGGTTGCTAGAACTCATGCCATCCTTCATTTTTCTGGTGCCAGAGGCCAGATTGAGGATGAGATCCCTTCAATGGGCCCTCAGGACTCAATGGTCCCAGTTTTTGGGGGAATGTCAGATCTTCTGCAAGTCTCAACCAAAGGGACCAAAGTGACTCAAGATCTCCTATGGTGGGCTTGCAAGGAGAAGATCCTCAAAGGGGAACCTTTTTGACAACCATGGCCGGAGATAACAGTAGTGACGGACGCCTCACTCACGTGTTAGGGTGCCCACACCAACGATCTGACAATCAGCGGTTGTTGGTCTCCATCGGAGTCCAAGCTACACAAGGAAAGAATGTCCTGATAATGACAGACAACACAGTGGCCATGTACTACCTCAACAAAAGAGGAGGCGTAGGATCACTCCCACTGTGCAGAGAGGCATTGCAGCTCTGGTTCTGGGCAATGCAAGAAGGAATCTCTCTAGTTCACCTAGCCGGAGAGCTGAACACAGTGGTGGACGCTTGAGCAGGCGATGCAGTCTCCCACGATTGGGAGCTAGCTCAGGAAGTCCTTCAAGAGATCTTTGCCCTTTGGGGAACCACTCAAGTGGTTCTGTTCACGACCGGGGCCAACCAGAAGTGCGAACTGTACTGCTCAAGGGAATTTCCTCCAAGAGGAGCTCTAGGAGGCTCGTTCGTGGTGGACTGTGTATTTCCACTCCTCTACGTGTTTCCTCCAGCCCCCGTGATTCCTCAGGTAATCAGGAGGTTGAGAAAGTTCAGGAAAACCATGATCCTAATTGCCCCGTATCGGGCCAGGAGGAGATGGTTACCGGACTTCTGGACATGTCCATCTACCCCCCAATACATCTTCCACAAAGAGAGGATCTTCTCTCGCAAGAGGAAGGTCGGGTTCTCCATCCAGAGGTCAAAACACTCAGCCTTGACGCATGGTTTCTGAGAGGCTAAAATATAAGGATTGGGACGTCCCGGATGACGTAATGGAGATTTTGCTTTCGGCCAGAGGGCCAGCAACAAAATCCCTGTATCGGTGTCGTTGGAACAAGTTCAGTGACTGGTGCAGGGATAAGAATGTGGATCCATTTCTTTGTAATATTCCAACAGTACTTTCTTTTCTCTTACATTTAGCCATTTTGGGGCTACAAGTTGGTACTATTAAAGGATATTTGGCAGCGCTATCTATTCTTAAGCACTCATCCGAAGAGGCATCCTACTTTAAAATGCCTTTAGTCATTAAATTCTTGAAAGGGCTGACAAATGTATACTCTCCAACACCTTTTCAGGTGCCCTTCTGGGATTTAAATCTAGTCTTAAAATTTCTGTGTGCCCCTTTCGAACCTTTACATTTTTGTCCATTAAGACTTCCTACTCTTAAGACAATTCTGTTAGTGGCTATAACATCAGCCCGCAGGGTAAGTGAGCTGGAGGCACTGTTTTGTAAGCTTCCTCACACCATTTTCCATAGGGACAAGGTTATTCTAAAAGTCAAACCATCTTTCTTGCCTAAAATAGTGTCTGATTTTCATCTGTCACAAATAATTGTCTTGCCTTCCTTTTATCCTCCACCACACACGAGTAAGGAAGAGGAAAGATTGCATAGACTGGACCCAAAAAGGGCTCTCAGTTTCTACATTTCTAGATTGGCAAATCTTCGACAAGGTGACCAACTATTTGTTGGGTATACTGGGCACAAATTGGGCCTTGTAGTGTCTAAACAAACTTTATCCAGATAGCAATTTCTGAATGCTACAAATTAGCTGGGAATGAGCCTCCAGATGGATTAAGGGCTCATTCAACCAGAGGCATGGCAACTTCCACGGCTCTTCAGAGGGGTGTCCCGGTGCAGTATATTTATGCTGCGGCCACCTGGTCGTCAATGCACACCTTTGTAAAGCATTACTGCTTGGACTTTACTTCCTATCAAGGAGAACTATTTGCAAAAGTTGTTCTTCATTCAGTCCATAATTAAAATTTCTAGGACTCCCACCTCCAAAATTACCACTGCTATGGGAGTCTATAATAAGATGAGGAATACGTGGGAGGACACAATCCATTCAAAGAACAAGTTATTTACCAACTGTAATGTTCTTTCAATTGGATATTCCTCATCAACCCTCCCAACCTACCCCTCCGTACAGTTTACGCCAGTTGCACTCTAACTTCCTTAAGACTTTAAACCTGATCAGCTGATGCGACCATGAACACTGTAAAAACAGAACTGAGGTAACGGGCGCTGCTCGAGCCCTTTATACAGCGGATGACGTCGATGCCCGGCGGCAGCCCTCGCGGGCCTTCGACTCCGCAGCCTCGAACACAGCGCCCTCTGGTGAAAAATAATTTCCGAAGCTGCAGAGCTGGATACGAATATCATAAGATGAGGAACATCCAATCGAAATAATGTTACAGTTGGTAAGTAACTTGTTCTTTTCACTAACATAGTGTGTGGATATTCTTTTGTGGGTGCTTGGGGACTACACTGTACTTAAGAACCAGCCCCCATCACCTCCTGAGAGCTTAAGCCCTGATTGCTCGTCCATAGCTTCCGCATAGAGAATTTTGGCTAGGGTGCTCTGTGTTCCTACTCTGCCATATAGAGAGCAGGAGTACAGATACCCCCCTCCAGTCTTTACAGTGACAAAGAGAGAAGCGACCTTGCCCTTTCCGAGCCAGCCCCGTGAGACCTCCGCATAAGGAATCGTAAGACAGCAAACAATAACTCAAGTGTGTTGCAGCAGTTGTCAACGGTACACAGAGCGTGCCTATGCTGATAAGCAGGACCAAGGGATACATCTGCTACCGTGGTACCAGCTTTGACTGCAGATACGAAGAAATCCAAGTGGTTCATCACAGGCGGTGAGTTGAGGGAAGAACCGATAAAGAAACCGAACTGTGTTGAATTAAATTCGCAAAGTGGCAAAGTTCAAAGAACTGTAAATTGTAAAGGGAAGACCAGCTACAGAGGAGAGCAGCACCACATGGGTGCTAACTCAAGAGACTGGTTGATCCCGTGTTGATTGAAACTACTAGTACCAGAAGGCCGTAGGAGAGCCGTCAAGACAGGTCAGAGTGGCCATACAGGGGTCGAGCAAAATCCCTGTACAGTCGAAAGTCTTTGACCGACAAACCTTTGAGAACGCAAGGGAAGTGAATCCTGCATCAGAAGAAAGTAAAGGGAATTGTGAAGTGGCAAGAGTGAACCTGATGAAGGAATGCCAACAAAGCGGGGTGAAATCTCATGTCCCAAGAAACAGTGTGTTGACAAAAGTGAACCTGGCAGAGGGATGTCTCTGCAGAACTGTTTAAAGAGACGTTAAGATTTGTGAATGATAAGGAGAAAATATCTTTGATATTCAAGAGGGGTCTACGCCCGGAAGAGGGGGGCCCAGAGGCGAATAATCATCACCTAAAGTGCAATCTGAATGAACATTTTGTTTATTTGAACGTATCAGATCCTCGGAAGCAGGAGAGACAATCTACAAAGATCCTGATATTGATAAGAACTGTTTGTGGGGTCTTTACCTGGAAGAGGGGGACCCAGGAGTGAAACCATCACCCAACTTACATTTGAAACAGAACTTCTTTTGTTTATTTTTTGGAAGCCATCAGGTCCTTGGGGGCAAGAGACTTTTTGTTGAAAAGAGACTTAGTCATCAAAGGTCCTGAAGCAGAACTGTTGTCTCATGCTGGGAAAGCTCGAAAGTGTGCTGTGCTCAGGAGTCCTGCCTTGTCCCATGCTTAAAACGCGGGGAAGGGAGACCCCAGCTAACACATCCCAACTTATAATTTGCAAACACTTCTTTCTTTCTTGTGAACCCTATCCCACTTTCTTTTCGTATGTAGCATAAGAATTGGCAATAGGTTTTGTTTTTCTTATTATTTGACACAATGCCTTAGGACTGCCTTATGGTTATTTGATAGTCGTAGCTTGCTCCCATCTTAGATTTAGGTTTAGACTAGACATTTTTCCAACCTACCTATAAAGTTTAATAAACACCCTTGAACTGTGATCACTTGTGTCTGTCTATTCTTGAACCATGCCTTCCTTAGAACACCTTCGGTTTTTTCACATATCCTTCCCCTAGAAAAAAGGCCTTCCGCACAAGGAACAATTTTAAAGTTATGGTTTAAGGTTTTCTTTTGGAAACTATTACCTCTTCTGCAGATGTTTTCTCTTTTCATTTGTTCAAATGCATTTTTCAAGTGGGATTTCTTAGGGTTCTTGTCCCTCTCAACTAGTGTTTCACTGGAGTATACATTAAGGATGCCAGCACGAGATGGCTCAGCCTTATTTTCCCTATCTGGTCTCTCCCGAGTGGGATTTTCTGATAAGGTGGTGGTGAGATTGATTTTCTTAAGGGGGCAGTATTGAGCCACATGACCAACCTTCCTACAGGAAGTCTTGTTCATAACTCAATACAATAAGGATCATCAGAGAATCCTGAAAGCATTGCGGAAACATTGGTATTTGTTATGTTATGTTATTTTGCATTTATATAGTGCCTTATGTAACATTGGTATGATCTCAAGGCGCTGGTAGGTTGAGTGCCCTCGGGAACCGAAGTTCGAGAGAGAGAGAGAGAGAGAGAGAGAGAGAGAGAGAGAGAAAGAGAGAGTCATAAGGTGCATGTGAGCACCGGATATGTGTGCAGCGGTGTTGCATTCCTGTGATAGCTGCTTCTTAGCAGTAGGTGTGGTGGTTGGGAGATCAAGAGAATGTGTTCGTTCTGGCCGGTTGTTATCCAGACCGATTCTGGCTGCGTTAGGCCTGAGGAGAACGCCTATGCTGGAGCATGTGAAACCAGCTGTGTTTAGATAGGATGATGGGGAGTATGAGGCAAGTGATGGTATGAGACCAACTATACCGAATGGTGTCCTAGTATCGCTGTGTTCTAGTTGAGTGGTGGTGTAGAGAAGAGAGTAAGCGTGTAGGTGTGATAAGGTGATTTGTCTTGAGATCGGGCACATTCCAGTAGTTCCATGCACTCCGGCCGTTCCATGCACTCCAACCATACTATGCACTCCCGCCATTCTATGCACTCCCGCCATTCTATGCACTCCCACCATCCACGTACTTCCCCTTTCTACCTACATACTTTCTCCTGTTCCTTCCACATACTTCACCCGTTCCATCCACATTCTTCATCCGTTCTATTCACATACTTTACCCGTTCCATCCACATACTTCACCCATTCCAACTACGTACTTCATCTGTCCCATCCATCAGTTTCATCAGTTCCATCTATCCACTTCAGCTGTTCCATCCACACACTTCATTCATTCCCTCCACATACTTCACCCGTTCCGTCCACATACTTCACCCGTTCCGTCCACATACTTCACCCGTTCCTTCCACATACTTGACCCGTTCCGTCCACATACTTGACCCGTTCCGTCCACATACTTGACCCATTCCGTCCACATACTTGACCCGTTCCATCCACATACTTGACCCGTCCATCCACATACTTGACCTGTTCAACTTATCCACACAATCCACTCTGTTCCTTCCACATCTTTCACCCTTTCCTTTTCATCCTTCTACATCTGTTCCATCCATGTACTTCGCCCGTTCCATCCATACACATCACCCGTTTCATACATCCACTTTCTCTGTTCCATCTATCTACATCACCCGTTCCTTCTGCATACTTCACTATTCCATTCATCCACTTCCCTGATTCTGTCCACCCATTTTGCTCGATCCATCCACGTACTTCACCCGTTCCACGTACTTCACCCGCTCCACCCAGTTCGTCCGCTCCACCCAGTTCAACCGTTCCACTCACATGCTTCATCCGTTCCAACACTATGCTTCATTTCGGCCACATACTTCAGTTGCTCCATCCACTTCACCTGTTCCATCCACAGACATCACCCGTTCCGTTCACATATGTCACCAGTTCCTTCCACATACATCACTCGATCGCTCCAATACTCCACACCCGCCAATGCAGAGTTTTGAGGGATGGGGAGATGTGGTCTCTTGGGCCAAGGGCCAGTAACAGTTTGGCTGTGGCGTTTTGTGCTCTTTGTAGTTTATTCAGTTGGTATGCGTGCACTCCAAGGTAGAGGGGTTTAGCATAGTCCAGTCTTGATATAACAATTGATTGGAAGGCGGAGAGTCTTTTGGGAAATGAGAGGTATGGAAAAATGCACCTTAGAGTTTTAAGGTGATAGTGGCAGGACTTTGAGACGGTGTTGACTTGGTGCGAGAGGGTTAGGTTAGAGTCTAGGGTGCAGCCAAGGTTTTTCACTGAATTAGAGGGTGTCGCTGAGTTGCCCATGGTAGATGGCCAGGGTAGTGGCTGTGGAAGAAGTTTGGTGTTGCCACATATCATGATTTCGGTTTTGGAGGGATTTAGCAAGATGTGGTTTGTGGTCATCCAGAGATTTATGTCGAGGAGGCAGGAAGCGAGATCTGGTCGGCAGTTGGGTTTTAAGTTTAGGAGTTTTAGAATTAGTTGAGTGTCATCGGCGTAGTTGTAGCACAGGATTTTGTGCAAGCAAATTATTCCTGGGAGTGTGGCCATGTAGAGGTTAAACAGGAGGGCTGATAGGCATGCTCCTTGTGGAACTCTGGTGTCGACTGGTCGGGCTTGGGAAGAATAGATGGAGAGTATAGTTATTTGGTTCCTATTGTTGAGGAAGGATGCAATCCATTAGAGGGTGGTTCCATGTATTCCTAGGGAGTGGAGGCGGTCAAGCAGGATTGAGTGGTTGATTGTGTCGAAGGCGGCGGATAGGTCAAGAAGGATTAATGCAGCGCATCCCGCAGAATCTGCCGTGTTTTTAAGGTCCTCCGAGTTTGAGGTTAGGGTGGTTTCGGGTCTGTGTCGGGCTCTGAAACCAGATTGGGCGGGGTCTAGGAAATTATCGGCTTCGACAAAGGTATTTAGTTGGGAGTATGCGGTTCGGTCGATGAGTTTGGCGAGGAATCTGGTGTTTGAGATGGGGTGGTAGTTTTTGGGCTCGAGAGGGTCAAGGGATGTTTTTTTTTAAAAGAGGTTTGACATGAACCGTTTTGAATGCGTCGGGAAAAATTCCTGTGAAAGGGAGTCGTTTATGATGGTTCTTGCGTGTTCTCCTGCGCAGGTGGATGTGAACATTTCTTTGAGGGTTGTGGCTGGGCAAGGGTCCAGCGGAGAGCCGGATGGTTTGTGGGCAGAGAGAAGTTTGATAAATTGGTCGGTTGATTTTGGACAGAAGGAGTCGAATGTTGGTTGGAAAGTGATCGCAGGCGGTGGGTTGGCTGGTATGGAGGGTGGATTGCTTGCAGGGTGTAAGAGAGCTATTTTTTTGGTTAGAGTATTTGTTCTTTCGAGAGCTGTGGTGTAAAAGTGGAGAGAGAGTGAGTCGCACAGTGATTGTAAGGGGGTCGGGAGGGTGGTGATGCATGATGGTTTGGTGAATTCGGTGAGGATTTTGTGAAGTTCTTTGCCAGGGTTTTTACAGTTTAGGATTCGGGAGTTATAATGGGCTTTTTTTGCTTTGCGGATTTCGGCCTTGTATTGACGAAGGTGCTGGGCCAAGGTCGATCTACTGAGGGGGGTTTTGTCTTTCCGCCATTTGCGTTTTAGGGATTTATGTAGTAGTTTAGTGGTTTTCAGTTCAGGTGTGAACCATCTAGGGAAAAGGCCACGGCGGGCTGATGGTTTGCAGGAGGGAGTGAGCCGCATTAGTGGGTTGATGAGCCATGAGTCAAAGGCATCAGAGGTTAGTTGTTCATTGAGTAGGGAGGTAGGGGGTGGAGACTGGAGGAGTGCGGCAGCTAGGTCAGGAAGAATTATTAGTTTCTTCCAGCATTTGCGTAGATTCGGAGGTTTAGGTTCCGGTAAGGGGAGCGGGTTGCGTGAGCGAATGGCGAAAGAAACGATGAAGTGATCGGACCAGATGATAGGGGTGGGGGGGTTTATTTGTATCAGGTTGTGGGAGCTGAAGATGGCATCAAGTGTGTGTCCTTTATAGTGAGTCGGGCCATTTATGTGGGGTTGGAGGTTAATCGCGTCTAGGCCATAAACCAGAGAGTGTGTCATAGGGTTGGTGGGAATGTCAAGCCATATGTTGAAATCTCCTAGGAGGGTGAGGTTGGGATGGTTTAGGGTGGCAATAGAGTTGCAGAGGTGGTTTGAGAATTGTCTATCGTAGCCAGGGGGTCTGTAGATTATTAGGAAGCTGTGGGAGAACGAAAGGGGGAGGGAGAGTTTTACGAGGAGTGATTCGTAGGAAGGAATGGATGGCTGTTTGTTGATGATTGAGGCGTGGAAGTGAGATTTGAAGGCGATTGCTATTCCTCCACCTCTAGAGGGACGGTTTAGTGGGATGAGGGAGTAGTCAGGGGGAAAGGCTTCATTGGCGATCGGGGCAAAGTCGTCAGAGACCCAGGTTTCTGTGATAAAGACCATGTCCGGTTTGTCAGAGGTGAGGAGGTCAAAGATGCTGTGTCTGTTTTTTGCTACAGATCGGGCATTAAAAAGGATGCTATTAACTTTGGTACAGGAGGGTGATGAGGGAGTTGCAATGGAGGGGGATGGAGGTGGAGGGGGAGGAAAATGGGAAGCTAATGAGGGGTGCGTGGTGGTCGATGGGAAGAGTAGGCGGGCGGTTGAGTTGGTGGGTTTGGGGGGGAGGGGTTGGACTGGTTTGATGGGTTGACTGGATTTGGAGCTTCGGTTGTGGTCGGTGATAAATCGAGGGAGAGGGGTTTTAGGTAGGGGGAGGGTGGTGACAATTGAGATTGGGAGGATGAGGAGGTGGGTCTGGACAGGAGTGGCGATGAGAACAGCAATTGAGGCAGACCAAGTATGCTTTCTCTTCAGTGTTTCTTTGCTGTGGTTGGAGTGTGAGAGAGGGTAGGGGGGTCCGAGGGGGAGAGGGAAGCAGCTACTGTTCTTGCCAGAGCGAGGCATGCCAATTTTTAGAGAGGGGAAGGAGTGGCCTTGTGGGTGGATGATGGTGGGAGTTGATGAGGTGAGTGGGGGGTGGATGGTAACAGGGATGGTAGTGCTTGGGAGGTGGGGCTGGCCGTTGGTCGGGTGGGAGGGGAAAACGGGTATGATTATAGTAGGCGGGTGGGAGGAGGAGTGGTTTTAGGATGGTTGGCTCGCCATCGTGCTCCTCTGGCTTGGTGTTTGAATAGGGGATGGGTAGGGGATGAGGTGGAGGGCATGATGGGTTGGTGGGGGGTCTGGATGGTAGGGTGGGCGGGAAGGGAGGTGGGCACGAGGAGGTCATTTTCGGAGGTCTTTGGTGGGTTTGGGGGACTCATGCTTTTGTTAGTTTGAGCTCTGTTATAGTTGGCAGTGGATGGTTTTGTTCACACCTTCCCACTACAACTATGCCACCGGAAGTTTAGCTGTACACACTCACTCTGATTAGCTGTATTACCGCTGTACCACAGTGCACTTTCTAAGTTCAACTATATCACAGGGTTATATTATTCACAGTTTTTAGGTACAACTATACACAAACTTGATGAACATATGGATACATTTGTTGGGGACAAACCCCTGATGATTTTCAAAAGAGCTCACACACTGAAAACAATCATTAGTCCATCCTTGTTACCTGACTTCAAGGATATGAGACAGACAACCTGGCTCCAAATTGATGACATCGGCTTCAGAAAATGTGGCATGTGTTCTCAATGCAAATTTGCACATGAAAAGACCAAGGAGTTCAAAGATATTAATGATAAAACTGGCAAAATCAAACAGGGTATTAATTGTAAAACCAAGTTTGTTGTGTACGGTATTATCTGTGTATGTCGTAAGGTGTGCATAGGGAGTACCAAAATTGAGAATAAGGGCTCGGGAGCATCTAATGAAGATTGGGAGTCAGGATCCCTCTTTGCCATTAGCACATCATTGGCAAACTTCTCATCAAATGAAAGATAAATCTAATATAAGATTTATTGGACTTCAGCAGGTAACCCTGAACAAGAGGGGTGGTGATAGGGTTAAAGCATTACGACAAGCTGAAGCACAAATAATTTGTTTTTTTAATTCAACAGTGACAGGACTAAACAGTGACAATGAAATGGCATCTTTCTTGTAGGTGAATGGATTATGCTAATCATAATACGTTATTCATCTTAAAGTATGTTTGTTACATAACCCAAATACAAAATTCAATCTCTCAAGTGAATACAATCAGGAAAATGCACATTATTATTACTGTTCTTTAAGGTATAATAGGTTTCCAATGTGTTGAATGGTGTGTTCGTATCCTGAAGAAAAGGCACAGCAATGCGAATTGAGGACTAATCAATAAATTAACTAGCGTAGTAGGTTAATTGCTGAGATTATATGTAAGAAGGCATCTCCTGTATATAGAAGCCTGTGCTGTCTGTCAAGATGTGGCACAGAGGAGATAATTGCCAGAGAACAATGTCCATTTAACGAAACCAAAATTCCATAAAGGTGACTACTTCTGCGAATTAAGTATAATGGTGGTATTATTTTGTAATTATTTCACTATTGAAGGTACTAATGACTAATTGTTGCAATGTACATAATACCGTTGGGAATATCCAAATCTAGTATTTGAGGTCACGTGCATCTGGGGGAAAGACTACTAACAGATTCATGTTGTGAGACAATAATATACCAATTCAAGATGGCGCCCAGCATCGGCGAACATGTCCGTGCTTTGGGGAAGGAAGCAACATCACCATAGCAACTTACGCATAACATTGCCATGGTAATGATATAACAACATAGACTTAAAATGGCGCCGGTTTACAGAACTCTGTGCTAAGCCGACACGAGGGATTGAGCTGCTATGGTAAGCATTTTCTTTCTGAAGAACATGCAGTGTGAATACATGAGGATGATGTAATGTTAATCAGCACATTTGGAATCCAATTATATGTGAACATTATGAGGATCAATATGGTGACCTAATAATCACTTAAGAATCACTCTTGGGATACGTATCTATACATTATATACTGAATTAAGTTCTCAGCGCTAAGGAGACTCATTAACCACGCTTTCAGACTGTGATCTGCAGGCAAGGAGAGGGAGCAGAAATATAAGTGATAGTGAAATCATAGATTCATGATGGCAATGCCTTTAGCTAATGTGGGCAAATATAACATATTTCCTTACAGAGACATGTACTATGGGAACAAACTCTTGTAAATGACCTATCGAAATCATTGTTTTGAATCAACATTTGAAGTTAATCTGGTAAGGTACCCCCTATTGCTGGGGGTATTCAGAAATGTTGGAAGTACAGATATGATTTGAACTTGTGTTGATAACTGATCTATGGTTTTTTCTAACAAATTATTATTTTCTTTTGTTTTCTCTTTGAATCTCTTCTCTGGGTGCCGGTTTCTCTTCTTTCTCCCTACCCCTTGCAATCCTCCCCACTACCAAACCGCAATCTGTCTTTAACTATAATATCATTTTGGTGTTTTGTTTGGGGAATTTTGGAATTATGGCTATTTATCTCTAACAACATTGGGATTTTTCTAATGAAACTGGACCAATTTGGCATATGTTTATGATGGCCTATGTTGTTTACTTGATGTTACAAAAAAAATGTCTCTGTGGCTAACTGTTTCGTGTATACATGGTTGAACAAATGTAAATAGATATAGCCCTGATTTGAAAAAGGCTCCGCAGAGTCCTGGAGTTTTCCTTCACTTTTACAAGATTAAAAGCATGTCCTCCCATTTAGCAGAGGAGGAAAACCTGTTTCAAAATAGTCTCATTCTGTTGGTTAATACTGTGTGAAGGCTGAAAGCACTGAGTGAAGGTTGATTACACACTGAATCGCAGAGCTCAGCCTTTTTCGTTCTTATCCGCCTATAAAATGCCTCTTCGAAAGTTTGCTTGAATAGGATTACCATTGTTGGAATGACGGGCAGACGGGGTTATGTTTAATGATATCAAACACAAGTCACCGACCTTGCACTGGTGGACAAAGTATATGATTGAGCCATAAGCATAGTAAAGAATTGACATAGCAAGAACATCTGCTGAAAACACAGTGTGTCCTACCCACTCGAGATTGGATAAGGATCGGTTGAATTATTGCATATGTAATTTGAAACATATTTGCGTTATTATCTTTTGTAAATGAATAACAAATGACATATACTGATGCAGGCTCAGTCTTGTATAAAAGGTGACACCATGAATCATTAAGGTATTCACTTCTGCACTCTCCATGAAATACTGGTTGTGTTTGAACCTGAAGTCCACTCAAGTGTATTGTATGTGTATAAAAATATTATCTTGCAACTTTGAAACTCTGTCTCAGATGCTCTATTTTGTTTGAATTATAGCACTTAGAAGTCTCAGGCCTTGCTTTGAGTAGGGGGATTCTGACTGATCTAGGGAGGTAATAAGGGGACCCAGAGAGTGATCCTCTTCTTTCTTGCTCCCAGAGAAAGTTAGATTTCGGGCTATGATGTAGGATCTTTCGTTCTGTCATGGATACCCTTTATATAGGGGAGATTGCCTCTGGTCCTATGGAAAATAATAGTAATTCTATATCTCTTCCTTTCTTACTGGGATTGAACAGTGGTATCTGCAAGACTGTGATAAAGTGGGACAGAGGAGTTTTCCCCTCCTGGGTTTCATAGCCTGATGATACGGACTGGGTTGGGTTTCCACCAAAAAGACATTCCTTGTCAAAAGTGGTGTCACAATTTGACTCAGTATTTTTAGCAAGATCACTTTTACGGGGCCCCCTGGTCCAATGAGTTGTTAATCAGAGCTTTCGTCACTTCCCCTCCTGATGTCATAGGAGAAAAGGGAAGTCCCTAACTTCTCATACACAGGATTCCCTACTATCTCACCCCTATTAATCTTTCTAGGAGTCTGTTCATCTTCTAGGAGTGTCTCTAAGGGGATTATTCCCTCAACTGATGTTTCTAATGGGTGTCAATGTCCGTAAGTCAAAAACCAAAGTTTGTCTGTGTCCAAACCTATGCTTGCCCCACTCTTAAACCAAATGTGACAGGGGATCTTCTTAAAGGAAAAATGGTGATTCAAAAGAAAATGTAAACCACAGCTGGTTTCAGGTAGTTTTGCCAATAGTAATTCTGCCAGTTCATAATAGCTCAACTCGAAGGGGTCACCTTTGGAATCTTCCACGTAGGTCTCTTGCAGCAGACCAATACATTTCACAAGGTATCTGGGTCTCTTGGGGTTGCCTTCCCCAAGCTTTGATCTTTCCAGTTCCAAACAAAAAGACATAGTTCCTGTTAGGCCTCTCAGGGTTCCCTTCTCCCAATCTTAGGCCCCTCTGGGTCAAAATATTCACAGTTTCTTACTTTAAAATTCAACTGAGGATTCGCAGTTCCATTTAGGCCTCCCAGGATTTCCTTCCCCAAGTGTAGGCCCTTTCATACGAAGTTCACCAATGCCTCTGGTGGGCCTCTTAAGGTTCCCAAGTTCAGGCCCCTCCTGTCATGATGCCTACCCCCGGGGACCCAGACCACGTCCAGCAACCCCAGAAGCAGGCATCAAGTTATCCTAAGCAAGCCCAACAACCCCTGCTAGGGGCTATTTGGGTCCAGTCCTGGCGCCTATGGCGCCAGGCTCATATGGAGAGTCAGTCCTGGCGCCTTTGGCGCCAGGCTCATAGATTAAAACTTGCCTGATGCAGACCATGCTGCAAACTTACCTGATGCAGACCATGCTGCAAGAGCTCCAAGCCAAAAGAGGCTTGGAAGGGACTACTTTACTTAGGGACTATTTTTTACTCGGGCGGGGCTGGGTAGGAATACTTACCTGGGACTACTTTGGAGGCTATTTAAACCACGCCCGAAGAGCAGCACACGCTTTGCGTTATTCTGCATCCAGCAGTGTAACTCTCACCGTGCCTGCAAGTCTGCATCCAGCCTTCTGCCACGCCCGCCTCGAGTTTGGGGCTCCTAGAAAAAGGGAGAAAGAAGGAAAAAAGGTTAGAACAAGAGCAACACCTTTAGTCCTTACCTGAATTCCCGATCCTTCGAGCTGGAAGAAAGAAGTTATTTTATGCGCATCACCTCGCCTGCTGTAGCGCCGCGCTGAACTCACCGGCCTTCGCAGCATCTTCACATTCCACTGCATCCTCCTGCATGTTCCCGCCACACTCCGGCACCTAAGGAGAAGACAAGAAGAGCAAGGTGAGCTAAGGCAATACACAGAGGAATATTAGTTACCCCCCCATAGACTTACCTGATTTTACCACCGGGGGTACTATTCCTCTTCACGGGTCGGTGCAGCTTCCACTGCATCTTCGCCGAACCCCGGCCCCTAAGGGGAAACAAAAGGACAGCAAGGTGAAACAAAGGGACTAACAAGGGGAACCCTCCTCACCACAATAGACTTACCTGATTTTACCGCCAGAGGTATTATTCCCCAAGACTTCATACTTTCTCTCAGCGCCTGAATAAGGGAGAAAGCAACAGTTTACATATTGACTCTATTTTATCGAACTGTATTGGAAAATACAAATCCTTACCAGAATACTACCGGTTGCCACGAGGAACTCTTCATTAGGGTCAAGCTGCAACCTGCAAGGAATCGGACAAGAGTGAAAGTCAGGCATTTGAACTCTTACGAACTTTATACTTACGGCTTCTTGCCGGGAATCTCAGAGTCAATATTGTTCTGGAACTCACCAATTCCTTCGAGCCAGTGAAGCAACTGGTTATCAACGCACCCCTGCGCTCAATGCAGGATGGAGAGCTCATCTTTTCAAACCATCAGGTGAGACTATAAGAGGGGACTTCAAAGGCGATCTGTGGGGAGAACAGCGGGGGTGGGGGGATTTACGCTCAACTCCACGGATGGTTAATTCCCTTTCTCCATTTGCAGAAGTATATTCCTACGGGCCAAGCAAATGAAGCTAGGTGGGCCAGTCCAGTCCGTCATCTCGGCCCTACGCATCACATTGGTGGAGACCGCAGCTGTCCAGTTCCGATCGATGCCTCTGTGGGAGCCAGGTGAGCGTAACACCTCCTCCCAAAGTTGAGCAATGTCTCTTTTGGGCCTCTTAGGATTTCCTTCCCCGTGCCTATGCCCCTCTGGTCTCAAACAAACAGTTCCTCTTGTCAGGATGTCCCTTTCACTGTACAGTTCTTTCATGGGGGTAGTATCAGAAACTTTTGAGAATGCCGGGTTCTTTGCTCATCCCAGGCGTGACCACTCTGACCTCCAGCCTCTCTCCTTATTCTCCGGGCAACTTGTCCTCTTCTGTTTCTCTTTCACTATGCCCTTTTCTGCTTTGTTGTGTGCTGCACACCTTCACCCGTCATGCACCCCTGTACCTGCTTTTCACCTTTCAGTGCCTATTGCACACTTCTCTTTACTTTTCATTGTGCTCTCCTGCACCTTCTTTTCTTCTCTGTGCTCTCTGGCACCCTCTGTGTTTCCTTTGGGTCGCTTGCGCCCCTTTCTCAGTTTCAGGTTGCTCTCACCCTCTCATGATTGTCCATTTTCATTTCACTGTCTGTCTCTCTTTTGGGTTACTTGTTCCCCTCTCCTTCTCGGGTCACTAGCACTACCTCTTATCTGCTTTTTTTGCGCTGCCATCCCACTTGTTCTGTCTTTCTTTTCATCTGAGCCTCTAGCGCACCTTTTCTTAACGTTCTGCTTCCTTTCTCTTGACACTTTCCAGCTTTCACTTGCTTCAATTTGGTGTTACCTTATTTTTGCTTTGCTTTGCTTTCTTCCTGCTTTCACTTCACCTGGCTCTTCCTTTCACAGCGTTCCTTCTCTGACCACCTGCACGCTACTGGGTCTAATTCCCTGCTTTGCGAAACTTATTCACAGTAGCGTGGTGCCGGTGAGCTGGTCAAGTAAGTTCAAATGGGTTTGGATCGAGGTCAGGGTCTCACCTCCTGCCCCTCAGATACCCCTGGGACCCACACACATCCCAGGGTAACAAGCACTGGCCTCACCAAGGCTGATAGGCTGCCTTCCATCCCACTCCCTGGAGACACGGCTTCTCGCCACCCTCCAGCCATTCACACACACCAGGCCAACGTCTCGGTGTCCTGCACTCCACCGGTTCGTCCGGGCTCCTTTCCTTGCAGCTTTCTGCTCCCTGGCCTCCTGGTTGCATCCAGCAACACCAGCTCGCTCTCTGTTCCTGGCAGAATGCCAATTTATATACTGTTGGTGAGAGTTAATGGGAGTCAGGTGTGCACAGTTGGGGAAACGTGTCTGACCTTGCCTGATTGTATTAGTGGGACATTTCAAAGATGTTAGTTGGTAGGCCTCACTTTGTATCCCTAAGTTGTTGCTATGAGTTATCTTCATTAAACTTGGTCACCTCTTCCTTATCCAAGTACTTGTACGAAAATGGTAGGGGGAGATAGGGTAAGGTGGAATTGATATTTAAGGGCCAAATCATTTTAAGGTGATTGATAGAGGAAAGAGGGGAGTCCCCTGGTCCCACCTGGGACCAGGGGACTCCCCTCATTTCATTTATTTCTGGTCTAAGCCAGGGGATTTCCCCTCATTTCATTTCTTCCTGGTCTAAGCCAGGGGTAGACAAATATGTTTTAAGGTTGAAACTATATGTCTGTCTTGTCTGACCCACCTCCTTGCCTGCCTTTGTTCTACTGTGACACTTCCACTTCCTTCTTGGATTAGGGACCCTGGTACCTGAATACCCCATGAAAGCTTCTAGGACGTCCTCCTCCTCCCCTGCCATCCCGTTGGAATACTGCGCCTCAACTGGGGTACTCCTTCAAGAACAACCCTGGGCTCCTCTATCCAGGTGATCCTCCCTCGCTAATCCACCCCCAGGTTTGGGATACAAGAGCGATGGCCCTCCCATGGTCACCTGAATAGATGATTCTTGGGGTCTACATGTGAGAATATCCCTAGAACACGGGCCACCCGGTGTATTGCTGTTGGTTACAGAGGGGTTCTTCGGGCTGTCCTTCTGACCTGTAGGCCATGCCAAAATATTGGAGTCGGGGTGGGGGGGGAAGATTCTTCTTGCCAGTGAAGGTTGGGAGAAAAACTGGGGACTTTAGATTGAGCGCCCAGTATAAGAGAGGCAAATTCGGGAAAATCTCAGCCAATGATAACCTCCTCCGGAAGGCCCGACATCACTGCTGATGGAATGATTTTATAAGTGTGCCTAATCCAAATGGGAATGGGTATTCTCGGGTAGATTTCCTGATCTCTGTGTACACACATAATCCAGACCTTCTTGGCTTGTTAAAGGTTATCAAAGGGGACCATATCAGATAGAATTGCAGTTTGTTTACTCCCCGAATCTGAGGGCCTGCACTGAGATCCCATTCACGATAGCGGGCTCATGGATGGATGAAGTTGGAATATCACCATTGTAGGCACTCGTAGTATCGACATTTTCGCCTTGTTCCTCCCATTCCTCGTCTGCTAGGCACCTGATTTCCATTGGCTCCTCTTTCCGATTTTGGGGAAAATTCCTAGTCCGGTGCCTGGGTTCTTTGCAAGAAAAGCAAACAAGAGTTGTGCTTATACTAGGTTTGCTTTCCTCTTATCTCATTTCCTCCTGACGTTTGATTTCTGGTCTTTTATCGGACCTCTCTCGGATGTATGGTTCCTTAGGTTGTATGGGGGTCTTGGTTTTATCTGGTTGGGAAGGATAGGGACGAGTAGACCCTTGGCTATCCTTCTTTCTCATCATTTCGATGTAAAAAGAGGAAGTGTTTATTGACCTGCCTAATTCTGAGCTGTTTCAATAGCAAGGATGAGGGTGGGTCTGTTTAATTGTAACACTGCTTTTTGGAAGAATGGCGGTAGGGAGTTCATAAACTGCTCTTTGGCCAGTTTTTTAAGAACTTCGGCTAAGGTTTTGCCTTTTAACCACAGAGAGAGGGTGTTTTTAATTTTCTCCCCCAATTCAATAGGTGTCTCACCCAGGTTGATTTTTAAGTTTTGTAACTTGCAGCAATAGAAGTTACTAGTTTGCCCTAATCTTTGCAATAGGGCTTCCTTGATCTCAGAGAATGTAGCTATTCTGGGAAGATTCAGGAGTTGGCAGGGTGTTTGAAGCTCGCCCTTTAAGAAGGGAACCAAAATAGCAGAGCTTCAAATCATCACTCCATTAAAATTGGGCGGCTAACCAGTCAAAGTTCAAGAAAACATTTCTCAAGTCCTCTCCCTCCTGGTAAGGCTGTGGAACTCCTTGGGGAATGCTAGGTTTTGCTTGAAATGCTATTAGTTTCTCAAGTCCTGCCTGTAAACAGTTTTCTGCCTCAATCTGATGGTCTGCTCGGCAGGCTAATACTTTCTCAATGGATGACATCGTTTTTTTGTTCAAACCTTTTTATTAGCATTTGGGAATGAAAAAGAACAGAAAGCACGACCCTCTTACCCCCAGGAAGTATCCCTTGAAAGCATACAGTAACACCGCACCCCCATTCAACCTGCACCTATCACCCAACCCTCCCCCTCCACCCAAACCAACCGCCACCCAACAAAGTTCAAATTCTCCCACCGGCCCATCCCAGAAGACTTGGTGACCATCACCTAGGTTCTGCCATGTCCAATGGCCTAATACAATCTGCATGATCCAGAGGCATCTAATGGTGACAGTGACTACGAGTGGATGCCATAGTTCTGTGCAATGTATTTGTTTTTTCTGACTTCCCTTCAGATCCTGAGTCCGAACATTTTTGGAGCTGGTGTCAGACCCCCTGCTCCAAAACCTTTTAGCTCTCAGGCAGCTGTTTCCGGAAGATGAAAGGTGGGTCTAGTTGAGACAGTTGGAGGATCTATGGCAGTTAATCCTTTTCCTACCAGCGCTGCTCCCAACCCACTAGTTCCAATATAGGTGTGGGGGTGTCCAATTTTTGGAATGAGGTGGTTCCACACGATTATATGGTATGTGGACAAGGCAAGGGTATCCAGGAGGAGTTGATTCTGAAAAAAACAAGTCCTGATGTTTAATAGGCATGTTAGTTTTTCCCAGGATCTCTTGTTTTACTACTAAGAATCAATCTTGGTCTTCTGCCTGTACAATATTTTTTTCCCCACTAAGCGGAAACACTATGAGTAGCATGAAGGTCTCAACTTTTATCAGTTGAAATGCATCCCACCGCTGACACCATATGTGAAAGAGGCATGATATCAAGAGAGACACAGGGCCTCATTACAAGCCTGGCAGCCTGGAAATTAGGGTGCCGGTAGCAACATACCAACACCCTTTCCGGCCCGCTTGACTACGAGAATGCCTGCAGGGGCCGGCTGGGCCCCTGCAGGCATTGTTTTCACAGAAGCACCGGCACTCTTAGCAATGGTGCCGGTGCTTCCGTGTCTGATAGGACTCCACAGGAATGGGGACTTAAACTTTCCGCCGCCTGGCATTCCGGCCTGCTGCCACCTGGAATATCCCAGTGGCACTGGGATGTTAGGCGGCGGAATGATGTTAAGTGGCAACCCGCTGGTAGCACCGGCGGGTTCACGCTGACCTCGTAAAGAGGCCCACAGACTCAAAAGTAACAGTTTGAAAACATTTATTATCAAACTCTGTGGGGTTAGTGTAATGCCTATCTGGCCCTAACTCTAAGAGGGTTGTTCCCTCAACTGATGTTTCTAAGGGCAGTCGATATCCATAATTCAAAAAAACAAAGTTTGTATGTGTCCAAACCTATGCTTGCCCTCATTCTTAAACCAAATGTGATAGGGGATCTCCTTAAAGGAAAAATGGTGATTCAAAATAAAATGGAAACCACTTCTGGTTTCAAGTAGTCTTACCAATAGGTGTAATTCTGTCAGTTCAAAATAGCTCAACTTGAAAGGGTTGCCCTTGGAACCTTCCATGTTGCAGCAAACCAATAAAGTTCACAAGGTCATTGGGCCTCTTTGGGTTCCCTTCCCCAAGCTTTGATCTTTCCAGTCCCGAACAAAAAGACACAGTTCCTGCTAGGCCTCTCAGGGATCCCCTTCCTCAAGTCTAGGCATAACTTCACAAAGTTCTGCAATGTCTTTAGTGGTCCTCTTAGGGTTTCCTTCTCCCAAGCTTAGGCCCCTCTCGGTCAAAAGATTCACTGTTTCTTATTTTACATTTCAACTGAGGATTCACAGTTCCATTTATGCCTCCCAGGGTTCCCTTCTTCAAGCGTAGGCCCTTTCTTACGAAGTTCACCAATGCCTCTTGTGGGCCTCTTATGGCCCCTTCCCCATGCCTAGGCCCCTCTGGTCTCAAACAAATAAAAGGTTCCTTTTGTCAGGATGTACCTTTCACTGTACAGTTCTTTCATGGAGGCAGTATCAGAGACTTTCGAGAATGCTGCGTTCTTTTCTCCTCCCAGGTGCGACCACTCTGAACCTCCAGCCCCTCTCCTTCTTCTCTGGCACCTTCTCTTCTGTGCCTCTTTCACTCTGTCATTTTCTGCTTTGCTGTGTGCCCTGCACACCTTCTTCTCCTGTCATGCACCCTTGCACCTGCTTTTCACCTTTCAGTGCCTCTTGCACACTTCTCTTTAATTTTCACTGTGCTCTCCTGCACCTTCTTTTCCTCCCTCATGCTCTCTGGCACCCTTTGCGTTTCCTTTGGGTTGCTTACACCCATTTCTCAGTTTCGAGTTGCTCTCACCCTCTCACCTCTCATGACACAGTGGTTGCCAGAATATCAAAAATGCTTTGACAAACTGAAGCAGATATTATGTAGCATACCTGTTTTGAAAGTAGCTGACTTTAATCGACCATTTTATTTGCAAACGGATGATTTCTATATTGGCATAGGAGCAGTGTTATTTCAATTATATGATGGGATAGAACATCCAGTCCTTTATATAAGTAGAAAACTATTTGATTGGGAGAACAATGGGCCATAAACCATTGAAAATACTATGTAACAGGAAGAAAGTTCAAGTTGGTCACTGATCATGCACTGTTGTAATGGTTGAGTTTGAGGAAAGAAACTAACGCTAGAGTTATGGGCTGGTATCTAGATTTGCAGCTGTATTGTTTCGTAGTGGAACATTGGAAAGGTTAAGAACAAGGCAATGTTGATTTCATTTCCGGGTTCCCCTTACAGGCTGAGAAAACCAGCGGCATTAGGGGAAGGGTATATGAAGAATCTGATGGATTCTCCTCAGAGACCTGGTCTAGGACCCTCCTAATGGGGGTGGGGAAAGGCAGGCGCTTTCTGATCCTGACCCTGGGGGTGGTGTACTGCGGGAGAGTCACATTTTATCAGACCGGGAAAACTCGGAGAAGCCCCTTTCTGACATTCCCTGTAATCCCTTCCTTTTATTGGCTTTTTTGGCGAATTAAAGAAGTGGGCAAACCTAACTTTGGTAAAAATTAACTACATGTCCCAGAATCCAATAGGGACTGAGATGAAGAAGAGAACTGAAGAGACATGTAGAAGTGGAGGACAGGAAATGAAGCCTAAAAGCCTTTGCCAGAATCAGGCAAATAACAGTAATGGCCTACTCCTCAAATCAGTTGCCCCACCGAAGAGGCATAAAAGCCTGCAGAAGGAGACTGAAGAAGGAACGAGCAGGAGCTGGAAGGCTGGCAGCAGTAGCAGAAGAAGTGCACAAGGCTGGCAGTACATCAGGAAGTGTGATCACTTAAGGGACGCCGGGATGTGGAGAAAGCAGATTTCACCTACAAGTTCTGAGAGGGTCCTGTGTTCACAAACCCTGCCATGCCGGCGTTGCACTGAGAGAGACGGGCTGAGAGTGAAGGTCTTCCCAGGTGCACCTAGTGGCTGTAATTGCAGAGCCATGACCATGCTGAAGCCCAAGTCCCATAGCAAGAAGCAAGCGGAGGGACAGAGGAGTGAAGGAGACTCCCAGTTGGCGTGGCCGGATCAAAGACACCTGGGCTGCAGAGGGTTATGGGTCCAAAGTGTGCCTAAAGCCACAGTGGAAGTGAAAAAAGTTGATGCAGCCCGCAACTGCAGTGTCCTGTGAGTAAAACTCAGCATTCAGCATTCAGGTTCACTCTTAAACCCTTGCCGGTAACTGTTACTAGCTCTAAAGTGACTTGCGTAAGAGAACCCAGTATAAACTATTCTTTGTTGTGAAAGCTATTCTTTACAATGGAAATGTATCACGCACACTTTTAGTAAAAGCTATAGTGCTCACATGTGAAGAAAAACCTTGTCAAACGTTTAAATGTTGACAGCGATTGGGCCTGGGAGAGCGGGGTACGTGTATTTCAGGGGCTCGCGGGTAGTTTCACACGTGATCGGGCCTGGGGGAGCGGGGTACGTGTATTTCAGGGGTGCGCGGGAAGTTTCACACGCGATTGGCCTGGGTACGTGTATTTCAGGGGTGTGCAGGAAGTTTCACGCGCGATTGGCCTGGGTACGTGTATTTCAGGGGTGCACGGGAAGTTTTACAGGTGAATTGGCAGTGTGGGTCCTCCCAGGTGCCCCCTCTACCCCCTCCACGGCCCCTGCAGGCAGCCCACACCACAGGGGACTACCCTGCACCCCTGGTCATGTCCCGCAGGCAGCCCATCCACCATGGGCATGCCCCTCAGCCAAGCCACATGTCACATTGCAATATGATCACTAACTCATGTCTCCCAGCACCCCCACTCCCCAGCAGTCAGGGGCACCTGCCAGCAGGCCCCCACTCATGTCCCCCAGCACCCCCACCCCCCAGCAGTCAGGGGAACCTGACAGCAGGCCCCCATTCATGTCCCCCAGCATCCCCACCCCCCGGCAGGCAGGGGCACCTGCCAGCAGGCCCCCACTCATGTCCCCGAGCACCCCCACCCCGCAGCAGTCAGGGGCACCTGCCAGCAGGCCCCCACTCATGTCCCACTCATGCCCCCCCAACATGTCAACATGACCCACAATCATGGCCCTCATGTCCACCAGAATCCCACGGCACGCCACCCCTGCCCAAATAACCAACCAAGCATAACATACACCCCACATAGAAATGGCCATTACATGAAACAACCCAAATGGCATGTATGTACATCAGCACATGTCCGTCTAAAAACACACACAATGGGTGCCAGTGAATGTGAACACCTACATCGTGACATGCATGAAACCAATGAGAGAATACCACACATCGAAGTACGGGAACAAATGTATTGATCAAAATATGTGGTGAAAGAAAATCAAATACCAAACAATGGACATAAGGAAAACAATGCAGAATGTCACATAATGATAAAAAAAGGAAATCAGAATCCAAAATATATGAAATCAAAAATGTCTCCAAAGTCTCCTTCCAACAAAGCAAATCCAAACCGAAATGAAAAAGTAAAATCCATTGCTCCATGGAAAAATCAAAAAAGAAAAAGCCGACAAATGCACACTCCAACTATTTACAAGGATGAAATCCTGGGTCCATGAGCCCAACTGTCCAAAGGAAACCTACAAAAAAGCCTACAGAATAAACAACTATATTAAAAAATGTGGGGCATACTCCATGCGCCCCAAAGGGAAGAAAAAAAGAAAGGAAACTTAACACTAATGAACTACATACAATGGCGGCGGGCAAGTCCAACGGCCCACTGGTTGATGTCATGGGCCAGGGCATCATCGAACTGCTGTTCAATGGCTTGGAGGCGGGCATGTTAACTGGCCTCGAGGTCTCGCAGGGATAATGCGGTGTCCAGCTCCAACTCCCTGCGAATACCCTTGAGGCACTCAGCCCGCCTCAGCGCCCTGCGCATTGAGTTCTCCGCCCTGACCATTGTGAGCCGTTCCTCCTCCGCCCGCCGCCGCTCCGCACCTATCTGCTGGCCCAACCGCTGCCACACGGAAGACACTCCCATTCCAGGGTTCTCCTGCCCTCCGGCCGATGCCTGCCCCTCAGATGTAGATGGCCCCGAGCCATGATGCCTCCCACATCGGGCCTGACGCTGCATCCGACGCAACTGCCTCTGCCAGCACAACGGCATCCAGAATGATGGAATCCACCGACGCCGTCGTGCACGTGCCCTGCCCGATGATGCCGGCACATCCTCCATCTGCTGGGGTCCAGTTGATGGTGTGTCCACCCCTGCTGGACCTCCGACTCCCGACTGTGGCAGGGATGGGAGCCCCACCGAGCAGGCTGCGTTGGTCGGGGCAGGTCCACAGGGGGCCCTGGTGGCATCTGGGCCGGAAGACGGCATGGAGAACGACTGGCGCATAGCCTCCACAGAGGAGGAGAGGATCGCCAGAGTGGCCGACACATGTACAAACCCCCCGACCATGGTCGCTCCCAACTGGGCCACGTTGGCACGCTGCTCTTCATGATGACGTGCATGCTCCCCCCGGAAAGCACGCATGTCAACACGGATGTCACGCGTGCGCAACGCGACTCCATTCAGGACCTTCTCCATACGGCCAGGGGTCCCCTCATCCGCAGGTAGAGGAGTGTCAGATGACATGGACATCCCCCCTACCTGCGGACGGGCCTGGGATGGGGCATCCCTGCTGGTGCATGGTGGTGCAGTCACAGTGTCAGGGACAGTGACATGCACAGGCCCCTCCACAGCGACCTGTGCTGCCTCCTGCCCCTGCCCCTGGACTGCACCACTTGCACCAGTGGTACCACCCCCACCAGGCCCCATGTGCAGCTCAGTAGCGGCCTCCTCCTCCTCTGTGGAAATCACCAACCTGGGTGGCTCCACACCGTCTTCCGCCGTTGCAAGCCCCTGTGGGGGCTCACCCACCCCTTCCGCTGCAGCCGTGGGGGCATCCCCGCCGCTTTGCTCCACAACACCATCTCCGCCCTCTTCTTCACTTGCCGCTGTGCAGAGGGAGACATAGAACACAAGCATCAGGGTACTGTACAATGGTCCCCTAGAGAGGAAGCAATGGCAGATGAGTGGCACTGTCAAACATCACTTCCATCATGTCCCTCCACAACACATGGGTCAGTGCAGGCAAAACACATTCAGTAACAGGCATGGCGCATGCTATGGACATTAGCATACATGTCCAAGGGACTCTTGAAACATACAATGTTGGTTTGAAACTCACATGCATCATGGGTCATGCCTATCACATGCACACACTTCACCGTAGTTTCATCCATCTGGCCTCGTACACCCCAGACACAGTGGATACAAGGATGACTAGGCTGCATCAGTGAATCTGAACATTGTCACAGACATGTGTCATGCATCCATGGCATTCACAAGTCACAGACACGCAGGTCAGACACACAGACATGGGCACCATACATGTACATGGCATCAGCACCCATCCCTCACCCCCACCCATGTCCAGGAACAGAGACTGGCATGCTCTCATGTGTCCATTCCGCATAGAGCTTCCCATGTTGCATTTAAACACATGCACCAACCATGTGGTTCACACATTACTGGTCTCACATGCATGACCATGATGTCACTGCACACACACACGCGTACATGGCCTATGTCACACATACAGGCAAGTATCAGACAACCAGCACACTACAACATGCCCTGTCTCACACAGCAATGCTTGGCCACTTACCGCTAAACTCCAGACGAGTCTGCCTCTCAAGGATCTGGGCGTGGAGCACTGGGCGTACGCGTTCCAGGACCCTCAGCTGGAGGGTACTCATGTGGCCATGGCCCCCCTCCACGAGGTGCCGGGCCTTTAAGAGGGTCCTGGACCTCAAGTCCTCCCAGCGCTTCTTGACTTGCTTGATGTTGCGGGTTGCCACCCCCTCCGCGTTGATGGCAACCACAAGGTCATCCCAGATCCTGTCCCATCCTTCCTTGTTGGCGCGTGATGATCTGAAGAGGGCATCATAATGCCCCAGGACAAGCTCCACCAGGACACCAACTTCCTTCTGACTGAAGCTGGTGGCCCTCTGCCCCTCTGGCTGGGGGTCGCCAGTGGTCTCAGATGGTGTTTGCCCCGACATGGCGACCCCCGAGGCAGGCGTGGGTGGGCAACTGGGTCCTGGGGCTGGGCTGTGGAGCGATGGTATACCAGTCGGGAGTCTTCTGTTCCAGCAGGGGTGGACACAGCAACTGGACCCCTGCAGATGGCAGATGTGCAGGCACAAAATGGCAGGGCACGATGGCAGCAAGCAGGCAGGCAGCAGCAGATGGCTCGTGGGAGGCTGGTTGGGGCTCTGGGGGCAGTAATTCGGCCTTTTGGGCAGGGGCGTGGTCTTCCGTGTGTTTTCGCGTGGCCAGCTTGATATGGAGTGATTTGGCACGTGAAATTCTTGCACGTCAGCGTGTGATTCGAGGAAAGTCCCTTAGCGCGTAGGTGCGTCAGCACGCATACGCGATTTCATTGGACCAAAGGCCCTCAGCGCGTAAGCGCGTCTGTGACGTACCGCGCACGGGCCTGTACGTGCTTTTCGTGGGGTGCGGTGCATGTGTTTTCAAGGCGTTGGGGTTCACACGCTATTACTTCACAGCGGGTGGGTGTTGGTTACGCGTTCTTCTACACGCAAGGCAGACGGTGAGTGGTACCCCGCTCGCCCAGGCCAATCGCATGTGAAACTTCACGCGCACCCCTGAAATACACGTACCCAGGACAATCGCGTGTGAAACTTCACGTGCACCCCTGAAATACACGTACCCAGGCCAATCGCGTGTGAAACTTCCCGCGCACCCCTGAAATACACGTACCCAGGCCAATCGCGTGTGAAACTTCCCGCCCACCCCTGAAATACGCGTAAACAGGCCAATCGCGTGTGAAACTTCCCGTGCACCCCTGAAATACACGTACCCAGGCCAATCGCGTGTGCAACTTCATGCGCACCCCTGAAATACACGTACCCAGGCCAATCGCATGTGAGCACTTCACGCGCACCCCTGAAATACACTTACCCAGGCCAATCGCGTGTGAAACTTCACGCGCACCCCTGAAATACACGTACCCAGGCCAATCGCGTGTGAAACTTCACGCGCACCCCTGAAATACACGTACCCAGGCCAATCGCGTGTGAAACTTCAAGCGCACCCCTGAAATACACGTACCCAGGGCAATCGCGTGTGAAACTTCACGTGCACCCCTGAAATACACGTACCTAGGCCTATCGCGTGTGAAACTTCACGCGAACCCCTGTAATACACCTACCCCGCTCCCCCAGGGCAAATAGTGTGTAGAACTTCCCGCGCACCCCTGAAATACACGCACACGCTATTTTTCACACAGCGGGTGTCCATGTTTGTCGCGTACCCCTTTGAACGTCATTTGTCCTAGAGGCCCACAGTATGGGACATTCTACATAGCTGTATATACCTGCTTTTTGTGGGCGCACATTTTGGCGCACATTTTTTTCATGCGCAGGGACGCGACCGCCTGCCTTCGTGTGGCGGACGTGTTTAGGTCTGTGCGCGTCTTTGCCCGTGCGCTGTTTTGCCCTATTCGATTCCATGAATACGTGTTGTAGGCGAGCGTGTGGGCGTTCCACGCACTTGCCTCCTGTACTTCCCCCGTGATGCCCACATTTTCACGAGTTGTTCCCCATTCCACGTGTCACGCCCCGTGTTCCGCCTACTTTTGTTATGTGCGCCGCGCTATGTGCGCTTTTGCTGTGGCATTAGCGCACGCCGTTAGGCGACCTGTGCGCCAGCGTGAGCCGCGCACTTTTTCAGCGCACATCCCAGATTTTACTCGCGCACAGACTTCCATGAATAGATGTGCGCTGGTTTCCCTGCGATATTCGCACTTGCACTGCGATTTTCGCTCTTTCACTGCGAATCGCACATTTTCGCATGCTTGCGCCGATATTTTCAGCGCACATTAATTCCATGAATCGGCCTGTTAATGTTTAAGGTCTACCTTAAAGAGTGGTTGCGTATGCCAAAACTTGTTTTTTCTTTGAAGACTGAACCTTGTAACACCAAGACCAAATATTCTTTAAATGAAGATTTTGTTGTATTAATAAGAAGAACAAGCATTACCGAGAGGTGAACCCTTTCTATAATGAAGAAAGCCCTGTTTAAATCAATCCACCTATCTGGTGAAGTTGTTAAAGGTCCAGTGTCCTCTGATACAAGTGAAACATTGTTATTTGAAGTTGGAAGTGCCACAATACCGCTTTAATGTAGCTGCTGGAACCAAGAAGGTGTACACAAAGCTGGGGAAGGGAACTGGGTGCTTGTAAGAAGATTCACCAAATAACTTGTAATGCTGAGACTTTTGAAGTTGGCATAAAGTCAGTCTGGAAGCAGAAGCAGATTATCCTTGTGGCAGTAAGGCAGACAGAAGAGGCAAAGAGGCTGCCCGTTTCTTAGAGCATGGGAAAGAAGAGTGCCTTGCCTACCTGTAGAGGTCGAAGTGTCTTGTATTTAAAATGCCTAACCATTCTAATATATAAAGTTGAAGCCGAAATACCAGAACTGTGGTTGTGTATAATACTGTCAGTGGCTGTCCCATTGAAGTTAATTGAAGTAGTGGCATACTGTGAACCAAGGAGTCTGTTCCATAGTAACAGTATTAGAAAGGTGGTTGTCAAGAGGAAAGCAACAACTCAAGAAGAATCATCCTGACAATTATAGTGAATGTATTGCAGAGGTTATGAACACTTGTAGGATTGTAGAAGGAGAAGTTGATCATCTATTCTTTGAACTACAGTAAAACAATCCTGGAAGTGTGAGACAGGTATGGTATCAAGAGCCGACATAAACAAGTGAAACGCAGTTTGAAAACATTTATACTCAATGGTCAGCATGGTGTAATGACTAACTCGCCCTAACTCTAAGACGGGAATGTTCCCTAATGGAAAGAAAACTAAGAGAAGTCTAAGTCTGTCAGTCCAAAACAAAATATTGGGCCTTGTTATAACTTGTGCGGAATGGGTTTGACAGCGCGGTAATGGTGCCGGTGCCATTAAACCCATTACGCACAATTACGAGGTCCCCTCGCGGGACCAGCTCTGGACGTCTGGTTTTTCCAGACGTCCATAGCGGGTCCCGCGAGGGGACCAGGGAGCTAACAGGCCCGATCGTAATGGGCCTATTGTTAGCTCCCTCCCCATTCCCATTGAGCCTTATGAGGGCTCGAATGGGAATGGGGAAGGACCGGGCCCGGGTTCCCTGAAGGAGGAAATACCGGGCCCTCCATACTCGGAATGGCCCGGTATTTCCCCATTCAGGGAACCCGGACCCAGACACGATTTTGGAGGCAGCCATGCACTTATACGGCTATCTCTAAAGTCGTAATGAGGCCCATTGTCTGTGTCAAAACCTATGCTTATCCTCACTTCTACAGAATAATAGGGTGAATGGGATTTGGCCAACTCAATAGTGTTCAAAGTAAAGTTAATATGACAATGGAGCCTTTCTGCAGCTCCCTTCCCCAAGTTTAAGGCACTCAGTATTATAAAGTTCCACAAGTCTCTCAGGTTTCACTTGGCAAAGAAAAGTTCACTTGGCACAAAGTTCACTTGGCAAAAGAAATTCATTGTGCCTTTTCCTGGTAAGTTCTTTAGGCTTCTCCTGGCCTCATGTCTGTGAACCCAGAAGCCCTTCAGATCATGCAGCTTCTTGCTTTCAATTGGGCTCCCCTTGTCGTGGCACAGTTGTCGGGCCGCACAGTCCACCCATTACAGGTTGTACAACCAGGTGCCTTATCCTTAATATAGTTCTATTTTCCTTATACTGGGGTCTCTGCACCCAACCTGGATCAATCTCCCACCTGGTGTCCACCCTGATGCTTTTCCAACACTCTTTTCTTATTCTGGGGTCTCTGCGACCAGCCTGGATCAATCTCCCGCATGGTGGCCATCCCGATGCTTTCCCAACACTCTTTGTTTGTTGTCAACACATTTCTATCAGTTTTGCGAATTTTGCTCCCACTTAATTTCCTGCACAGCTCCCCCTTTTTAGGATCTGTATGTCGCTCACTTTTCATGTCCGCGCACAGCTCTCCACTTTGCAGACACTGCCTTTCTTTAGAGAGTCATTCAAGAACGTGTAATCATACACGTAACCACTCTGACACTACGTAGCCTTGCAATTCCATTTGTCAATTTCCCCCGATGCGTCTCCAGTCTTACGTTTTTAGGATACAACGTTGTCTGTTGCCTCCTTACTTCAATGCACACTGGGCTCTCACTGCGCTTCACTCACTGGAGGTGTTTTCTTTGTTCTTGGGTTAACATCTTTGTTATCTGAGGTCAGGGTCTCCCCACCTGCCCCTCAGACACAACTGGGCTCCTGCTCTGGCCCAGGGAAATGAGTATTTCATTTTACCAATACATTTCTCCCATCTTTGACCTTCTCTTCTTTGATGGAAACAGGGGTCTGTGGACACGCTTCTCTCAGATGCTTCCTTACACAGATCATCAGTGTCTCGGCGTCCTTGTTTCTTCCAGCTAGTTTTGGGCAGCCACGGCTTCTCAGCTTTCCTCCCAACTCACTCTCTTTGCTGATTGCTAGTGTTCCTTTTATACTCTCCTGAAGTCTTTATGGGCTGAAGGTGGGCATGGTTGATTTCAATTGCCTGACCCTGCCTGGCCTTGTTAGCGGAAAATGCCCCATAAAGATGTTGATCTGCCTCTATCTGCATCTTCTTCGTTCCAGTACCATAGTGGTATTTCTCATAGGAAATCTGTACTCCTCTTGATTTCATCTTCTTTATCACAGTACTTCAGTGATATGTGGAATATTTTTACCCACTCCAATGTGCCTTACTACATCACTTTACTGCGATGGTGAAAGAAACAGCCCAAAATGACTGTGCTGACTCCTGTGTGCGCCAAAATCTTTAAAACTGCATTTGTGTCATAACCGGAAAAAGGCTGCACACCCTGCCACGCACAGTTCAGGTGGGGTGAAAACAGAGTCCTCACTGCAGGAGCATGCCAGTGGCCTCTGCCACAATCAACATGGAGCAAAGTTAACAAAACAGCATCATTGTTCTGGAAACCCAAAATGCCTCTTTTTAAATCTCATTTTTCAACCTTCAAAGTGCTGTTTTGGCGCCAAATCCATTCATTTCTCATAAACCACTGTGATCAAAAAGGCCCTGAAATGTTCTGGATCATCCATTGTGGCTTCTTAGGAACCGGGCCTCATTGTATGACGGCTCCTGGCAACAGTATCCTTTGAAAAGCAAACTAGGGACTGTGTTTTTATTTTTCCACAGTGAGACGCGGCTAAAAATTTGCAACAAGTATCAGAATCAGCTGTGCAGAGAGAGACTCTAAACAAAGGCATGATACATGTATCCATGCTGCAAACCATTCCAGCACTCAAGGGAAGGACTAGCACTGACTAAAATGGGTATTTGCTGCAGAGGAAAACCGAATTTAAAAGAAGTAAGTTACATGTGCTTTTTCCTGAATGAAGAGCAAAATCGCCTATTTCAAAAGTATATTATTGTGGAAAGGTTTGATTATTCAAGAATGTAAAATGGATTTGCTACTGTTACAAACACACATATAAACTCTTTAATTCTATATGTTTAAAGTTGAGAGTTAAAAGTATACATCAAAGCAAAAACCCAAGCTGAATGTCAAACTGTCAAAGAAAAAAAACTGCTATCCCAAGTGCCAGCCCTGAGAAAGGGTGACACCTCATAAACCTCTACAGCAGGAAATGCTAATTGCCAGCATGGGGGCTTTGAATCCCAAGACAATGGGGGGTTGCCCAGTGCATCAGACATGCGTCTTTGCCTAAGGCTGAGACAATAGCAGGCTAAGATTCTCACCTGTCAAGTGTGAAAGGCGGGAAACTTCAGTCAAAGGAAAGAGGTCCTCATCCTGTTTCAAAGGAATTTGACAGCTGCTGCCAGTTGAAAGAAAAGAAAAAAAACTGCTGAGGACAATTTGGTGTTTAAATGCCTATTTGTAATTGAACTTTAAAGACATGTAACTTTGCCACAAGAATGAGGAGAAGTCTGAAAGTTTGTAGTTTTAACTCTAATTGTATGCTCTTTCTTTGAAGACCCTGTATTGTATAAGGAACAGAAGTTGTGAAAAATAACTGTTTGTGGGGAAAGTATTGAATGTGCGTACATGACATTATGTACACCTATCCCAGGAGTAATTGTGCATCTATGCATCTATGTACAAAATTGGGAAATGTTAGGCCAAATCTTTCATGGTTAAAATTGCCAAAGAAGTGTAACCACTGAATAGAGGAAATGAGTTGTAATAAAAGTTTGTAAGAAACTAGATGTTAAAAAAAACATTTTTTACAAACAATTGCCAAAATGTAGCAGAAAGGCAAAGCCAGGTCTCCCAGACTTGGGACTTGGATTGAAATGTGACCCACGAGATATGTAACATGTGCATCTGATTTTCTTAGAGGTCATAATGGCATTAATATGTATTTGTGGGAAAGTTAGATTTTGATCCCAATAGCTATGGGAGGTTTCCAGACATTGTAAAGATCATCTCATAAAACATGACATCCCTTTGTGTCATCCAATCAGCGAAAAGCAAGGCAGAGATTATGCTCTTGCCCAATCATAGCATCATGGGCACGGACAGTAGGCTTGCCCCTGCCCTATAATTTAGTGATGTCATTTGGCATGATAAATAAGAGAACCTCACAGCCCACAAGAGACTGATTTCGGACTTCATCCTGATTTCTGCGTGGTGCCCTGTTCCTGAATTCTTCATCTTTGCTCCTGATTCTACTTACAAAGCTAAGGCCTCAGCATTGCTGAACTCCCTTTTCAGCTAAGCCCAAATTCTGAAGCAATCCTAAAAATCCAAGGGAAGCATTTTTGATCCAGTCTGGCTTGCTACTACTAAGGCTTGCCTGCAGCAAACTTGCCATCCCACTGATCTCCCATCTCCAGTGCAGTCCAGTGCAATCTCCAGTCCAAGGTGCCAGTCCAGGTGACCAGAACTGCACAGCTGACCTTATCCCACCAGATGTGCCCTGCTGTCCTTGGTTAGACTGATCTGTGTGATGACCAGAACCCTTGAAGGTCCAGAATCTTAAATTACAGTGGACTGTAAGTATTCATAGGAAGCATAGAAAATCATAGCATTTCTTGCCTTGTTTGTTCCATTCCAATCTCAGTCATCCTATCCTTACCTTAAGAACTTGTAACATTGTCTTAACCATTCTTGAAACCTTGCCTTGATTCTTTGCGCTAGTGCTAAACTAACTTAAATACTTGCCTTGTGAAACCCCTTAAATCCTTCCTCTGGTAATCAGACTGAGTCAGCCAGGGCAGACACGGAGGTGCTGGGGTTGGTACAGCGGATCAGCTCTAGAGCTTACTGTGTGTTCAATCTGTTAACCTAGCCTGAATGCCCTAGTGTAGAATAAAACTATCCTGGTAAAAATTGATTTCTGTTTTCTTTTTCACGCCTTTATTTTCCAAAAACGCCTCTCATTTAACCTTGAATATCTCACTCAATTTAATAGCTAGAGACTTAATTTCAACTCTGATTTATACATAAGACCTTTAGCTACATCCCAAAACATGTATTTCACTTGTTTTTCTTAAAAACCTTTAGTGAATTTTAGGCGGGAATTCGCATTTCTGCAAAGTTTTACACGTGTGATGTTCAATTTCACTTATTGCCAAACTTTCATTAAGATCCAAAGTGCTTACTTTTGCTCATCCTATAGCTTATAATTGTTAGCATCTTGTCAATGTTGCTCCCATAGAAATCTATACTGACTTAAGGATTTTTACATATTTTTCATTGTTTGCTAAGCCATTTTTTCGAATGTCATTTTAAAAGTGTAAGATTTCAAATCTGTTTTTCTCTCTTGTTTGGGGTGTGAAGGTTGTATTCAAATCCTGTACACTGTTCTTTATTCCTGAATACCTGCTGCTTACTCACATCTATTTAGAATTGCTTAATTGTGGGTTAAGGAATTTTGCAGGGGGAAATCTTAACTCAACTGCTATCTTTCATACCTTACATACCTTACTCTCTGTTATTATCACCACATTGGTGATTGCTGCTCCCTATTCACAAGTGTATGCTTGATTTGAAGTTTAAATAAATAACTATTACCTTTAACAACCAGCCTGATTCCTGGTCCATTGTGACCTGGGGGTATTTTGAGAAGGGATGTGATATGAGTGGTATATCACTCAGACTATTGAACCTATACACATAATAAAATAAGTATTTCATTTGTGCGCTGCATGGTAGGCAGAGACCAGTGTGTATCGCTTGATTGAAATCCTTAACAGATTTGGGGGCTCATGCCTGATTTTGAGTTAGAGTTACCACCCGTGACAGTCTAACACAACAGACTAACCTGCAGGGTAGAGAAACCTTGGTTGGTTGGTGTACTGTGCTACACTGTACAAGCACCTCTCAAAATAAATACTCAAAAGACCAGGCTGGTCTGTAAAAGTAAAAGTAAATCAACCCCGAAATAATTAATAAAGAAATGGATATTTCCAAAATGGCGATTCCTGTTGAAATTAGCATCGCTAGGGAGTACCTCCTGCACAAGCTTTTTGTCAGGGTTGAGTGGCCAGAACAGAATTAACATCTCTGGCTGCGGGAAATCACAGAGCAAGTCACTGTCATGGACTTGGATACATGGTAGGACAAGGGCCCATTACACCAAGCTCTTAGTGAACTGTATATGGCCCCAAAAGTTAAAGAGGAGCAAAGTAATATTGCCAGAATAGCGGCCTGCCTATACCTCCACATAGGAGTGATGCAGGAAAAGCACGCTGAAAACATAGTTCTGGCACAAAATCAAACTGAAGCACTAGAAATAATCCAGAATGATCTCGACTCTGCAGAACAAAGGCTACACAAGAGCCAAGAATTAGAGGCAGAATCTGGACAGTATGTCACAAAATTAAAAGAAGATTTGTCTCTCCTACAGCAAGAGAAGGCAGAGCAAGACACCCAATTACAGGCACTAAAAGAGGAGTGTCAGAACAGGGTTAGCTCTTTACAACAGAGTCAACAGAAACTGGTGCATCAATTAAATTATAATAGAGTCTGTGCAGAACAGATAGTTACCCTACAAAACCACATAGAAACCTTGAAAGAGGAAAATAATGAATTAATTGTGAAAGACATCCACTCTCGAGAGGAATTTGATGAGGTGCGCCAGAAATCCCATACTATAAAAAAAACAAAGGGATGACCTGGCTGAACAGAGGGGCACACTAAGTCAGGAGAGACTCTCCTTAGGCCAGGAAGTAAGCCAATTGAAAACCGAGCTAAAGGGAAGAAAGCTGGCCCTCCAGAAGCTCAATGAATTACAGAGAGAATATGGGAAGCTACTAGAGCACACCAGACGGGTGGAGGATGCTCTGGAAAAGAACACCCAGACCAATAATGCTAAAACACAGGAGGTGAGTCTCCTGCAGCAGAAATTGGCCCAGTACTCTGATACCAGGCAGGAAGCACAGACAGACAATGAGGCTCTCTGTGAAAAGAATAATGTGCTCCACCAACAGATAGCAATGCAAGAGTGAATCATTGAGACCACTAAGGCCTTGATAGAGGAACAAAAGGCTCAGATTTGTGCTTATCAGGGAATAGTGGCTGAAAGAGAAAAGGTAGAGAGGGACAGAGCAACCCCTGATCCTAACATCAGGACCCATGTTCTCCGGGACCCAAACCCCTTCAATACCATGAACTCTGCCAGCTTCATGTCCACTGGCTCATATGAACCAGGGGCCATGCGGATGGTATACTTCAACAGAGTTGGTAAGATGGGACTGACAGATCAGCACCCCCCAGAAATTGATGGACGGGTGTCCCTGTACCGATCCCCAAAGATTAGGGCTAATATCTCTGACCAGGAAACTCAGATGAGGGGAGAGTCAGGGAATTGGATCCTCAAAAATACCGCCTATCAAAATATCAGTTTGTTAAATTTGGTGGGGAACTCCAGGAAAGCTAGGGCTGGGGGGGTGTATTCCGGCAATCCTGGGAGCAGGGGAGAGTCGGAAGACTCTTCGGAGCACTACAGGAATAGGGAAACTAGGCCCCCACATTCTGCAAGCCCTTCTGAAGCTTGCAGAATCAGGGAGTGCCTAGAGGATCAAGAAGCCACCTCCAGTAGTAGTGCCTCTGAGTCTGAGGACAAGTGGACTCGGGTGACTAAAACCAAAAAGGCAAACATAATCAAGAGATCTATTCAGAAAGATCCCCTTAAGCAGATCAAGGCCATTAGGGGTGTTATAACTCCCTATCATAAAAATGCAAAGTATTTGATCTGGGAACACTTTGAATTATATGAACAGAAGATGGACAATTTTCGCCTGAAAGATAGCCAGAATTGCAACCAGTGTGTGAAATGGACATTTTCTCCTGAATACTCCAGTTTTTTTGCAGGGCTGGAGAATCAGAATCACTCAAGATGGTCCACCTACAGGGCAGCCATCTTAAAACACTTCTCTGCACATAGAAACCCCAAGAGGCCCACAAGGCAGCCTACAATCTGCAGTGCTGGGAGGATCAGGCCCCACAAGAATTTGTGCAGAAACTCAAACATGCCTTTGCACAGACCACCAGGAGGGTTCGCACAGATAGTAGGGAGTTCATCAACACCTTTTTCCATGCACTCCCCAAATATATAATGACCCAGGTGGTGAGGGGCTTTCATGAAAAGAGATCACTAGACTGGGTCATAGAACAGGCGACCCGTATTTATGGGGTACATGAACCTGTAGATAGTAAAAATACAAATAAAACCCCCAAACCAGCCAACACCCCTACTGCTGCTAAGGTGGCGGAGTTGAAGGTTGCCCCCATTTTAGATCTGGAGATGGGGGAGGGGCCTAAAAATATACCGGTACAAAATTCTTCCAGCCAAAGAACCAGAAGGCCCTTGGCCAATCCCATGCAGGTAGTAGTCGGAGAAGTAATCCCAAAAATGGGACCCCCCAACTCCCCTGATTACATTAGCCCCTGATACAAGGGTAACAAACCCATCCTGGGTTATGTGTGGACTCCCCCAGCACAAGTGGGGGGTATCCAACCAGGTAGGTACCAACTCAGGAAACTTCCCTCCGAACTTTCCCCAGGAAGACAGTAATCCCCCAAATGCCAGGTTGAGTTTCTTTCCCTGGTACCCTCAAAACCTCAACCTACAAAATAACCCTACTTTCTTTCCCTAATTTCCTGAGCCCAAACAGCCCAATCCGGGAGAGGGAGGCCAAGGGTGGAGGTTACTCCAATTTTCCAAACCCAGGATACTATGGGAGAAGGCACAGTTACCCTTCCCGTGAGTCACCAAGAATGGACCAGAGACCCCCGTACCAGCCAGAACGAGTGTCACAACTGTAGCGCAAGGTCCAGAACCTGTCCCAAGATCTGGGTCGCATGTTGAGGGCTCAACAGAACCCTCAGATGAACATTGCGGCTCAGAACCCCACAAACCAAGGGTCTGGTACTCCAGAACAATGACGGGGAGAGAACCCTGTCAATTCATTGGTTCCAAAGGCGGAAGCACAGGGGGAAGGGAGGTGTAAAGCATTAGACAAAGCTTCCTTCCCCACCTGTGAAGAGCCCCTGGATACCCAGGAACCGGTACCAAAATCTCCTGCCCCCGAAAGTCTGCAAACCAAGGAACAGAGGGCGATTAGGAGAAATAAAGGACCTAAAAAGACCCATTTTGTGGAGTAGGTTAGTGTCCGCCAATTTGAAGGAGAGGGGTACTCGGAGGACTGAGGAAAAAGATCTTCTCCTTCAGGGATGGAGGAACTCCTCCCAAAGAAAAATGGATCCCAAGAGATCCTAATGAAGACTGGGTGAATGTGGGGACTGAGTTAGAATCGGCCATTATTGAACCCCAGAATGATAATTTGGGAAACCCCACTGCCCAAACCTTTTCTGTTGACTGCCACCAAAAAAGGGGGGTGGCCCAGAATCAGAACCAGGGGAGCCCAAAACTCCCCCAATATCCAACTGCCATATTTTTCTTACAGATCCCCAAGCTCCCACACAGAATCATGTCCAAACTATCCCTGTGTCAAAATCAAGAATCAAGAAACTAACCAACCAACTGGCCCAAAATGCACATTATCTTTGCCCCCTTGAGGAGAAGGAGGAAAGATTTTATGCCCCGGTCCAAGTACAAGGGCAATGTACATTTTTGGCACTGGTGGACACTGGATCCCAAGCCACTCTTCTGTCAAAGATAGCCTTTGATCAGCTGAATTCAGGAAGGGGGGAGAGATACCAGATCCATTTCACCCCTCTTCCTGGACAACTTCGATGGGAATTAAATTCCTGCCGAGGGGACTGCAGATCTGGAAATTAAAATCGAGCGACACAAGGTTATACACCTGGTCATAGTCATGATGCTGTAGGGCACATCCTGTCTACTAGGGAAAGACATCCTGCGAAGGTTGTCCCCCCCTAATAGACTGCGTGAACAAGGCCCTCTGGACCCAGACTAACCGGCCAATAAAATTAAAACCTAGTGTCAACCATGTTAGTTTAAATGGCGCATGCCACATGGTTGAACAAAAACAGAATCATATTGAGTTCCATTTTCAAAACAACCAAATCCCTGACGTGACAGTAATTGCAGTAGGACAACAAACTGGTGATGGGAATTCCTCTCTATTTCTGAAAATCATCCTTCCTTCCAGTTTCAAGTGGCATTCCACACTGGAAGGAAATACTCTGAAATTGTATACTAATTCCCAATCAGAAAATCCCACTTCCAAAGTCCAAAATGATGAGAAAGCAGCTCAAAGCTTAGCTGACTTTCAGAAGATTAGAGAACACTTATTTATCCTGATTCAGTTAAATGAGGGGAGGGAATCTGTTCTCGACCCAGTGTGCGTGAACAACGGTAAGAGCTTCACCAGCGAACCATGTTCCGAAAAACTCCATAAAGATCCAACCATTCCCACATTTAAATTGATAGACAAATGGGAAACTGACCTGGAAACCCCCAATTCCAAACATCTCCTGCTTAGCAGGTGTATGCTCAAAATCTCTATAGGCAACAAATACAAAGTACATAACTGTTGGTTTGTGCGAGATGTCTGTGCTGCATTCTATTTAAGCAGTGGCATTCGCAATCGCTTTGCCATTAATTTGGACCTGATAAACTACAAAGCCTGGTCCCGATTAGGGGGTAATCCCATGGACTTTGATGATTCAGAAAAAGCATTTTGGTCAGCCCAATTGCTGCCATATGCAGTTGAATTTCAAATTGGAGAGGAAGTCACCATCCCAGGACGGACACGACTATTCCCACTTAAAGTAAAAATTAAGAGGACAGAACTGCAAAATCCTGACGCATATGTTCACCTCAACGCCCATCTCCAACAGCAAGGGTTGGGGTTAAACCCAACACCATTAATCAATATAGAACACAACACCATTCCAATATTGGTGGATAACAGTGACCTTAGGAGTTATTGGAATGGCGGTTGATGACCAACATTTTTCCATGGGTTTAGGTAATGAACTGATAGGACGAGGACCGAGCCCCAATTACTATTTTGCAGTGATAGCGACATTGACATAACACCGGACAGGATTTTCATCCAGCATGGGGGGAATTTCCTGGTGTACTCTTCCTGCCCTTATGGTAAGGAAGAGGTGACCTGTGACTTCAGGAGGGAAGAGGTGATCTTCCAAGTCCACAAGGACTTCCTTCCCTGCCTGAAACCCTCTGTTCAGATCAATGCTTTAACCAGGGACTTCTCTACCCAGCTGGAGGAGGCCGCTGAGATGGCCAAACCAGACGTTTTTCCGGGCTTCAAGCAGATGGTTGAAGAGAGAGTCAACCTAGCTGATGCCTGTGAGACTGTGGAGCTAAAGCTGAAACAAGTTTCTTAGATTTTCAGGATCTCTTTTCGGTGGACTCATATGACTGTGGTTGCACGGAAATCCATACAACAATAATTCCCTGGTATGACTCCAGTGTTTGTGAAGCAATATCACTTGCCTCTCGCATCCATGGAGTCCTTCACAGACATAATTAAAAACCTTGAGTCCCTTGGGATAATTTGTCCAGTCCACAGCACCTTTAATAATCTGGTGCTGGGGATTTTAAAAACCAATGGCCAGTGGAGACTCTGTGCTGGCCTAAGGGAGCTAAACAAACAGGGCAACACGTCCCGATGGCCCCTCCCTTACATTGACCAAGGGCTGGCCCAGATCCAGGGGTCAAAGGTATCCTGCCATTGACCTGACCAATGGGTAGTGGACTGTGCATGTCAGTAGGGAGGACCAATACAAGCTGGCCTTTACCTTTGGGGGGCAGCAGTACACATGGACCCGGACTCCCTTCAGATACATCAACTCCGGCAACAAATTTAATATCTTCTTACACAAAGCCATCCCAGACGTGGGTGAAAGGGGTAACCTGGCCTATGTAGATGATGTTCTGACTTAAAGCTGAACTGTGGAGTAACACATAGCGGAAATCTGTTATGTTCTAACACAGTTGAGGGTTGCCGGAGCAAAACTATCTTTCCAAAAGGCACAGTGGTGCAGGTCCCGTGTCAATTTCATGGGGCATGAGATAACTCCTGAGGGTCTCTGTCCCCAGGAAAAGAAAGTGGAAGCACTCCTGAAACGAAAAGACCCCACAACTCTGCGTGAGCTAAGGAGCATCCTTGGATTGACTAATTACAGTAGAAAGTTCATTGAGGATTACGCAGAGATCACAAAACCCCTGATCCATCTGTTGAAGGGGGGGTCAAGTGGGAGTAGGGTCCAGAACAAGCCAAGGCAGTAAAACAACTCATAAGAAGCCTCTCACAAGCGCCTTGTCTAGCTTACCCTGTCAAAATCAAGGAGTTCTTCTTGGAGACAGGGTTCTCAAATACATGCTTGACCGCAGTGTTATTTTATTTTTTTTATTATTTTTTTATTGACATTAGTTTTGTAAATGAAATACAAACTTTTTTGTCATTCCCTACATGGTTTACATATTGCGATCCTTTTAAAAGAGGCGAAGGTTCAAAAAATGAAATTAATAAGATGGTGGAAACAAGCAGAAGTGTAGAAACTAAAGGAAATATGCTGAGTCCAGCAACTAATTGTCTCATGTTGCATCGAAATTTGGTAGAATCGAGTCCATGAAGTTAATGGTTGCACAAGTTAGTTGGGTGTTTGTCCCTGAGATTACATAGTTCCACCTATCCTGCATATTTCCGTTTTTTGGCGCGAATCGTGCCAAATGCAAAGAGCATTGGGCGACGATTTCTGGGCACTCCGTTATCAAATGATTACTCGTTTCCACGTCTTTTGAACAAAACCGGCAGATATTGCTCAATGTCATTAGAACCTTCCTTTGCGTCAGAATCTGGCGAGTTTTATAGAGGTTTAGCCGTAATCTTAGAAATTAATTTCTGTGGTGTCGAGAAGGAAATTTCATAAGGTATCTTGGCAGATCTCCAAGCCTATTTGATGACAATCCCAGATCAATTGATGAAGTTAAAGCACTTCGTTTATTCGTATTTGTTATCCAGTTCCATTGGTGGAACTTTTTTTCCGCTACCTGCGGAGTAGACAATAGCAGGTTCATGTTGATGTTGGCTTCAAGTAGGATTGCCTTCAGTTTTGCTTCCCATTGATTTAATAGGCCGGCTGACGGATCATTGGTTTTTTCATTTAGGATCTCATAGGCTTTTTCTGGTGGTGAGAGTCGCATTTTTCGAAACGCTGAAAGCGACTTCCAAACCACTAAATTGTGTAGCTAATCTAGGCCCAGTTCATATCTAATTGCAACCATTGATAGACATTGAGGTCATTTCAAGACTTTTCGCCAGAAAAAAACCTCAATTTGAGTCCAAAAGTCTGCATTTATGTTCCACCCTCCCTCGCTTCCAAATGTAACTGCAGGAGATACTTTTTGCATGCAAAAAATTATTATAGGTTGCAGAGAGAATTTGCCATATTTAGCATGCAGTTTCGAACCTTGTTGAGCAAAAATCTTCATACGGGATAGGACATCAAAGGTCCAGCTCCATTCTCTGATTGAGGTGTTAAACAACACTCCGAGGTAACAAATTGCTTCGGTTTTCGTTAGAGCTTCATTAATAACTTTCCAATTGAACAATGGCTTCTTTGCTTGCGTCTTTTGGCCAAAGGCAATGACTTTTGATTTCTTGACGTTTATTGCCAGGTGATTTTGAGTTAGGTAAGCTTGTAAGGCTGTCGGGAGTCTTCGGAGGCCAATTTCGGTGGAATCAAGTAAGAGTATGTCGTCAGCATAGATTAACCAGCTTAGCTGTTAGCCATTCGCCTTCGGTGGAAATGACCTTGTTGGTGACAAAGCTGCTGGAAGGTCTGAGATAAACAATTTAAATAGTAATGCGGTTAATGGGCAGCCCTGTTTCACACCTTTTGTTGTTACAACTTCGTCTGTTAGGTCTCCTTCAGTGTTTGTGCGCACACGAATGGTGGTGTTCGAATTGGAGTGCCATTAAGGGCGACAGTAATTGTGATGGGCAACCCCAGGCCTTGAGTTTTGCCCATAACAGTTGTCGATTAACGGTGTCAAAGGCCTGTTTAAGGTCAACGAATGCAAGAAACAGCCTTTTCTTGCGATTCAGGGCGTCCAACTTTACCAGATTTAGAAGCAATAGGTTTAATTCCACTCCCACTCCTTTTGTGAAGCCAGTTTGCCTTTCGTCGATCAGTTTTGCTTCTTCAGCCCATCTTGCAAGTTTTTTTTGTAAAAACGTGGCAAATATTTTGCCCGTAGTATCGAGCAGCGCAATAGGACGGTAATTTGCCGGATCTTCACGGTTTCCTTTTTTAAACACTGGTACGATCACTGCTGATGTCCACGAAGCCGGAAGAGTTAGTGTTGCTGCTATTCGATCAAATAGGGTTTTGATGAAATTTGCCCAATTTTTGCTATTTGCTTTTAGCATTAAATTTGATATGCCATCCGGGCCCGCCGCCCTTGAGTTCTTCAACTTTCTGATAGCGTTTTCTATATCTTCCGCAGTTTCGGTAATGTTCCATTTGCTGCTTTCCAGCAGTGTTGTTCCAATTACGTCAGCATCCAGGGATGTGAATACAGACGTGTGGTGTTTTACCCAACTTGCTGCGGACACACCATTTGATAATGCGAACGCTTGTTTTAGATGGCCGTTGTTAATTAGTTCCCAGATGTTTTTGCTGTCTTTGCGTGTTATTAAACGCAGAATTTGTTCTGCTTGATCTTGGTCTCAGATGCAGTTAAATGATTATAGCCAGTTTCGGTAACGTAATCGTCTCTTCGCAATTAGTACGCTTGCATTTGCATCGGCTAGTTTCTTCAACCGCCGAATGTCCTTTTTTAGCTATATCTTGGCTTCAGATAGTTCAACGCTGAAAGAATGTTTGTTTTTTGTCACTTTGATGTTATGCCTGTTTGAACATGAGGAAGATTGCATCAACAGTGGCGCGTAACTATTCTCATTACCCAACTTATATTCACGAATAAAGTCAGCGGTCAGGATGTCGATCTGACGACTGTTTATCTTTAGTCGGTTTTGCGCACTTTTTATAGTTAAGGATGTTTTGTATCTTGGCTGGGTGATTTTGTTTTTCAGCTCCCAGAATACCGTCAAGGCATCGTGATCGCTCTTGGGCGATTTTGTTGTAGTCAGCTTTGAAATGTAACCGTGTAGACTTTCAGACACCGAGATGTAGTCTAAGGTTTTACTTAGTTGTCCTCTATGCCAGGTGTCGGCAGCGGGGATGTCGCCTTTAGTGCAGCCATTCAACATCGTGCAATGGCGCAAGCTTAGTTCGTACTCCCATTTGTGACCACGATCGGCTGATTCAGAGAGGTTTTTGGACTGATTCCCTGCGATGCGTATATTCTCTTGGTTGAACCAGGAATAATTCAGGTCCCCGCATATCAGGACTAGAGGGTCGTCAAACTGCTCAAAACTAGCATATAATTGCGCCGTGATTGATGATAGACACTCAGATTCTGAAATCATTGCAGGGTTCCAGTAAGTGTTTATTATCAGAAAGTGTGTTTTCTTTTTAAATTGCACTTCACATGTAGATTCTAACGTTATGGCTTGCACGAACAAATTGGGGTTTGAAATGTTTATCACGGCCAGTTCAAATGTATTTTTTATTAGCGTTAGTAGCCCTGAAAAAGGACGGCCAAATAGATTTTTCCCCGCAGCGTTTAGAGCCACGGAATATCCGTCACAGACAGGTAAAACACGGAGCCATGTTTCTTGTAGGCAAATTATTGGGCTTCTTAGATCCGCCGCTGATCCTGGTTGAAACAGATGTGCGAATCCTCTTGTGTTCCATGAGGTTAACAGTTGGGTCACACAATTTGACCCTTTGTTGTCCTAGTCTCTCTTATTCCGGTTATTTGTGTTAAATGAGAGCGATGGCTGTTCTCTAAGCTGATTCCACAAATCTTCTCTTTTCGATTAGGTAGGGCCGGTAGTTTTGGAGTCGTTTGAGTTGACAATGTTGGGTGATGACTGATCTTCACTTGTCGTTAGGTCGAAGCCAAAAAACAAGTCATCTTTGGCGTCGAGCAATGGTTTTGCTACGTGTCTTGATTTCATGTGAAGAATGACCCAGTCGGTTCTGCATTCTGATTTGTACTCTACAATCGCTATGTCATCAGACGATATGTTGCGTAGTGCTGGGACATAGTTTAGCAGCTTCATTATATTGGCACGATTCAGATTTACATCGTTTTTTTCCTCAAGGATATTTTCCAATTCCAATTTCCACCATCGTGATTTTGGTTGCCCAGTTAATCGGTTTTTTGAGTTGGACTTTAGCTGAACATTCTTCGACAAGTGAGCTGATGTTTGTTTCGGATTAAGCTTCAATGCAGGAGACTCTACTGCTTTTGATGTTATTTTTTTTGAAGTTTTTGAATTCTGGGCCGTGTTGGTCACTGACGACGGTCTTTCTTTTTGTTTATCCTTGGGTCTTGTGGCTGCCTGAGGCTTGAAAAGATGTTCAGTTGTCTTTTGCGCCGCATGGTCAGCTTTGAGGTCTAGCCGGGGCCGGAGACATTCGTCGCTGAAGAGTCTTCGTCATCAATTGAATAGGTAGAAAGGTCACACAGATCGATTGAGGCGCTTGAAGAGGGAACCTCTGAGACAATAGACTCTTCACGTCTGCGCTTTGCAGTCGAAATTGGTAGGCGATCTAATTCTTTAGTGGAAGTACATTTTTCTTTCAGCTTTTCCTGTCTGGGTTTCGTGTCACTTGTTTTGGCAACGTCAGGGCGTGGAGGGGTTGTCAGATTTCTTATAAATTTCTTTGCGCCATTAGAACGTGACCTTTTCAGGAGAGGTTCACTCGTGCAAATATTCGTCTTTTTTTTAACATTTTGTGTTCCTTTTTGAATTGGGTTCTTTGCTTTTGCGATTTGTATTGATTTGGCAGGACCAGAAAAAATGCAAAATGAGACATTCATTTTGAATTGCTACTGCTCCTTTTGCAGTTTGAGGTCTTAGCGGTGTCGGCTCATCCGCCTGCTCGGCAACTGGTTTATGAGTGTTATTTGAGATCTCTACGTTGGAAAGTGATAATTGCGGGTCTCCTTTAGTGGATTGTGGTGATGCCACTACTGGTTTGTCTGCCACAACTGGTTGCATGCTTGTTGATTTCAATTTTTTGTTCATTTTATTGTTCGATTCCGTGGGTTGCATTAGCGGAACCTTATCTGCAGTAGCGGCCGCTGGTGATGGGCCAGAATTTAACTGTTGAGTCCCTGAACAACAGCGTGGGGCAGCGGTTTTTGAGGCTTTATCATTCACCGATGTATGCCTCATCCATTTTACTGCATCTAATAGCCCCTCCATTAGAGAGTCATTTTGACAGTGGTGACGTGCGGCGAGATCACTCAGCCACTCTTGCCATCTTAAGGTTTGTTCGGCCTCATGAATCAATTGCGTCTGTAAGGACTCGTTAACTGCTTTGAATTTTTCCATCTTTGTTTTTATGCATATAATGAGTGCAGTCTGGTCTTTAAAAGACTCTTGAAGAGATTCGCACATCTTTAAAAACGGAAGGAGTGCTGTCGAAGAAGCCGCTAGTATGTTGTTGTAGATTTGCATTGCAGTGGCAGAGGAGAGGCTGGGTTTAGATTTAACTCCTGAGTTTTCTTCCGAGGATGAACGTGTTATTTAGAGTCTCTGACTGAAGGTCACTACAGATGGATGAATTTTCTGTTGAGGCACAGGTGTTCTCTTTTAGTAATTGTGTTGAATTTGCGCGTACATCCAGAGCTTTTGGCGTACTGGCTTGTTTCTTTCCAGTTTGAGAAAGATATAACTTCGAACTGGGTGTTTGCAGTGAGGAAACTGCGGGATCGCACCTAGCTCGTCCAACGTAGGGCATTGTACGCGGATTTGTTCTTTTTTTTGGTGAGGTAGAAAGGCTGTCGTCTAGTCGCGTCACAATTCGTGGTGTGTCGTTTTTTTTTGCTAGTGTTTTGCTGTTTTTTGAGTGATCGCAAATGGGCTGTAGGCTCCAGGTCACCGGTTGATGTACTCGAAAGCCAGTGGGCATCAGCAGTCGGCTGGTGCCGAGAGCACCTTTTCTCAGTGTTTATTTGAAGGTGCATAGATTCTGGGCCTGTAGGTGTCGGAGAGAGTGTGAGGTCAACTGTCTTAGTCACCTGCCGCTCATCAACATCAGCTTCCAATTTGTTGTCGGTCTCGAGTCTGGTGTTGAAAGGTTTGTTTTGCAGCTCAGTTTCCTCGTCGCATTGTGAAGCTTCCATTAATTCAGCGTCGGTGAATTCAAATGGAGAAAAAAACTCGTTGACGGTCTCGGCTGCTAGTAACGACTGCTCAGTAAGTGTTTTTGCCAGGGGTGGAGATGCGGACGAGGGTGATCGGGAAATCAGAGGTAAGTCTTTTAAGGTGAGTAAACGCATTTGGGGGAAGAGTTCGGAGCTATGAGTGGCTTCTAGGTGGACTGAAAGTATGGAAACTTCTCCTGGCTCCTCTTGATGGGCAACCAGCCCGTTTTCTGCCAAAGTTGCCACAGCGGCATCTGATTTGTGAGCTGCATTTATGGGTTGCTCAGGTGGTTTGTCCTGTAAGGTAAGCAACAGGTGGGTCGTGTCCGCCATGCCGGTCATTGCCATAATCACGGCTGTTTGCTCTCCTACTGCTACTGATGATGGGGTTGTCTAGGTAACAGTGATTAGGGTTTCGTCAGTATTATGCAGTGAAAGATTTTCCGTGACAGATAGTGGTGCGACTTGGGGATTGCAAGAAACAGTTGACAAGAGCGTACTGCTCGGCTCGCTTACCTTTGGTTTCTTGTGTGTGGAAGGTGAGCCGTCAGGCTTGAGGACAGTCCAAGGGTTTTGCATCCGGCACTGCTGAATAGTTTTGCGCCTTAGGACAAGGCCGCAGTGGCTTGATTGAGCGGTCATTGTCTGCGTGGTAGCAGGCAGCATGGAAGCCAGTGGCCGACAGACTCTGTGCACGACTTCGCCTTAGACTCTTATTTATTTATTGCGGCCTCACTGCGCCAAACAGCCGCACAACAGCCAGCACCCTTTACCCCGTCGGGCTTAACGCCGCAAGGGTGGGTTGTGTTCCTCTATATGCCGGCAGTGAATCACGTGACCTGTCACGTGGGCGCGCCCATGCTCCGCCTCCTCCAGGAAGCGAGCGTGAGGTCTTGGGTGCTGAGGGCTAGTTTTCCACCATCAGCAGGCAGCAGCTAACAGGTAGGCAAAATGTCCAGCAGATGTCCAGTAAAGGAGTACGCAGTGTTATACCAAAAGCATGACAAGGTCAATAAAGTCATCTCCTATGCAAGTAAGACTTTATCCTCTGTGGAGGAAAAATTCAATGATTGTGAGAAGGCACTCCTGGCCACGGTGTGGGCATTGAAGAGGGGGAACACATCATAGTGAAGACTCCACACCAGCCTCTGCAATATCTTCAAAGTGACAGAATCCGGGCTGGAAATTTGAGTAATTCCAGAATTACTTACTGGATTTTGTCAATGCAAGGCTTTCCTGTGGAGGTCAGATATGGCCAAAACAAGAAGAGTCCCCTCGCGCAAGGTCTGGTTGACTTGCATGATTGTGCCGGAGAAAACTGTCTCGAGGAAAAAAGTCTTAAAATCCAGGACAACATGGATGTGTACCTGAATTCCCCGCACAAAGTCTATGAAGAAGACAAGTGCGAGGGAATGCCCACTGTTTATGTGGATGGGTGCTCCTACCTTGTTGACAACAACGGGGAAAAGGAACTGGTGGCCGGGGTTGGGAATGTCTGGGTGAACGATGCCCCGGAACCCTCCGCTGGGTACAAAATCGGTCCCCATAGTAGTCAGGTGGCAGAGCTGATGGCAGTTCATCAAGCCATCCTCACTGCTGTCCAACACCAACTCCACGAACTGGTCATAATCACTGATTCAGATTATGTCCGGAACGGGTTCGTGGAGCACCTGGTAAATTGGAAAACCAGAGGCCTGCTATGTGCTAAAAACAAACCACTCAAACATGGCAAGCTAATACAAAATATTGATGATCTGGTCACCTCTAGTGGGATGACCATCTATTGGAAAAAGATCAAGGGTCATTCCAGAATAGAGGGACCAGACAAAACTGGAAATGACTTAGCTGATCAGCTGGCCAAAACCAGAGCCATACAAGGGTATCTCCTTGACATCGAGTCCCTGTTGGGGGAAATCCAGGTCACTGCTATCACTAGGTCCCAGACAAATGCTCACAATGAACTCTCAACTGCCCAGTGGACTAAAGAGACCCCAGATGCTGATTTAATAACGGCTCAAAAAGGGGATCGAATCATTGGTAAGTGTTATCAACACATTGAGGACCCTGAGCACTTTCCCCTGATGGATACCGATTGCATTGAGAAAGAGGACCTCAGAGTGTTGATGAAATGTCCAAAAATGTTCCGAATCGAAAATGGTTTGTTGGTGAGGAGATCCATATCTGACTGTGACTAGTGGGTGGTCCCTACCTCATTCCGAAGCCTGATGCTAAGTCACACTCATGATGCGGTCACAGCCAGTCATCAGGGGTTTCATACTACATTAGAAATCTTGCGAGAGGTTGCATACTAACCACACATGGGGCAGGACCTCGACCAATACTTGAAGGGGTGACTTGTGTGTGCACAATTTTAGCCAACATCACTCATACACCGAGCTCCCCTCCAAAAGAGGGGGATGACACTGCCTTGTTCAGATTTACAAGTAGATTTAATCGGGCTCGTGATTCATTCCTCTAGGGGGAACAAGTACATGTTTACCGTAACATGCTTGTTTACTAAATGGGTGGAATGTCTCCTGGCCCCAAATTGCAAGGCAGAAACAGCAGCTGCCCTGATGATCAATCACATCTTCTCGCGTTTTGGACTACCCCAAAGGATTGAGTCAGACCGAGGTAGTCACTTCACCAGCGAAGTGATGACGAAGATGTGGGAGATACTTGGGGTAAAAAGAAAACTACACATTGCATACCGGCGTCCTCTAGTGGTGGAGTTGAGAGGTACAATAAAACCATTGTGAGCATATTACAAATGTTTGTGGCAGACTCTGGGCCAAGTTGGGATATACGATTACCACTTGTCCTGATGGCCATCAGATCTAACCCTTCTTCTGCAACTAAAATGTCTCCATCTGAGCTGATGACTGGACGAAGGATGGTGCTACCTCAGCATCTGCTCTATAGAACCCAAGAACAGACCTTATTAAATGCCTCCACAACTCATGAGTATGTTGAGAATCTGAGAAAACACCTTCAACATACTTTTGTGTTTGCTCAGTGGAATCTAGAAAGATCTGCAGACAGCATGAAAACCCACTATGACCTAAAGACAACCAAAAAGGAATACCAAGTAGGAGACAGGGTCTACTTGTACAATTTACAAAGGAACCAATCCAAAGAGTGTACATTTTTACCTAGCTGGCGGGGCCCTTTTGAAATTGTGGACAAAATCTCACCAGTTGCCTACAGAATCTGCATCCCCAAGGGCGACTTGAGAGAAGAAAAAAAGTGGGTCCACATTAATCAGCTAAAGAGGTGCCACCCCAGGCACACTTTGCGGCAAATAGAGAAGTCCATAGAAAACCCAGGGGGATACCTCTGAAGCATACAAATATGTCAATGTTTACTGAATGCATGTATATCCCACTGCTGAAATCCCAACTGGAGGACGGTAGGGGGGAAAATTGTCATAACTGGTTTGTGTTCTATTTTATAGATTTACACTGATGATACTTAACAACCAGGGAGGACCACCTCGGGGACCCGGAAGGAAAAACCCAAAGAAATCCAGAGTGTCGCTTCACCCCAGAAAAGAAAGCCTGAGAGAAGGCGGCGGTATCGTTCCACATCCGAACAGAGGCAGTGAGGAGAGCGTATCGCATCATTCTCTGTTGGGAGAAGGGCTTAAATCTGATTAAACCTGCTTTTTCACGAAAAGAAAGAAAAATCCCACTTGCCCGACTCCCCCATGACTTAAAGTCAAGACGAAGTCAGGGGGTACTTCTGTGGGATATTTTGACCCACTCCAATGTGCCTCACTACATCACTTTACTGCGATGGTGAAAGAAACAGCCCAAAATGACCGCGCTGACTCCTGTGCATGACAATCTTTAAAACTGCGTTTGTGTCACAACCGGAAAAAGGCTGCACACCCTGCTACGCACAGTTCAGGTGGGGTGCAAACAGAGTCCTCACTGCAGGAGCATGCCAGTGAGCCCTGCCACAGTCAACATGGAGCAAAGTGAATGAAACAGCATCATTGTGCTGAAAACCCAAAATGCCTCTTTTAAAAGTCATTTTTCAACCTTCAAAGTGCTGTTTTGGCACCAAATCCATTCATTTCTGATAAACCACTATGATGAAAAAGGCCCTGAAATGCTCAGGATCATCCATTGTGGCTCACAGGAAACGGGCCTCATTGAATGACAGCTCCTGGCAACAGTATCCTTTGAAAAGCAAACCAGGGACTGTGTTTTTATTTCTCCACAGGAAACGCGGCTAAAACTTTGCAACAAGTATCAGAATCAGCTGTGGAGAGAGAGACTCTAAAGAAAGGCATGATAAAACCATTCCAGCACTCAAGGGAAGGACTAGCAATGACTAAAATGAGTATTTCTGCAGAGGAAAACCGAATTTAAAAGAAATAAGTTAAATGTGCTTTTTCCTGAATGAAGAGCAAAATCGCCTATTTTAAAAGTATATTATTGTGGAATGACTTGATTATTCAAGAATGTAAAAAGGATTTGCTACTGTTAGAAACACACATATCAACTGTTTAATTCGATATGTTTTAAGTTAAGAGTTAAAAGTATACATTAAAGCAAAAACCCAAGCTTAATGGCAAACTATGTCAAAGAAAAAAAAACTGCTATCCCAGAGTGCCAGCCCTAAGAAAGGGTGACACCTCATAAACCTCTGGAGCTGGAAATGCTAATTGCCAACAAGGGGGCTTTGAATCCCAAGACAATGTGGGGGTTGCCCAGTGCATCAGACATTCGTCTTTGCCTAAGTCTGAGACAATAGCAGGCTAAGATTCTCACCTGTCAAGTGTGAAAGGCAGGAAACTTCAGTCAAAGGAAACAGTTCCTCAACCTGTTTCAAAGGAATTTGACAGCTGCTGCCAGTTGAAAGAAAGGAAAAAAAAACTGTTGAGGACAATTTGGTGCTTAAATGCCTATTTGTAATTGAACTTTAAAGACATGTAACTTTGCCACAAGAATGAGGAGAAGTATGAAATCTGGTAGTTTTAACTCTACTTTTATGCTCTTTCTTTGAAGACATGATTGAACCCTGTACTGTATAAGGAACAGAAGTTGTGAAGAATAACCGTTTGTGGGGAAAGTATTGAATTTGGACACGACATTATGTACACATATCCCAGGGGTAAATGCACATCTGTGTACAAAATTGGGAAATGCTTTGCCTTTCTGCTACATTGCCGAAATGTAGCAGAAACGCAAAGCCAGGTCTCCCAGACTTGGGACTTGGATTGAAATGTGACACATGAGATATGTAACATGTGCATCTGATTTTCTTAGAGGTCATAACGACATAAATATGTGTTTGTGGGAAAGTTAGATTTTGGTCCCAATAGCTATGGGAGTTTTCCAGACATTGTAAAGATCATCTCATAAAACATGACATCCCTTTCTGTCATCCAATCGGCAAAAAGCAAGGCAGAGATCATGCTCTTGCCCAATCATAGCATCAGGCTTGCCCCTGCCCTATAATTTAGTGATGTCATTTGGCATGATAAATAAGGGAACCTCACAGCACACAATAGACTGGTTTCAGACTTCATCCTGATTTCTGCGTGGCGCCCTGCTCCCGAATTCTCCATCTTTGTTCCTGATTCCTGATTCTACTTACAAAGCTAAGGCCTCAGCATTGCTGAACTCCCCTTTCAGCTAAGCCCAAATTCTGAAGCAATCCCAAAAATCCAAGGGAAGCATTTTTGATCCAAAAATGCCTCTCATTTAACCTTGCATATCTCACTCAATTTAATATCTAGAGACTTAATTTCAACTCTGACTTATACATAAGACCTGTAGCTACAGCCCAACACAAAACTCAGAAACAGTGTATTTCACCCGTATTTCTTAAAAAACGTTTATTGAATTTTAGGCGGGAATTCGCATTTCACACGTCATTTTCAATTTCACTTATTTCCAAACTTCCCTTAAGATCCAATGTGTTTACTTTTGCTCATCCTATTGCTTCTAATTGTTAGCATCTTGTCAATGTTGCTCCCATAGAAAAGTATACTGACTTAAGGATTTTTACACACTTTTCATTGTTTGCTAAGCCATTTTCGAATGTCATTTTAAAAGTGTAAGATTTCAAATCCGTTTTTCTCTCTTGTTTGGGGAGTGAAGGTTGTATTCAAATCTTGTACACTGTTCTTTATTCCTGAATACCTGCTGCTTACTTACATCTGTTTAGAATTGCTTAATTGTGGGTTAAGGAATTTTGCAGGGGGAAATCTTAACTCAATTGCTATCTTTCAAAGAAGCCAAAACTGTTGTTTTGTCTGATGTTTTATATTCTATGTTGCTAAAAGTGAATTTAACTGCCTTACATAACTCACTCTCTGTTATTGTCATCACATTGGTGATTACTGCTCCCTATTCACAAGTATATGTTTGATTTGAAGTTTAAATAAATAAATAAATATCAACTTTAACAACCAGTCTGATTCCTGGTCCATTGTGACCTGGGGGTATTTTGAGAAGGGGTGTGATATGAGTGGGATATCACTCAGAATATTGAACATATAGACATATAATAAAATAAGTATTACATTTGTGCGCTGCATGCTAGGCTGAGACCAGGGTGTATCGCCTGATTGAAATCCTTAACAGATACTTGGGGGGGGGGGGGGAAGAAGATTGTGTGTCTTAATACATTCGATGAAGGCTGAGGGGGGGTTGGGTATGTCATTGTCAAGGAAGGGGGTGGGTACCATGTCTCTGTTCTTAGGATAGGAAATTCATATTGATTCTTTCACTCTGGTACCCGCAGTAAATGAGGTTAACAGTGAAGGAAAAAGATTGGTTTTCACAGTAGTTTATGATATTAGAGGGATGGGAGGAAAATTCTGGGTTATAGTTAAAAAAAGGGGTTTTACATTCTCTTGCTTTCCTCCGAGTGTGAGTGTTCGATGGAAGATCTTGGGGTAGGGTAGGACATGCGTGATGATATCCTATGACAGTAGAGGGGAGGTGGGATGGATCGGGATTAGGAAAAGGGGGATGCCAGATCTCATCTTCTGGCATCCCACTTCCGTTCTTCAAAGACCCTCTATTCCAGTAGTACCCCTTTGCAGCCTCACTCCCGGGGTCAGAATCTGGCAGTCTTATCCTTCTCTTGGTTACCCTTAGGGGTTAGGCGGGTTACATGTGAGAACGCCCTCAGGTTTCTCACCGTAGGAAGACATCCAGGATTACCATTGGTGCCATGGCCTTGGCTGGCATTGGAAAGGGATCTTTTCAACTGGAAGCTAAAGAACTGTTAGCAGTGGATTTTTGATTGGTGAACTTTTGTTTCATTTGGAACTTACAAGAACTGGTTCAAGACTTTACTTTCCTTTTGGAACATTTGGGGAAATTATCTTAGACTAGGCAGGGAATTCCCAGATTGAATATTTTTAGCAAGGAATTATTAGCATCTTTTTCTTTTAATAAAATGTTTAATTCTGAGAAAAATACAAGCAGCATTACTGACCCCTCACAGAAGTGACCAATTTTCGACAAGCTGTCCACAGGACGAGAGCGGCATTATATTCGGGAACATCAGGTGGGTCAGTGGCAAAGTCCATGGTGAATGGGTGCCAGGGCTCTGGAGGTAAAGGCAGAGGCTGGAACAGGCCATAAGGGTTTCCATGAAAGGGCTTACATTGAGCACACATCCTGCATGTGTTGATGTACTGCTGGACAGTAAAATGGGTGCCATATTTCAACAAGGTTTACTATAGAATAAGAAAGAAAATGCCTACATTTACCTGCCCAACACTGCTAAACGGGGGTGCTCGGCATCAATAGTGAAGTCTGAAATCAAAACTTTGCCCTCCATCCCAAATGCTAACCTTTCCTGATCCTACCACTTTTACTAAACAACAGAAAAGGTCCAGGAGAATGACTCCCATACCCTGAATTGATTGATCAGCACAGTTCTCACAGTTCTCCTCAAAAGGGAATCTTTAGATAGTTCCTGTCCACGTCTTGTAGTAATTTTTACAGTCCTTAAACAGGCTCCTTCTGGCCCTTGAATGAGTTCCTTTGGTTTCTCAGGGTTCTCTCTGCACTTTCTTTATAGTTCAACTGTGTCTTTGTAGACCACTTGGAACGTACGCTACTTTTTTCTTTTATAGGGCAAATACACTTGCCAGGGCTCTCCCGCCTTTCTTTATTACTGTTCTCACTGGCTCTTTCAGGTAGGGTCCTCAAGACTCTTATTCTTCTTATCTACAGGATTCTCACACTTCTTGTAAGCTTGCCACTCACTGGGACAAGTATGATTAATCTTGTTATGATTCTTGTTCTCCTTATAAGTTTGACAGTAACTGGGATCAGTATGTTTTGTCCCATTCTGATTTTCACTTTCCTATCTGTTTGCCACACACTGGGACAAGTATAATTAGTCCCCTTATTATTCTTATTCTTCTTATCTGTTTGCCACACACTGGGACGAGTATGATTAGTCCCCTTATTATTCTTATTCTTCTTATTAGTTTTCCACACACTGGGACAAGTATGGTTGGTCCAGTTATTATTCTGACTCTTCTTATTAGTTTGCCACACACTCGGACGAGTATGATAATTCCACTTTTTATATCCGACCTTATAACATTTGTAGGCAACACTGCCCCTCTTTAGTATTACGCCTGTTTCCCCGGGTCTCTCACTCTCCCCATTACCTTGCATGTAATGGCGTTGCATCCCCGTTCTGGCGTTCTTTCTTGTTCCCCACTGTCTACTTTTCAGGATGGCATCTCTGTGCTCTTCCGTGTTTCTCCAGACACCATTGACACCCTTTTTGGCATCCTAAACGTGGAAAAGGTTCCTTCGTTTCTTTCCCGCTTGGCCACCACCTCTCACATCAGGTTCCTTCCTGGCAAGTAGCTTAGTTTGGCACTGCTGAGTGCTTCTCCCTCGGCTCGTCAGAGTTGGGGATCTCATTCAGCCCTAGATGAAAGTCCCTCCTGGGATTAGCAGCCTTTAGACACACTTCCTGTCGGCTGCTTGCAGCGTAGTGCACCTTGGGCACGCTTGTTTATTCACCTGGTTTGTTGTTTCGCAAACCAGCATACTCTGGGTCTCTGACTGCTCCCATTTTTATTGCGCAAAGCTTGTGCTTCCCCAGCCTGCCATCATAGTCCTTTCTTTGTGTTGGACTTGTGGTCTTTATAACTCTGTGTGGTTTCTTCGTCGCAGCATTTGATAGACAGACATTCTTCATTACTCCTGTTATCTTACTTTTACCAGTATCACACTGATCTCTGCCCACAAATGTATTAAATGTGGCCCGTGCCTTCACTGACCCTGTCTACATTAGTGAGGGGTGAGGCCGAGTTGTGTGTTGACACTGCTGCTGTTCTATATTTACCTTGCCGATCTTCCCCTCAAGGTGGCTGAATTAAATAACTGTCCTCCTAAATATAAAAATTCCAGGATAAGTGTGTATTGTATGCTGATGATTTAATTATATCTGATCGCACGTACACAGGTATCTTGAGATCTTTGCAGGTTTGCGCTGTGAGAACCCAGAGGGATATCTCTTGTTCAAGTGGCCAGTGTGGGAGGATCACCTGGGTGATGGGTCCTCTGGGGTTTGGGGGTGAGATACACAATGGTAAGATGCGGTATCCCTCTCCTTTCACCACCTTTACGCCATCCTATGTTTTAGGATATTTCGAATGTCTAACCCCCCCCCCCCTTTCCTGCACAAACACTGAGCTGAGGAAGAGGAGGTCTGAGTGGAGAAAGACTAACACTCAACCATTACACCGGACATGTCCCGTTAGTACGGTCAGGCAGAGTCAGGCAATTGACCACAATACAATACAGCTGATACCTATTGGCTTTACCCACACAGATAAAAGGTGGGACACACTTTGTGGAAGGCAAGGCATGAGAAGGAGCAGTTCCTCCAGGGCAGCAGTGAAACAGGTGGAGCAGGACAGCAGCCTGAGAAGCAGAATCAAGGAGTGGAGAGACCTTTGGCATTCCGGCGAATGATTGTTACTTCCAAAGAATCTTGAAGGCTGCACAAGTGACCCCGATAAAAGAGAACCATGAATCCGGCATTGTGTGCAAAAGATACCAGCCGCCCTCTCGGGTGTGCGACCGAGTTGGGGAGGTGAAGCAGCAGCTGGGGTATCAACCTTGGCTCCTAGATCAAAGACTCGAGCACAGAAACCAGCACAGTCAGTGAGTTAAAGAAAACTGTGAAAGGCCAGTCTGTGTGGAAGATAGAATTTACAACAGTGTATCATGAGAATGAAGGTTGCGCGTGTAATGAGAAGGCTTCAGTAAAAATAAAATGTGATTAATCTGCCAAAGTATTGCTGAACTGTGAATCGAACAAGTGAGACATGGAGTGATCCAGAATAGCCAAAGTGTCCAATCAAAGGTCTCTGTTTAAATGTGCATAGTGGTGCAAGCGGAAAAGTGAAAAGCAGAGAAACCCATGAATGACATATATATCTAACATCAGTGGAAAAATTAATACGAAAAGTGAACTGGAATCAAAGTGATCATGCTGAGGTATTTGTAAAACCCCTCACACATTCGAAAGTCTTCGATGAGAAAAGCGAACTGTGAGCAATTGTGATGTAAAGGGTCCAAGCCCGACCGAAGGAGACCTGTAGCGAACTGTGAGCAATTGTGGTTTCGAAGGTCCGAGCCCGACAGAGGGAGACCTGTAGCGAACTGTAAGAAAGTGTGATCGGAAGGTCCAAGCCTGACAGAGTCAGACCTATATGAACTATGAAGCGTGATGTTTGTGAACTATGAATCCTGGAGGAAAGGAACTTTTGTTTTGTTGAATTAACTCAAGACATCCCGTGAATGAGAAACTTTGCATGAACAAAAGACTTTTTCCTACCAAGAGACTTTTTCATGGAAGGCCCTGGTCTGCATCCTGAGCTTTATCCTTGTGTCTAAAGCCAGAATGTGTTCAAAGACCCAAGTAGGCCACTAGTCCCTAGTCCCTGTGGATCTGTCATCCAGGTGGCCAGGACACTGCCATTGCTTTTGGATCCAGTTCCTGGGGGTGGACCAGTACGGGAGGATCATCTGGATGAGGGGTCTTCAGGGAGTAGGAGTGCTACACCGGATGGTGAGACGTGGTATCCGCTTTCCTGTAACACCTTTTCCCCATCCTACCAGGTTACCAGGTAGGATTTTTAAGAACTCAACTCCCACCCCTTTCCCAACATGAACACATTCTTACAGATAGCTCACCATGAGCGAAAACGGACTAACACCAGAGCCTGACATGTTCCAATACAATGGTCGGGCAAGGTCAGACAATTACTGATCATTACACACACTTGACTTCCATCACACTTCCCCACACGGATAAAAGGCACAGCACGAAGACACACTCCGAGCAAGGCACAGCACACGATGAAGCAGCAGTTCCAATATGGCAGTTTAATACGAGGAGAAAGACAGCGAGACCAGAAAGGGTTGCAAGGAGGGAAGTGCCCTTGATCTTTTCAGACCATTACTTTCGTGAACCTTGGAAAGTAAGAAACCTAAGACCAGGGACTAAAGCTGAAGAAAACTGCATTGTGTCTGAGTTACCCGGGGCTCCCCCGTGTCGATAACCAAGGCGGGCAGGAGCAGTTGCTGCTGTGGTACTGTCCTTGGCTCCTACAACAAAGCAGCGCCACTAAAGACAGCACAGCCGGTGTGTCGGAGAGACTGATACCAAACCAGCTTGTGTTAAAACCAAGGTTGCAAGCAGCAACAATGTATGAAGAAATCTAAAAAGAACAGTGTTTGAAACTTATGTGACGAACAACGTGAATATAATTGAAAACCAGAGGAGTGATTGAACTTTGGAGGCCAAGAAGGATACTGTAGACCGAGTGGTCCGGCGCCACGTGGGACTAGTTGGCGACTGAGAAGGGGAATTTTGAGATCGAAGTGGTCCTGCAACAGGTCAAGCTAAACCCTGTGCACATTCAGAAGTCTTTGTTAGCTTAATGTGAACTGAAATTGGTCCGAGCCCGACTGAGGGAGACTAATTGTGTGAACAGAAGGATCTGAGCCTGGCTGAGGGGGATCCGGGGTGAACCGTGAGTCACCCAAGAAATAATATAATCTGAACATTGTAAGAAGGGGGATCTGAGCCGGGAAGAGGGGAATCCACAGTAATGATCATGAAATGAAAGGATTTGAGGGGGATCCCGGGTGAATCACCTGAATTCAGTACTTATAAAACAAAAGGAACTTTGTGTTTTGTTTTGGTACATCAGGCCCTTTGAATCAAGAGACTTTGAAGTAAAGAGACTTGGGCACAGAAGGCCCTGATGCTGGTAAAGGTACTGTAGCCTCATGCCGGAGAGGCCCGAGTGTGTGTGCTTGGCTCGAGTGAACCGCCTTGTCCCATGCTGAAAACTTGGTGAAGGGAGGCCAACGGCCTGAACATCCTGACATATCATTTTGTGAACACTTCTTTCTTTTTCATAAACACTACCCCACACTATTTGTATTTAGCGATAAGGATTGGCAATAGGTTTTTTAGTATAGGCCCTTTTATTTTGATGAGACTCCACTAGGATTGCATTATTATTATTTGATGGTCGTAGCTTGCTCACATCTGTAGATCTAGGATTAGATAGGCGTTCAACACACCCTTGTTGAAGTTCAATAAACACTCTTGAACTGTGGTCACTTGTTTCTGTCTTACTATTGATGGAAGATGAAAGAACTAGAACCCAATCTAGTTCTAGGTGTGCCCACATAGGGATCTCCTCTTGAATTTATATGATACATGAAAAGTTCATAAGAGCTGAACACATTCAATTTAAATAAAAAGGTAATTACATTACAATAGTACATACAAGCAGAGTCTGGTTTCTTTCAGCGGCTAGAACTGGATTGGTTATGTGAGGCTAAAAAAAAGGGAGTTCCCCATTGAATAGAAAGTCCTTATCCCAAGAAGAGAGTCTGTCCCTGTAAGGTCCTGCTTACTGCTACCCCTAGGGTGAATGTTGCATAGGGAGCTCACTTCCCTAGCCTTAGAGGAAGGGGCTCTCCCCCATGGGGAAAGTGAATTAATCCCTTGATTCGTCACAAGTGCCACCAACACCATCTAGAGAGCGGGCCATGGTCTTTGTCCGGGGTTTCCAGCCAGAGGCGTATCATGGCACTACTGCAGGGCCAGTTTCTGTAAGCTAGGCATTGGAATGTACTACTTGTCTTGTTTATACAGTAATCCACCATACACATCGTGGTACACCTCACTGGTGGGTTGAGTCAGTTGTTGTACCCATTTACGCAATCTGTCCAATAATGCTGAAGGTGTATCACAAATACACAGGAGATGTTCTGAGGGCAGCATCAGCTTGGTTTCATCGACCCCACTCGATGGGTTATGTGCATGCATACATGATAGCGCATCTACTTTACTGTTGGCTGCGGCATGATGATAGATTACAAAGAAATTGCATGATGACAGCAACAAATGCCAACAGGACTGTCTGTTATTAGTGCACCTGACTGTACGGAGTGTAGTTAGGTTTTTATGATCAGACTAAATGGTAACTTGGTGCCTAGTGTGAAGAATCCTATGGATCCTTCATGAAACTCTGCCTAAAGTCTCCTCCAAGGGGCCAGGGAAAGGCAGGCACTTCCTGATCTTGATCTTGGGTGTGGTGTACTGTGGAAGGATCACCTGGGAGGGGCTAAGGGCCAGGCTAGTGAGGAGATCCTGTGGGATGAGACGCTGTTTTTGTCCTCTGAAAGGAAGTGCCTCTATGGGTTCCCAAGCAGGTAATGGCATATTGCCATTATAGTGTTCCTGACCCACATATAAGATCTGTGACCTGGGGTACAGCTTGATTGAAACTGAGCAAAACATTTCAATAGAAACATCTTTGAAGAATAAATACCCTTCTTACTCACTATGGTATAATATAAAACAATCTAGAGAAAGTGCCTTAAATCAAATGTCTTCCTCTGTAACTACCAAATCTAGCAGTCCATTTTAAAATCAGTTTAAGGGAAATAAATCAACCCTTAAAACGAACTCAGTGGTTGAAAGACCTAACTTTACTGAAGGGCACTACAAGTTCAATAAGCCCAGAAGTACTGGGACAAGGAATAGGGTTGAGGAGGCATGTTGTAGCAGTAGTCGGGCAATTAAGCCTAACAGCCCACACCTGAAGGAACCTGGGAGGCATAAAAGGCCCCCTCAGGTGCAGGCAATTGGATGGAGTGGAAGGAGCTGGAATTGTGTCTGGAACGTGAGCTGTAGCAGTAGTTGCAGAAGGAAGCCGGCACAAGGATGGCAAACCAAGCAGAAGTGGGTGAGCAAGAAGAGGGTCCTGTTTCTCCAAACTCTGAAGTGCAGAGGCCGCGCAGCGGAAGACGTGCAGGAGAGCTGTCTTCCCCAGAAGTCATCAAAGCAGTGCAACTCGCAGAGCAAGTGTGTAAGAAGCTGGTGAGTGAAGCATGTCATTGTAAAACCTTGCGCAAACATTGCCAGCAACAGTATCCAGATCCCTGTTAACTTGCGTAAGTCTTTAAGCGAGTAGAAGTTGTTTGTTGCATCTAAAACACCATGAACAAGGGAAATGTAGTACTTGCATATAATGTGAAAGTTCTTTTACTCACATGAGAAGCTAATGTTACTAAAATCCATTGTTCCGTTATCCAAAGACTGTTACTGCTTGAAGGAGTGGTTGCGTTTCCCTAATTAAGGAGCGGGAACCCTGCTAAGACCATTACCGAATACCTAACCTTGACAATACAAGAGTTACAATCTTTAACTTGTGAAAACGATATCAGAGAATGGTTGTGTATGTCTAATTGTGATTCCCAAAGGAAGCCTGAACTCTATCCTTTACTTTCACACAGGAATACAATTATATATCAATCTTTAAACTTTGAAAACTAAACCAAGAAGTGGTGGTGTGTGCCTAATTCTGATTTTCAAAGAAATACTGAATTATCACAGCATACCTTTCATTTGAAGAAGTTCAAGTATATAAAAGTTGAATAAGAAAACAAGCATTGTCCAAGCCAAGAGTCTCCACATGGTCATACTGAAACCAACCTTTCCTAGAGTCAAGAAGCAATCTTTACTGTGAAGTTGATAATAGTTTATCGGCCTAAGATACAAGTGTGCAAGTATTACCGGAAGCCAAAAGAATGGCACCAAGGCTTCTGGGTTATTAATTGGGCTGATAACTGGTGGGAAGGTGCAGGTAAAGTTGGGGAAGGGAAACTGGCTGCTTGTAAAGACTATTTTGAAGTTGACACAACCTGTAGTGGCCGAGGCTGGGGAAGACAGAGAGAAGTGAGTCTCACAGTCAAACCCAGGTTATTATTGTGCCGGACAGACAAGAGAGGCAAAGGGGCTGCCCCTTTTGAAGAGAGTTATTCAGAGGATGAGTTCCTTGTCAACTTAAAGTTGTTGAAGTACTTTGACATATATCTTGTAGAAGCCCGTCTAAAAGTACTAATCACTGAAGCTGTGGTAGTAGTCCAAAGTACTGATCCTGTGGTGGTATATCTGGCTGTCAGTGGATGCAATATTGTAAGTAGTCCAAAGAGGAGTACTGTGAGACAAATGAGACTGTTCTCATAGTAAATGAAGCAGAGGTGAAGTTGTTAAAGTTGTAGAAGAGCACTAAGAAGTCATCCGACAAATATATCACTGTGAAGCCGAAAACGTAACCAAGAGAATTCTAACTGTTAACCAAGAACTGTGTATAACTGGTAGTTGTGGATATTGCATTTCTTTTGAACTGTGGCAAGTCTTCTTGAGGAAGGTGACAACGCATCATGGCTGGGATTACAATTGGTGCAATCTGGAGAAAGTGGAAAGTGGATATTTCACCAAGAAGAAGAGATTTTCTAGTGGAACTTTGGTTAACAAACTTTTACATTGACTTTGAAATATTAAAGAACTCATTTGAGACATTTATTTCTTTGGTTGAACACCTACTGACCTGACTTTGAATCCTGGGGAAAGGAAATCACCCAGGATATTAGAAGGTTATTCCGAGACTGTGAATGTTGTTCATGTAATGTTACATTGTCATATATTTTCTGTGCGTGTTTGTTGTTTGGTGTGAGGGCTAGTTATACTGTATTAGAGTGTTTCCCCTTAGCTTTTGTTAGGCAGTGAAATCCTCAGCAGAGGAGGGATACTGGGGCATTTTTAACACACTTTCTTTACAGTTGTCCGTCTCGCATTACTGACCCCACACATTAGCTCGTCCATTCCTTGAACATCACGGTGAGAGCTAAGAGTGCCTTATCCATAATGGTGTAATGACATATGGCTGAAGATAGCTTACATTAATAGAATAGCACTGGAGGAAGGCCTTGGCTCTGCGGGCATCTCTGAGACAAAACTGCCCTGATCACGTAGTTCAAAGCATCTGCCTCCACCAGAAACAGTAGTTCTGACTTGGGATGTTGGAGGACCAGCGCGCCAGTAAACTAACGTTTCATGGCATTAAAGGCTGTTTGAGCTCGTCCATGTCAGAGAAGTCAAGGGATGAGCGATAGCTGAGAACCCATAAATAAACCGGCAGTAAAAATTGCCAAAGCCGATGAAGGCCTGCAGTATCTTGAGGTTTTGTGTTACAGGCCACTGATGGATGATTTTTGTTTTTCCTTCATCCATCTGATTGGCATGAGAGGTTAGGACATGACCCAAGAATTCTATGCAGGAAGCAAGAATTGTTCCACTTTGGTTAACAGATGATGCGCCTGCAGACGCTGCGATACAGAGTGAATGTGTAATCTATTTTCAGGTGGGAACATAGAGAAAATAAAGATGACGTCAAGATACATAATGACGTATTGATCCAGTATGTTTCGAAAAACCTAATTCATAAAGTGCTAGAACATGGTGGGTGCATTGCACAGTCTGAAGGGCATCACCTTGCACTCAAAGAGACCATATTGGGTCTGAAAGCCTGTCTTCCATTCATCGCCAATACACATATGTACCAGGTGATGGGCCTCTCGAATATCTAATTTTGGTGAACACAACTGCTCCTTTGTGCCGATCTAGCAGGGTATTTATAAGGGGCAATGGAGAATGTTTTTTTTACCATTTTGGCGTTTGCGCAATAGTCTTTGCATATTCATAGTCCTCACCCCCTTTTTGGGGACAAAAATGAGAGGTGACACAGCAGACGACATGGAATGCCAAATGAAACCCGACTTTAGGTTATCCGCCATTTTTACGTGAGGGGATACAACCTTCCACATGGAATGGTGGCATTTGGTAGCAAATCGATCGGACAATCAAATGGTCTGTGGCGGCAAAGATTCTGCTTTCTGGCAATCAAATATGTCGGAGTAGTCTACGTAACTATCTGGCAATCCAGGTACCAAGATAGCAATCTCATTGACTGCAGGGAGAAGGGCTAAACAAGGACCCATCCTTTCAAAGAACTCCTCTGAGCTATCCAGGCAGTTCTGAATACAATGCCAAGAATGTAATTCTACGATACCGGCTTCCCAGTCTTTACTGTATCGGGATTGTGAGATTTCAGCCATCAATACCTCGGATTATGCCAAAGTGGGGGGCGTGAGTGAGCTAAAAAATGATGCGCTCATGGTGATTGCCAGAACATATCAATTCGACCTCAGGTGTGCTCCTGGTGGTAGGTCCAGAAGACAATTCATGTCCGTCCACCTTGCGAACTGGCTCTGGTGTGTTCTTGGAAACTAACTGGAGGCCTATCATTAGGGTTAGGGCAAGATCCATGTACAGAGGTGTTCTCTGCATGCTGTTCCTGGTATATCAAATGCACAGGAATGCTCAACATAGTAGAATCGGGGTGAAGTCACAGAGGGTATCCACCAAATTCAGGCTCAATCATATTACTCCTTTCAGGGACTAGCCATGGAGTTTCCCACCTTCTAGCTGGTCCATTCCATCAGATTCTTAGGAAGTGACTAGTGTCTTGATGTTTTGTGTTACAGGCCACTGATGGATGACTTTTGTTTTTCCTTCATCCATCTGATTGCCATGAGAGGTTAGGACATGACCCAGGAATTCTATGCAGGAAGCAAGAATTGTTCCACTTTGGTTAACAGATGATGCGCATGCAGATGCTGCGATACAGAGTGAAAGTGTAATCTATTTTCAGGTGGGAACATAGAGAAAATAAAGATGACATCAAGCTACATAATGACGTATTGATCCAGTATGTCTCGAAAAACCTAATTCATAAAGTGCTGGAACATGGTGGGTGCATTGCACAGTCTGAAGGGCATCACCTTGCACTCAAAGAGACCATATGGGGTCTGAAAGACTGTCTTCCATTCATCACCAATACACATATGTACCAGGTGATGGGCCTCTAGAATATCTAATTTTGGTAACACAACCGCTCCTTTGTGCTGATCTAGCAGGGTATTTATAAGGGGCAATGGAGAATGTTTTTTACCATTATGGCGTTTGCGCAATAGTCTTTGCATATTCATAGTCCTCACCCCCTTTTTGGGGAAAAAAATGAGAGGTGACACTGCAGACGATATGGAATGCCAAATGAAACCCGACTTTAGGTTATCCGCCATTTTTACATGAGGGGATACAACCTTCCACATGGAATGGTGGTATTTGGTAGCAAATCAATCGGACAATGAAATGGTCTGTGGCGGCAATGATTCTGCTTTCTGGCAATCAAATATGTCGGAGTAGTCAACGTAACTATCTGGCAATCCAGGCACCAAGATAGCAATCTCATCGACTGCAGGGAGAAGGGCTAAACAAGGACCCATCCTTTCAAAGAAGTCCACTGAGCTATCAAGGCAGTTCTGAATACAATGCCAAGAATGTAATTCTACGATACCGGCTTCCCAGTCTTTACTGTATCGGGATTGTGAGATTTCAGCCATCAATGCCTCGGATTATGCCAAAGTGGGGGGCGTCGGTGAGCTAAAAAATGATGCGCTCATGGTGATTGCCAGAACATATCAATTCGAACTCAGGTCTGCTCCTGGTGGTAGGTCCAGAAGACAATTCATGTCCGTCCACCTTGCGAACTGGCTCTGGTGTGTTCTTGGAAACTAACTGGAGGCCTATCGTCAGGGTTAGGGCAACATCCATGTACAGAGGTGTTCTCTGCATGCTGTTCCTGGTATGTCAAATGCACAGGAATGCTCAACATAGTAGAATCGGGGTGAAGTCACAGAGGGTATCCACCAAATTCAGGCTCAATCCTATTACTCCTTTCAGGGACTAGCCATGGAGTTTCCCACCTTCTAGCTGGTCCTTTCTAACAGATTCTTAGGAAGTGACTAGTGTAAGGGGGAAGAAGAAGGAGACTGACAAAAAGGTGGCGTGATGGTTGGCAAAGACTTTCATTTTTCTTGAGAAAAAAGAGGAAAAAGACCTAACTGTCCCCATTTCAATGAGGGGTGTCCCTGCCTCAACTAAAGACTAAAAAGGATTTAGCAGAATATTCTTTTAACTTAAATGTCCCACATCCTGTATCAAAATCCCTAGTTCTATCCCTCACACTTATATTTAAAGTAGATACGGCTAAAATGTTTGTTTTCCAGGAGAATGGCTTCCTTCTTTTGTGGTCACAGTTCACTTCAGGAACTTCAATAGTTCTTATCAGGGGAATGACTCCCTTCCCCTGGTTGGTGTGTTCTCAACACAGCAAAGTTCAAACAATGTTCACCAGGGGGGAATGACTCCCTTCCCCTTATTGCAAGTGTCTTCAAAATAACAAAAAGAAGAAAACACACCCAAAACCGTTCTCCGCTTGGGCCGTTGATGTATCGGGGGAATGCCTTCCTTACCCTGATTGAAAGGTGCACTTTGTAGTCAAAAGCCAGGGGGAATGACTCCCTTCATTTGGCTGGAAGCTTCTCCTTACTTCCCCTACTTGATTCAAGGGGAATGCCACCCTCCCCCTGATTGAAAGATGTCCTTAACACTTGATATTAGGAAGATACGTGGTACACTTTAAAGATATCTTTTCTTTAAAGTGTACCAGTCACACTAGACATAGGTAGAATAACTCTCTTCCTCTGGATACTCCTATGTATCCTCTGATAAATACTATAAAAGTTCCAATTGTGTTTGGGTCCCAGACCAAGGTTGTTCTTCTTTGAGTCGGCAGACCTGGTTCACTAACCTGCGAAGTACTGCCACAAGGAAGATGACTTGTGTCTCTGTTTGGGCTTGGATCCTCGGTTCCGTTTTCTCTGATTGTCAGTGGTTCTGTTCCTTCCACTGACACGAGGAAGGTTTCCTCTGATGCACAAATAGTCCTATGGACTCTCAGGTCCCTGTTCCTTCTCTGGTGGTCAGTGGTTATGACTCCCCCACTGACACAAAGAAGAGTTCCTCTGATACACAAATAGTCCTCTTGACCCTTCTCTGGTAGTCAGTAGTTATGACTCCACCACTGACACGAGAAGGATTTCCTCTGATGCACAAATAGTCCTCTTGACCCTTGGGGTTCATGACCCTTCTCTGGTGGTCAGTGGTTATGACTCTACCACTGGCACGAGGAAGATTTCCTCTGATGTACAAATAGTCCTTCTGACTCTTGGGGTTTGTGACCCTTCTCTCAATGTTCATATAGGGATTACATCAGGAACCATACAGAGATCCTCTCACATCACTCTTTCCCTCGTGTCCCCGCCAGCAGACCCCTGCCTCTTGTTACCTTGTAGGTACTCGTGGCACGTCTCCGGCCTTGCTGGGAATGAAAGCAATGTCTTTTAGGTCTTTCCCGTTCTATCACGTTCTTCTGGCAGGTCACTGTCATCCCACTGACTATGCTCTGAACACTTGCCAAGGAATCGCCGGTCCGACTTCATAAGGCAGAGTTACTGTTCCTCTCGGTGGCCAGAGCTGTACATAGTCTTTCTCCTCTGGGATGGGACGGGGCTCTTTTCCACCAATGTCCTCTGGGCTCAGGATTTCAACTTCCCGTGTCTCACAGCGTCTCCACTTTGTATGGCTTACCAACTGGGTTCTCTCTTCAGTAGTTCTTCGGTTTCTAAAATGCTCAGATGCTAATTTCCTTGTGGGAGACTAGACTGTTGCTCTTGGTTCTGGAGAGTGATTGTCATGTCTGTATGCCTCTTCTTCATCACAGTACTTTCAGGTTTTTTATAGTTCTCCACCTGATAGTAGTACATAGGTTTACTCTCTACAAGAGGTTATTAAATGAAGGAGAGGTTAGTGTGTGTGTGTGTGTGGGGGGGGGAGTGTTGATGTTACAAGGGATGTACCCTAGATGGTCTTCGTCATCCCTGAAGAGGGAGTCAATCCCCTTCAGATCCTTCCGCATTATACCATCCCCAAGGGTGCCGCCTCCCCTCCCTGGCCCCATGGGAAGGTGCTCACACTCAGGGAGAAGGGACGACAACTAAGGATTCGTCACACTAGATTAACTGCAATACAGGCATACTTTGTCTATTCCACATCTAGCCTTTTCCTCTGGGATCATTGGACCCTGAACAGCAGCTATCTGCATGGGTTCCTCTGTGCTGCTTGTGGACAGTGGGGCAGGGTGGGGCAGAGACCTGGGCAGTGATGGATTTTTTTCCACTTTCCATTCGGCTAAACAGGCATCCATCTGGAGGACCTGGTCCAATAAGGCAGGGAAGAGGGTGACAAGGATGGAACCACAGACAAAGCGTCTGTAATTTCTTTCTTTAGGCCTCGATAGAACACTGCTGCCATATATTCTTCGGGCCAATGCGTCTCAGCCGATAACTGGTTGAAGCATGTAACATACCATAACAAGTCTCTTCGTCCTTGGGACAAGTCAAGAATTTCAAAATCCGTGGTTTGGGCCTTGTGCCGAGTATCAAACACATGCATCGAAGTCATACAGCAAGGGACTGTTATTCTCCAACAGTGGATTTTCCCATGTTGCAGCTCCACCAGAAAGATAGGAAAGTACGAAAGATGCCTTCGAGATGGAGTCTGGAAAGGTGGCTGATCTGCATAGAAAAGGCAGTTTACACTGATTTAAGAAGGTTCTTTAACTTCGAGGATCACCTGAAAAGCGTTCAGAGGAGCCAACAAAAAATGCTTGGCAGTCACTCTAGGGGATATCACCTGACAGATGGGGCAAGGGCCGCCCGCAGCTCCAACTCTGAATTCCCCTGATTCCTCAGGCAAGGGATGCACAGTTGCCAGAAGTGTGTACAACCGTGCATGAAGATATGCATGGGCCGAGGACATTTCGGTTTTCAGGGAGGCGATGGCCTGAATCAAAGCGTTCAATAGGTCAGCTGCCATGTCCATGTAAGCTGGATGAACCAAAGGCTCAACAATCCTGTAATGCTGGGGTTCATAGAGCTGACAATAAAGATGACCCCTGCTAACTGCACAGGGAGTATTAATCCTATTAAAGACTAGGAGGTGAGCATTATGCTTCAACTTCATTTATTACTACTCTTCAGCAGTTTCAACAAACTATAACAAAAACAACAACATTGAAATGTCCCAAGTGACTTTCCCACTTTAGAACTACGAATCCCATAGTCTCTGTAGTCCTTCCTACTCCAGCTCCACTATGACCACTTCCTGTCCCTGAGCTCCTCCTCTCTTTTACATGCTCTGAATGTCATTTAACCATTAACTTTTCGTCCCGCCAACAGAGCTAAGGCTTTTTTCCACTCCAACTGGGTGCCAATTCCTCCGGCTGTTCTCTCGCCTTCTCCTTACTAGTCACCTCACTCAACTATTCTTCTGCTCTTCCCCTAAGGAAAATACAAAATAGAGTATTAGGGTGGTGTCTAGCTTTGTTATCATATTGTCACAAAATATCCATACAGAACATATGATTAACAAATAACAGTGGGTGGGAACTAATGCTCGCCTCCTAGTCTTTAATAGAATTAATACTCCCTGCGCAGTTAGCAGGGGTAATCTTTATTCTATGGCAAGACTGGAGGCGAGCATTATGCTTGTTTAAAGCTGCCCCAATACTGTAACCGCTATACTCTCGGCAGGCTTAAAGTAACATTTTCTAAAGGTACGATCATTAGCCCAGTCTGCTGCTGACATAATGTCTTGTAAGGGTACCCCTGTCGTATATGCTTTAGACGCCATCGCTCCTCTTATGAAGTGGGCCCCATACTTCTGTGAATCAATCCCTGCTGCTTGCATTATCTCCCTGACCCATCTTGCGATGGTAGCTGTCTTTATAGCACGGAAAGGCTTCCTACGCGCTATTAGCAATTGGGTCATACTCGCTACTGTATTCTCTGCTGTCGTAGCTTCGTACTCTTTGATGCAGCTTGCTACGCACCATTTGATGTTATTCGGAAAATATGGATAGTGCACTGTTGAAGTCTTTTGCACTACCATTAAAGACACTCCTTCCGGACCAAATGTCCTCCTACTGATCTCTAATGCTTTGATATCCGACACACATTTACAAGATATGAGACACAGCAGCATCGCTAACTTGCCTGACCACTGCTTGAGAGATAGATATCTGTTAGCTCGCCAGCTCTGTAATAGCCGCAGCACTACTGTCACGTCGCATAGGACCTTGTATTTAGGTTACGGCGGTACCATAAACTTAGCTCCTCTGATGAGCCTGCTAACTGCCGGGTGTTCTCCTTCTGGCACTCCCTCGATCGGTAGGTGTCCCGCTGAGATCGCTGATCTGTACACTCCTATGGTGTGGAATGCTTTCCCGTCTTGCAATAGCTGTGCCAGAAAATTCAGTATAGCCACTACAGGTGCTGAAATGGGATGAATATCTCTCCTTCTACACCAGCTAGTCCACTTGGCCCAAGCCGCGTCGTAGATCCTCTTAGTCGATGGAGCCCAGGATTCTGCGATGAGCTCTGCAGCCTGCATCGAAATGCCTGGCAGCTCCCATTGTTTCCTGATATCCTGTACGCGATGAACGGGAATGTCCCTCTCACTCTCAGAGGATGACACCGTCCAGCTGGGTCCTTGAACAGTCGCTCTCCTTCGGGGAGGACTCTCAGAATGTCTATCGAGTGTTCCATCAGCATCGGGAACCATACTTGTGATTTCCACAACAGTGCTAATAGTACCAGCTCTGGTCTCTCCTTCCGACTTTTCGCCAGCACTCTGCTCAGCATCATGAAAGGAGGTAATGGGGTCCGCCTGCCCAATCTTGCAGGAATGTGTCTTTACTGCTTGCGTCTGGGTCTAGCCTCCAGATGAAGTAGCTGGTTGTCTGCGCGTTGAGCGAGACACAAACAGATCTGTGTGTATCGGACCCCACCTTCGATCCAGTATCTGAAATACTGCTGGATCCAGCCTCGAGTCACTGGAGTCTGTGAGGTATCGGGAATTCCAGTCCGCTACCACGTTCAGTGCCACGGGCAAGTATTCCACTGTCACTGATGTTCCTGTCTGCAGGCAATAGTGCCAAAAATCCTTCTCCATCTCTGCTAACATCCTGGATCTCGTTCCGCCTAAGTGGTTTATGTAACGCACTGCAGAGATGTTGTCCATCTTCAGCAGTACGCATGACTTCACTTTGTCTCTCGTGAAGGTCTTTATCACAAAGGAGCCTGCCAGAAGCTCTAGGCAGTTTATGTGTAAGTTTAACTCTTCTTCGCTCCACTTGCCTCCTGTCTGCAACTCCCTGCATCGTGCTCCCCAGACTAAACAACTGACTTCTGACTCTATGATCAGGTCTGGACGGTCTCCGATAATGGCATGCCGATTCCAGGCATTCACATTCTGCAACCACCATTCCAGTTCTGTGACGAACTCCTGATCCAATGGTATCAATTGATGGTATTTCAATCCCTGTTGGAGGTGCCTTATCTTTAACCTTTGTAAGGCTCGATAGTGTAAGGGACCCGGAAATATGGCTTGTATGGAGGCTGCTAGGAGGCCCACTATTCTTGATAGGACCCTCACTGAAATCACTTTCTTCCTCAGACACATCCTGATCTCTCTCTTGATATCCCGAATCTTCCTTGCTGGAAGTTCTAGCGTAGCTTTTCTCGTGTCTAATATGAAGCGGAGGAAATCTAGTCTCTGTGCTGGTTTGGTATCTGACTTCTCTATGTTCACTAGAAAACCTAGTGACTGTAATAGGCCCAGGACCCACTTCGTCTGATATTCTAGCGTTCCCCAATCCTCTGCTAGGAGTGAAAGGTTGTCTAGATATATTATCAATCTTATGCCTTTCTCTCGGATAGCTGCTGCTACGGGTTTCATCAACTTGGTGAAAGCCGCCCAAGATGCTGACGCAAGCCAGATGGGCATTGTCTTGAATTGCCAGAGCTGTTTCTTCCAGTGAAAAGCCAAGAATCTCCTGAACGGCTTCTGCACTGGGATCGTCAGGTTAGCATCCTTTAAGTTTAGTCTCGTCAGCCAGTCTCCCTCTCTCATGGAATCTCTGAACTGGTGAATCCCTTCCATTTTGAAATGATGGTAGACTATCATCCGTTCAACTCTTTTAGATTTATTACTGGTCATACTTTTTTCTTCCTGTGAACGGGAAACATGTTGCTTATGAAACTCGGGGCTATTGGGCACCTCTCTATGGCTCTTTTCTTCGCTAGGAGCAATAACTCGACATTAGAGATTCCTGTTCTGCTACTGCTAAGCGCGGGTGCTGGGGTACTCGGATCTGCACTGGTGTCTGCATGATTTCTAACTGCAGACCTCTGACGGTTTGCAAAATCCAGGCATCGCTGGAAAGCGCGCACCAGTTTTCGCAGACCATACTGGTCCTCCCTCCTATCGGGGGGTAGGTAGTCGCCCTTACCTGGTGTAAATCCTTGTCCTCGTCCGAAACCTCTGCCTCTGCGCCCTCTGGTGTTGCGGCCTCTGGCTGGGAAGAATGCATCCTGCTGCCTGTTCTCCTAGTATTGGGCTCTATGATTAAGGGAGTCTTCTCCCTCCTTGTTGGCGACCGGTCTGGCGACCCCTGTAACGACCGGTCCTGGCAAAAACTCTATGCGGGAAGATTTTTCGAATGGATGCTTGGGCTTTCTCTAGCGATGTGTACGTGCCCACGAAACGGCCCATCTCTTTTCCGAAGGTTTCTCCGACTTGGAGGCCCTGCGCTGCTTGTCCAGCTTCATAGGATGCTAGGTTGCTGAGCTTCGAGTCGATCTTTAGCAATAGCCCCCTCCTTCTCTCCGATGCTATGGCGCAGTTTGGGTTCCCCAAAAGGCAAACGGCTCTCTGCGCCCAACCTGCTAGGGCTTCCGGATCTACTTCCTCTCCGGTGTATCTCGCCCTCTCCACTAGGTCCATGATTTTAGCGAGAGGGCCAGCCAGGTCTAGCACCTTCTCCTGGAAACTCTTCCATGACCTGTCTATACCTTTTCGTGGGTCCTTGCTGGTCTTGGACACAAAGGTAAGCATTTTGGGGTCTAGGTCGGGGGTCTCTGGCACTTTCCCCGGCAGGTCTGGGAGAGGGCTTTCTGCCCGGAGGCGCTGTCTCACCTCCTTGTCTAAGGCCTTTCTCAGCCTCACGGTCATGTATTGAGCTATCCTCGGGGATGGTTGCCAGTCGGATGATCTCGGGTTACAGATGCTCTCCGGATCAAACATGTCATCTTGCTCTTCCTCGAGGTGCTTCACCTTATGGGTCCTTTTTCCCCCGCTGGGCTTTGCCCATTCCTCTTCAATTGGCTCTTCAGACTCTTGAGGGGAGAGGTCCCCATCTGCTGGCTCTTCTTCCGAGCCTAGGTCTTCTTCTCCTTCATTGTCTTTTCCAGGAGTGAAGGTCGTGAGGTCTGGCACTGCCTGATTTGCAAATAGGCCTCCTTAAGCTTTGCGAAGGCGTCGGCGACCTCCGGGGCCTTATCTTTCGCTACCTTCCATAGGGCCCTGGTGGTCTGCAGAGACTTTCCTCTTGCGGGCCTGAGTACTCCCCTTAGACCCTGCTCTAGAGGGTTCGGTGGGCGTGCGGTTTGTCCTTGTGGTGCTATCTTTAGGCTGGTGAAGCATAGCTTCTAAATTCTCCACTCTTTCTTGTAGGGGTCTGACCCCTTGAGCCACAGCATCTACTAGGGAATTTCCCAGCACCTCCTTGAAGCTGGCGGCTAAGTCTAATGACTGCTCCTCCTCGCTCCATTCGAAGTCAGGCATGATCAGGAGTGTGCTGTGTGCCTTAATACCTAGTGAAAGGTGTCTTTGCCGCCCACTTCCTAGTAGATGTCTTCATTTGAGATAAATCTCTAGTGTCTTTTCACTTTCCAGATTGTTTTATTTATTCCTTTATTTTTTTTTTTGGTGGCTGCACCAGACTTGTTTGCAATTCTTTATGCCTGGAATGGCTTAGGTTTCTTTCTTCCTCTTCTTTAGTGTGAGGCTTCTGCCTCTTATATGCTGTAAGGGACTTGATCCTGCTGATGGGCACAGATCTTCACTGCCTCCTTCTTCATGGAGCTTGTGCAGAGGATTTCCCTCTAACGTTCTGTGAGCTGCTTGAGCTCTGCACCATTTTTATAACTGCTGCTTTCTGCAGCTTAAAGTCTTTGTATGCGCGTGGTCGTTCCTCCATGGTGTGTATGGCTCTGCGTCGCAGATTAAATGCGACACGGTGCGAACACACACTGGGGACCGGCTCTGCCCACGCGAGGTTGGGGGTCGGAGCGCTCCGCTTCTCAATGCCCTCTACGAGGGCCCACTATGAGCGTGCTTCGGCGCTCGACTGTGCCTCCACAAGGGAGGGGTTCTGCGCTCCTGCGCTCCTTCCCTCGTAAAATGGCCTGTCAGCTCCGCGGGCTAATTGGCGAAACCCCGGAGGTGCTGAACATGCGGCACGGGGTTGAAGCGCCTCTGGAGCTTCCCTTATTTTAAAGGAACGTCCGATTCCTCGATACGTCACTGTGAATCCTATACTACGGGTGAGGAAACTATGCCTTTTACGGTTTTATGTGTCGCCATGAACGCTGGTTCTATCTGCGCTTTTAGTCTAACGCGCTGTACAATGCTACGCTCTGCATATCTATGCCTATGCCTTATAAATACTCTCCCCTAATCAAGAAGCTATATGATATACAACAGAGAGGTAAAGAAAACGTTACTTATCTGCTTGAAGAGCAGTATAAGAAGAGGAGGAGCTCAGAGACAGGAAGTGGTCATAGCTGGGCTGGAGTATGAAGGACTACAGAGACTATGGGATTCGTAGTTCTAAAGTGGGAAAGTCACTTGGGACATTTCAATGTTGTTGTTTTTGTTATAGTTTGTTGAAACTGCTGAAGAGTAGTAATAAATGAAGTTGAAGCATAATGCTCGCCTCCAGTCTTGCCATAGAATCGTACTAGTGCACACAAACACACACTTCTGGGGAAGACACCAGTACCCACGAAGTGGTTCAAGGAGTGAAGGAGGCAATGTCAGGTTGAACTCCACATACGTAAGATGGCTCCAGGAAGAGGGTAGGGAATACCACTGCAGACGGCACAAGGATGCATACAATTCCAACAGCACAAGGGGCTCCCGCAGGGCACGAAGGCGCAACTGAGGATGGGTCAAAAGAGTCAGGGTCCCAGACAGGAAAAAATGATATCCAATGCAGTTCCAGGGAAACTCTAGGTTGAAACTCAACTCAAGTAACAAAAGACACAAAAGAAACAAACAGAATCCCAAATATCCAAGGATAATCCAAAAGCAGCATCAGGGAGCGGCAGAGGTCAGAATATACAAGAGGTAATCAAGACAAGGAGCAAAGGGCTAACTCACTGCAAGGTTGTTGAGCATCAGACTCCTGCCCTCGTCAACTTCTTCTGTGTTCCGTTCTTCCTGTAACTAACTTCATGATGTGACGCGCTGTCCTCTCATGCGTTATGTCTGATGAGCTCTGTCATTCGGTGTCCTAGTTTACATGGCGATTTCAAGCCCACTCTATACTTAGATGGGGTTTATAACTGCACCTCCTCATAGGCCACTATATCAAACTATATATAGTTTTATATTTATACTAGAAAAAAGTACCCATACTCCCCACGGGTTCTGTAGACAAGCCCTTAATAATCTCACTTTGTTTGATTTTGGATTCATTTATCCAATAGATTTTTGCTTTTTCAGAGGCATCTGGAAAGAGCAAAGCATAGAAATTACACAAAATTCAAATGGTGCATTGCATTGCGGTGAAAACATCTTGGAAATGGTACATTTTAGGGCATTGAAACATGGTTTTCGACCTTCGAGTTTTGTTCCTCGTGTTGAGACATTTAAAATTAGCTTTATCCAGTCTTTCTATGACAACATCGATGTTTTGCAGATCTCAGGCAACCGTCTCATATGTGAAGGAGCTGAAATCTGGGGAAAGAGGTGGGGTGTCCAAATGTCATGAAGCTAATAAATCCGGAGGGTCCTAAAAGGTAACTATGCCAAATTTAGTGCATATTGGTTGAACTGTGTTGAATTGTATAAGGAACAAATTAACAGATATTCTGCTTTATCTACAGATTTTACTAAAATGCTGCCACCAAGTCTTAGATACACAGATATATATAATTAGAAACATGGGTGCCCACTGATGGAATTCTCCAATAATTCCAGCAATTCCAGCAGGCTGTTTCCAGGGAAATTTTAAATCCAGCAAGCTGTTTTGGGGAATAATCTGTAGCTGGCATATTGGCAAATCACATTGTAGCTGCTGGTGTGTCAGTAGACAGGGCACAGCAACAGTACACAGGTGCACTATACTTTTTTTTTTAGCATGGAGCATTGAAAAGTCAAGCCCGGCTAGCAGAACTCACTTTTTGAGAGGAAAAACCAGCATTATTTTGGATAGCAAAAGCAAAAAAAGCATGACATTGCACAACTGCACAACATGTATTCTGTCAACAATAAAACCACATACATATATTCAATGCATACATAAATAAGGAAATGTGAATGTACTTTCTTTTAATGCTTATTGACACCAAATATTATTTTAAGAATGACCACCCCTCTCTTTGTGAATAAATCACACTGTGAAATATTTATCAAGATTGGCCTATCTGAGATGTGCTGTGCCATTCTCGAGAAGTGCAGTGTCCTGGATTTTTCTTTGCATTCTGGGACATGTAGTTTTGATTGTATCCTTCCAAACGCGGGCCTAGAAGTCTTCGAAAGAAAAACCAAGACTGAATGAACATCCGCAGTGGGAAATGGGTCAAGGACTAAAGCATAGCTGCCAATTTTCCCAATTCCATGCAGACTCTTTGAACTAGATGCAGACTCTTTGAACTAGTCATGTGTTTTTTTCCCGCACTACATGCTGGGACTTGTAGGCCCAACCTGGCAATGGGAAAAACGAAACTACAAGTTCCAGCATGCAATACAAAGCAAAATACAGGACTGACTCGAAGTGTCATGAATGGAACCTGGAAACTTGACAGGGAGGCTAAAGGCGAATACTACAGTGCCACAAAGGCAAGCATGTGAATACATGCAAGAATGTGATGTCAAAAGAATGCTAAAAACAAAAATGGGGGCAACCATAAGAAACATGTTAACTAAATAGGTGAGGATATCCTATGTATGTTCTGTAGTATTTTTTTCATTTTGGGAATTGCAGTCATACGTTTATAATGGAAAATAACGACACGTTTGGGAATGCTAAGAAAAATGAACTCGCTGACTAGTAACGCTGCAATAAGGTCGCCGTTAACAATTCTAGCCGCCGTTTTTTTTTTTTATCCCATCAACGCATTTACATGGTTTGTGCAACTTTCGGGCTTGTTTTGAAAGGCAGTCGCCCTTGTTTCTAGTATCAGATCTGACAGCAGTGACCAGCGTGCATTCATCATGGCTGCGCCCAGCAGGATGTGTGCAAGGAGTTCTTTTCTGATACCCCGGTTACTCCGGGAATGCTCTCGCCACATGAGCGACCTGGCCGGCGGAGATCCTGCATCTGGTGGAAGTGGCGGCTTCGCCGCAGCACTGGAACTGCAGACCGAGATACGGAAGAGAGAAGGAGAAGATGATGCGAGACACAACCGTGCACCTGGAAGCATGCTGAAGGTGAGTAGAGAGACAGTGCAAGTTCCCAGTTGAAGGCATAATATGTACTGTGTGCGAGAAGAGAAAGAAGACGCAGGCAAGCTTAACTTGTTTATGTTTATTTAATGTTAGTCAGGAGCGGGGAATAGAGAGGCAGTGGAAGTTCCCTGCTGAAGGGATAATCTATGAAGCGTCACTGCTGGGTGTTGTGTCTGGACCCAGGGCACAGGGTCCAGGCACATAGTCGGCTGGGGGCACCCAGCCGACATGCCCAGTTACAGGGTACACCCTGTCAGACATTGAGCACTTGAGCACACGGCCTTATCCGGCTCGCCAACGCAGAGTTGCCCGGCAGGGGCTCTGTTAAGCACAGTTCGACAGGGCCAGTAAACAGATGTTTCAGTGTTTTTATTGACATTTTCCAAATAAGTAGACCAACAAGCCTGAACAATAAAAGTAAAAAAGACAGCAGGCAGTTGTGTGCGTTACATTACTAGATGACGTTTTGTTGGGTAAAGGAAGATAAACAAAACTAAGGGAAGAAAGAGGAAAGAGAGAAAAAAGAACAAAAGGAAATGAAAACCAACCAATTATGCCATTGTAGTTCCGGTTCTCCCCACCTTCACTAGTATTAACTCATACTCAGCTACAGGTGTAAGTCTCTGTAGGGCCAGTACACAGATAGTGTTGCCTCTCAGGGGCACTGTTTTGGTGGAGGGCCTTGCAGGGCAGGCCCTCTGCCTGGAAACGCAGCATCAGTACTGCGGGATGAGGTTTTGTCAAGCCTTCATAAGTGCCTAACGGCCGTGGGGGATTGGATGGGCCAGAAATGGCTGAAGTTGAATGGGGACAACACCGAGGTGCTGGTGGTGGGTCCCCCCCCTATGCCCTGATCCCTCACTTTGGATTGCTTCGTTCTGGCCTTCTTCTTTGGGTTATCTCCTGGTTCCTTTGGCTAAGGTGAAAAACGTAGGGGTGATCATGTCGCTACCCTTTCTATGGATGCCCAAGACTCGGTTGCATGCCAGACTACTTCCATCAGAACATTTAAAAAAAGGTGCTCCACATGATACCGGTACCACTGTTCGCCGGTTGTGGCTGCCATGGTTCTGAGCCGGTTGGATTACTGCAACTCTTCTTATCTGGTGCAGCCCAAGGGCTTGGTCCACCGACTTCACCGTCTCCAAAACCTGGCGGCACGTGTGGCTACTGGGACACTCTATGGGGCCCATATCTCCCCAGTTTTACGCTCCCTGCACTGGCTCCCGGTGGCCCAGCGTATAAGGTTCAAAGCGCTGTGTATCGCCCACCGGGCTTTGCATCACCAGGGGGCAGACTATCTCTGCACTAAGTTTGTGCGCTACTTCCCCCAATCGCTCCTTGCATTCAGTGGCTGCAGGTCTGCTTCCTCCTTCTGTCGCTCCCGCATTGGGGTACAGGCTTTTTCCATTGCTGTGGAATGGCAATGAAAAAAAATGTCTAACCATTTGGCCTTCAGGAAAGCCTTAAAAACATATTTTGATTTCTGCGGTTGATGGCCTCTCCAGCGCCGTGATGCCTTTGGGCCACCATGCAAAATATAAGTATACATAACATAACAAATAATGACGCATCAGTCAAGAGTCTGGTGATTCTGACTGATCCCTTTTATTGTAGTGGTCACCTGGATACAGCCATGTGACATTCACATTAGCCCTGGCAGGTACTCCTATTTCCTTAAAGGGGTGGCATATTATTATTATTATTATTATTATTATTATTATACCAGACTCCTCTTTTCCATGAGAAAACATCACAATAAAGCAACCGTCATGAACAGTAATGCTTGGACCATTTGGGATCCGTGGGGGTAAACAATAGGTACCTACATTAAGGTTCAGGTGTTATAGCCTGACATGATGCAGCATGAGATCCAGTTCCAAACACCTCTGTCACACATTATTTCTTTGACCACATAAGATTTCCGCGGGCAGTTGGTCAAAGTGCAGAAAACACATAATAGAAGGGGAACCTTTAATATACTCGGTACATGGGCACCCCACTAGACAATAAAGTTCCCAGACCCGGGTCCACTTTAAACCTGACCATATTTGCAGGATCACAGCTTCAAACAAACACAATTCCCAGGGTCACGTTGAGCATTTTTAATAACCTGCAGGCTCCCAGCATCAAATGTGCACGGAGTCCACTTTTAAGCAGTTGGGGCAGTGCAGTACAATGGTTTCACCTTGCACACAACATTGTCTGTGGGGAGCACCACAGCCACATGTGTCGTCACCGTTGTTGGGCTGAGAGACCACACACTTCAAACACTGAACGACACCATTGGCAGCTACTGGCACAATTTAAAGAGTTCCGACAATGTGCAGGAGCACAGCTTCACATAGCATTTTAACTGGCACCACTTTGAGCCTAAGAAAAGCAAAACGGTGGGTAACCCCTGAACCGTGGACAAGGGGAACAATATATGTAGAAGAACAAAGCAAGAAGTCACACTGGAAAATACAATTATTCAATTAATAATTGATTCAAATGGGTGTGGAGGGAATTGAGGCCCAGTCAGATGAATGATTATAACATCATATTTTATTATTTATCAAAAACATCTTAATGGAGTAAAAAAGTTAATTCACACAATAACATCATAAAATTGCATATAATTATATATCCACATCAAAAAAGTCTAGTAAATTGTATCTAAAAGCAACCTATCAAACTCTGCTAGATGTAATTCAATGACATGTACATTTCTTGAGCAGTGTACATTAATCAATATGAAGGTGCTATCAAAAAAAGTGCTAAGTGACCACTTTGAGCCTATCCATGACATGCAGTCGCACAGCATCACAAAGCATGTTACTGAGTGCACTTTAAGCACATGCGGAGTTGCAGGAAACCAGTTCATACATAGTTGCACAAGCATCAGTTCAGGGCGGTTGATGGCACAGTTCAGGGCGGGCAAAGCCGCACCTGGGAGCACCAGGGGCCATATCTGCCTGGTCCATTGATGGTGGGGGGAGACAGCAGGACTTGGAGGTCTCCCCTAGGCAAAAGTAATGTCAACCTGCTAAAGCACTCACCTGGAGCTGCACCCCTCAAGTGTTATTCCCCTTTGCCTTTCCCTCGTTTTTTTTCTCTTGACTGTCACTGCCACTAGGACCGGGATGTGAGCATAGTGCCAGAATGATGGGGCCTACTTCTATACAGTGAACACGGGCGGCCACGTACTTACTTTCTTGTGTCTTACCTTGCTCCAACCTTGGGTTATGAAAAGGAGATCACCTACAGTGGGCCCGGGATCCTCAAAAAGCCATTAGTATTTCCCTCGCATTGAGCCGATATGGAGCGCTTTATCACTTTAACCATTAGGCAGCCCAAGTATTCTTCTGAGCAGCGGGGGCTTCTCTCCATTTTACATTGTTCTGAACCGGAGCACGCATTACTGGCCCGGGATCGCTCTAAGGCTCCGGTGGAGCTGCAGCTTGCAGGCAACGGGGCTACACCGCACCTTTCCTCCTTCCACAGAGATCTTTATTTCCTGCGGCAACGCTGCTGCATCGCGGTCTCTTTCCACAACGTGGCAGAGCCCGCTCAGTGTCTTCCAAACCTCCTTTCTTCTCGGGGGCACATTTTCTTTCCTGGACCGGCCGGCTCCGACCCAGGGCACGGATGCTTCACGTCGGGGTCTTTTCTCCTTCATCGCCATTGTTGTGTCTGTACCCAGGGGCCAGGTCCGGGCACATAGTTGCTGGGGGCACCCAGCTGACAAGCCCAGTTACAGTAAGCATCCGAGGAGACCATGAGCACAAAGTCTGGTCGTGGCCTGGGGACACCCAAGCCAGCGCAGCATTCTGCAGCCGGAGTTGCCCAGCAGGGGCTCCGGCTCACCAATGTAGAGTTGCCCGGCAGGGGCTCTGTTAAGCACAGGTGGACAGTGGACAGTGTTGCCTCGCAGGGGCACTGTCATGGTGGAGGGCATTGCAGAGCAGGCCCTCTTCCTGGAAACGCAGCACCAGCGCTGCAGATAACGTACACATCAGGCAGGAATCGGGTGATTCTGACTGATGAGCGAGAAACACTCATCCCTTTTGTGTTGTTTACCTGGTCACATACATGTGACATTCGCATGAGCCTTGGCAGGGACTCATAGTTTCTTAAAGAGGGGACACACCACACTGGGGACGTTGGCTCTCAACTTGTCAAATGTGCGATACAGCGAAAATTTGACATTGAAATGTAAATTTTACTTAAGCGTTCTTTCGAAACTCCGAGTAACAGTTTGTTTTGTACCAGTGGTGTAGGATAGTAGAGGAGGATGAAAGTGGTAAAGGACTGTCAGTTAAGAGTACAGCAGGACCATCCCGAGCACCACAGAACAGAGATTTCAAGTTTCCCATAGCCTTACGAGAGAAGGTCATCCAGTGCTGTTTTTCCCTTTTTTGGGGTGTGAGACTCGGAGTTTTTCCTTTCGCCATGTGAAATTTTGGGAAACTACAAGTTCCAGGATTCCAAGCAAGAACCAGGACTGTCCGACTTTCTCACGCATGGCTATGGGGAAGCTTGCGGAAACTGAGTTGGCGCATAGGGTATGGCAAGCTGATGGGGAGTGGAGAAGATATGATTGAGAAGCAAAGATTTGAGTAGCATGAGAGAGAGATCCTGAATGCGTGCTTGTTGATGGGAGCCTGGTTGCCAGCTTAAAAAGCAAGAAACTGAAATAAAGGAAACACTAACACTATTGCATTCTGCTAGATGTGGTCTTAGATTGTCAGCTCAGTTCCAAAGAAACTGAAATAAGTCATTGGCGTTGCTTGCTGATGGATGTAGTTAAAGTTGCCATCTGAAGTCTAAAGAACCGAAACATGATTCCTGTTGCCTTCTGGTTGATGTGGTGTAAGTTGCCCACTTTTGATAAAGAGAATTGAAACGAGTAATTCATGTTGCATGCTGGTAGATACGACTCACAGTAGCAGCTCACATCTAAAGATATGAAGGAAATCATTCAGTTTGCATGCTCTTAAAATGTGTCTTCTGTCTGAGAAGTGAAACATGACATCTATGTTTGTCCCAAAGGTGAAATAAGTCATTCAAGGTTGATGCTGGTGGAAGAATTAGATTGGTTCTGAGATGTGAAACAAGTAATTTATGTTGCAAGCTCATAAAGTAACAGTTAACATTATTACACTCTTAAAAGTGGCACTAAGGCACAAACGAACTGAAGCAAATTACTTACTTTTGTATAATGTTAGAGAAAACCAGACTTTGCCCAGTAAGAGCTGGATGAAGTTATTTCTACTGGCAGAGATATTTCAGGTTGCCTGCTTTTAAAGATAATCAAAAATTATGACATTCGTTATTTGAAACTAATTTTGCTGAGAAGTCTGTTCGGTATCGAGAGATACGTTTATTTTCTACTGAAAATATGAGTATCCTGTTTGTTTCAAGAAGGAATTGTATGTATTATTCCAAATAGTCAGTTGTATCTTCTGAATTAACGCAATGGGGTTCTAGATATCTTGCTGATCATCTGCTGTGGGATCTCTGTGTCCCTGGCTATTTTTCAGTGGCTGGTTACATTTTGGGAGCCAAATAATTGCTGAGGTTGGCGACTCTGGCATGCAAGACTCCTCTTTTGGTTGCTGGTGACTGTTTGAATGGCAAAAATGTCCACTGGTTGTAAGTGCTTGCCATATAAAATTATAACGCATTCAACATTTCATCAAGTTTTGTATTTCAGAACCATGCATTATAAACATAGATTCTGTTCAAATTGTGAGTTAGTAACAGAAGTGTTCAGATTTAGAGTTCCTAAGTCAACAACTACAGAATTGTCGTAAAGAAAATTTGACACAAGTTTGTCATAAAGGAAACTTTGTCAGGCAATAGTATGATATGGTATTTGTAACGCGCCTCTACACCCTTGTTTGCTATAGTCTTAGACGTTGGTCTGTTGGTAGATCAAAAGCTGTGTTATTGGTGCCTTCTCGCCTTCTAATGATCTCGTAGGACTGAATCTTAGTACCATTTCTGTATGAGCTCGATCGTCTGATGTTCTTTCCCTCACTTGGTTGGTTGGCTACCAATCAGTAGTCCATGAATTTTCGATAGTCCTTTATTCTTGTTGTTTGTGGATGACTCTTAGTCTAATCCTGAAATGAACCTTAGTTTGTTCTTTCAGGATCAACAGTCCTTCTCTTGTTCTGCTAAATCTGTTGGTAAGTAGAATGTGTACAAAATATTCTTATGTTGTTTTAACTTCCAGTATATCGAGTTGCAATCCCATTCTGTGCCGGCAATTCGACCTGTGGATGGCCAATGTTTTTGATTTGTGAACTTTGACATCAACCACCGTATCCCTCTTTTTAAAAAAAAAAACGAAACTTTGTGGCAGATGCATTTAGTTGTGGCTGCACCAATACTTTGGAAGGAACACTTCCCAAGTAATGTTTGTTTGTGGCCACTTTTCTGGTCTGTTACGTGTTTCACTTCCACCAACAATGCCACAAGTAACCTTGTTGGGACCTACTGCTGATCTAAATTACCAATGCTCTAGTCTATTCCAAACCAAACCATTAATGTGAACAATTGATCTATGTTTGGTCGGGGATACTGTTTTTAGTGGGTTCCAATAATCCTTGTGCGCCACATGTGGTAAGATTTCAACTTGTAGCTACTAGCTAAGCATTAACGCTACTTGCCACCATCTGTGAATAAATGTCACACAGCAGATGGTACACAAAATTGGACACAGTATTGTCTATGGAATTAATGTCCCTGTAGGCACCGTTCTTTGTTAGGCGTTGTGACTGAGGATAATCTTCAGATAGATAGGTGCCACAAATGGAGACTCGCCCAGCTCTCAGGAACCATGAAGCTTCTCACGCAAACAAACAATGGATGAAGAATCCGGTAAGTAATACACACCAGAAACCCTCTCCCTTGAGATCTGGTCCCTGTATAATTGGAGAATATCCTGTGCACCCTAAACGGGACAAGGCAAGCTGGTCTTCATGTGTCAAAAGGTCTACACAAGAGGAATAAGAGTGGGAAAATTATTAATGTATGAACTACGCCTTCCCCTAGCTAGCAGTGCCTCATGTGAGAGAATTTACCCGAAGAGAATGGTTGGTCCGCTGTGCTCAACGACGCCCCAAGAGTTGTTGAATCCACAACACCTTGAACAACATAGCTTTTGCAAAGCGCGGTCTGAACGGTTACTGAAACCATAGTCAAAAATAGAACATAGTACATGATAACGTGGTCAAGCCGAGTCTTTACAATGTAACACTAATTACCTAGATAAATCCTGGAACTGTTGTTCTTCCTGGCGGGTATGGACACATGCAGAATGTCAATCAGTTTACCCGTTTGTAAGATGCGCGTCCCTTGCTGACAAGTCTTTAAATGGAATCGCTCTGGAAGGGATGCAAGGCCCTCTGGGTAGGGAAAGATGGTCCACAGCCTCTTGCATCAGCCATCATGAGAAGGGCACTGTTAATGTTATGGTACTGCCATCTTGGAATGGTGTGTATGCAGAACCATTCATTAACCTGGACCATATCTCCTGGTCCAGCGTGGGGGTCTGGAAAGAGTGTACTGGTGTAAGGGGCTAGTCTGGTGTCGGGAACCATATTCCTGACAGGCCCTGCAGGTGTCTCCGGAACATTTTCTTCTAATGTTCATCCAAGTGATGGAAGAATTAATACTAATTAGAGCTGATTTTCCTGAGCTTGAATAAATAAACAGTGCAGTTTCAATTGTTGTTGAAAATTTGCATATGTTGCTATTCATTTGATACCTTCTATGCATTGCATGCAAAGCTTCGCCTGAGTTGTATTAGCCAGGGGTTTTGCTACGTCTGGAAAAGACCCGGGGCTATGCTAATGTCAGAACTGTCGGGACTCTATCAGGGGTCTACAACCAAAAGACCAGGGGCCTTAGCCCCCTTAGCTCCCCTAGCAACGCCTCTGGTATTAGCCATATTGAATTATGATGTACTGCCTCAAATCAGCCTAACCCTTTGTCGCTGTGTGCATGTCTTAACTAAATGTATGCCTGTTGTATGCTACATGAAGCAGCCCGCTTCTTCGACTGTCCACTTCTGACGTATTTCCAGTTTGGCTCAGACAAGCGAGATGTAGACTGTTAGGAAAGAGTTCCATTTGTGTGTACTTTTCCCTCGAGTTGTGCACCCCCCATCCCCCAACTTTTAGCTGCTGTCTGACTTTTGCCAGTGGAGCACACCTTCTGCTGCACTCCGCTGGGTTTTCGCTCACTTTGTTATGGGGAAACTGACATGCCCTTAGACAGTCAGTACTGGGAGACTTTGTTTCCTTTAGTCCTTTCCAATGTTGCAACTTTTCTGCAACATGTTACCAGTGCACAAAGTAATTTACAGTGCGCTGGGGTCTTCCTTTCATTTCCAAAGGCCCTAGACTGCCTCAAAGGATTTTCTGGTAGACGTACAGATGTGCCTTGGACAGGGCTGATGGCAGCTTTATACTTTTTAACCCTTTTTTGCCATGCAAACTGTGCTTACCGCGGTTGGCACAGGAAGGTGGCCTGGCTCCAAAATGGCTATGCCACAAGATTCTTTGGTCTGTCCTTTGCCCATCTTGTCCCTTTGCCTTCCCCAGTTCGAGCAGACCCGGGTCAGTCCTTATTTGGTCATGCAGTCTCCCACGAAATGCCAAGCTTTAGTGGGCTTCTGCATGCCTTGTGTGTGTTCCTCCAGGATGTGGGCTGGACTGTCCAGTTCCAGTACACATCCTGGGTGCCAGAGAGTCTGGTGTGCTGGGAATGACTGGGACCACCGTGGTCTGTGATTGGTCCATGACTGGCATGCCTGTATGTGAGCAGATCTCCCATTGGGTCCTCTTTGTTTTGGCCCAAAGGAGATTCTGGATAAGAGAAGGCTCCACACCCATTCCAGGTCGATCTCCTGAGTTCTCAACGAACCTTGGATAGGAGCCAAGTCTCCTGAAACTACGATGCAGAGTGTTGGAACTACTGGTGACCCGCTGGAAGGTTTGGCACCCTGAACCCACTGTTATCCCGCCGGACACCCCCTCTTTTTGGATAGAACAAGAAGGTCTAAAAAGGCACTTCGACCCATTGGAATAGTGGAATCAACTATTCTCTGCACCTCTAACGTATCCTGAAAGCGAGCCTGCTCAGAAGTGTTCCTGGGCCAACCAGTGAACTGACCAGCTTGGACAGAAACCGCTGCCGTTTTGAGTAGACACTTGAGACTTTGCAGATCACTAGCTCTGGGTTCACGGCACTCTCATACCGAAATTCATAGACATGGCATTCCCGGGTCTGAAATAGAGAGTACGCCAGAGCCTGAGTACACACGGTCACTATGTCGCCTAGCCCTGGTGCCGAATTTCATTGGTGCGCTGCTGCTGCTGTGAATTCGAGGTAGGGAGGCCTAGAGTTTAGAGGAGGGGCAGAACCCTGCGCTAACTCTTTGTTTCGGTTAATGTTCTGGTACTTTCCTGCAGCCTGCTAGGGAAAAACCTCTGAAGTTCCCAATGGTAATTGTATACTGGTGGGTGGGCAAGCCTTGTTAGTAGTGGCGCTGGATTGTGTTGGTAAACATGGTTGTGTTTGCTTGTTGAAGGACATCAAAAACACCTTGTTCGTGTTGCACACATTCAATTTTATTCATTGATTAATGTAACCATGGTCCTGGCACAGGGTGTGCTAGGTGCATGAGCAAAAAAGCCAACACGTGTTTCGACCAAAGTCTTTGTCAAGGCAGAGGCTGAATGGTTAAGGCTCCTTCATAGGGATGGCAGTAGCCTTACGATTGTAGAAGTTCTGGGCCCATGTAGAGTTGGCTGGGTAGCCAATGTGGCGAAGTTAGCAGCAATTCGGTAGCCCGATGGCAGTGATCACATTGAGCCCTTCACCAGGAGAGGAGAAATAATCACTACCGCGCCACGGAATCATCCCTGGAACTCAGCCGCTGAAAGCTGCAGAGCCGCACAATTGCAGAACTTGAACCCGCAACCGAAGTGGACTCGACTGGTGAAATTTAGTCCGGAGTGAGCCTTGGGTCGGTGAGCACTTGCAAACTTTAACGGTGGCCCCTGGCTCATCAATCAATTTTTACGCACGAGTGTCCACTTTTACTTTCTCGAGGTAGCCTGTGTTACCAACCTATTCCGAACACTTGGATCCTGTTCTGCCCTCTTGAGGAGACCATCCTTGAATAGTGTGAACTTATTCTTCACTGCCTCACCCACCTTCCAGAGCTGCTTCAGCCCCTGCAAAGAGACCCTGTTTTGCCTCTACCACACGATGGCGTGCACCAGCACCAAACTGTACTTTTGAGCGCAAGGCTCCACTTTGCTTAGGGCTTGGACTGCCTCTCAGGGTTGATAAAGGGACGGATTGCCTGAAAGTATTTACACTGTATGATCCCTTTCTTTACAGGTTGTGGACCCCTACTTTATACCATCTCTTTTAGGACTGGTTACTGTATGTATATTGTATAATAGTGTTGTGTTGGCTTGGTTGTTACTACTGTGTTTTACTTCTGGCTTTTAATTTAAAAGGTCTTCGATAAATGTATATGTATTTTTGATATATTCACCTGACTGAGAGTAATTTGTAGCGTCCTTTACTGTGTGCTCATTGTGGGCTTTCGATCACCCTCACCCCTCCTGAGACCTAGTCTTGAATGCCACCAATGCTATCTTCATTGGTCTGGCTTGTCCAGAAGGTTACGCTGTTCCAAGAAACTAGACTGGCCTTCTGAACCTCTGCCCACCAGGACAGAGATCAGAAATCCATCTTAACATAGCCCACTGCCCTGCTCGGCGAGACCGCTTCAGTGAGTTGAATTAGCCATATTAGGTGGACTAGCCACTGCCAGAGCCCTGTTATAACCGAAGTTAGGCCAGAATCTGATGACTTGCTAGAAATGTATCTGAATATGTCTGCTCCATGTTGTAACGCGCCTTCACCAAAGGTGAGAGAAGTTAGCGGATGGTGTACCATAATGTGAGAATCATGTAAAGCAGGTGAAGGTACCCTGCTGCATTGTATATACTGTGTACATGGAAAGTTGTTTGGTATGCCTCTTCCATAGAAGACCATGTTAGGTGGACGTATAAAGCCATGCAAACCAGGGGAGCTGGGGTTACTGTACTGTGTTCATTGGTTTGGGGTGTTTCGTGCTGTCCTGTTCTATTGCTGCCTGTTGCTATTCAGTTACTGTTTTTTCAATTGCCATTAAAGACGCTTACCATCCTTCTGTGAGATGGGATTATTTTCTGAGTGGTGAATTTTTCTTCGACAAACTGTTGTTACTGACCTCTGATTCCTGCTGCTCTGTGGCAAAAACTCTGCGATCGCCTGACGCGACTTTTGGTACCCCCTAAGAACCCCCGTGGTAAGACTATTTTATCTGAAGTGAGGTATTGCTAGCAGATGTGCCCAGGGATTCTGGATAAGTAGGCCGCGCAGCCGCAGGGTCAGAACCGACAAAGCGTGGGTGGGTATGCGCAGTTAATTGCATTTCCGTGCTATGATATTATGTCTTGTCTTGTTTTGTTGCCTCTGGTAACTGCTTGAGGGAATCGGATTCTGGGAACAGTCGGGGAATAGTCAACTCTGATAAAGGATACATAAACAAGGAGGGAAGGCACTATCCCTATATGATGCAGTCTGGCCTGGATATAAGAAAAACCAGCAAGCGGCTTGCCACCACATTTACCAGGAGATAACTAGGAAACAAACACCTAAGCATTGCAACTATGCACAACACTAAGGAAAAAATGAATGAAATAGATCACTAATGCTAATAAGAGGAGGGAGACAGGAGAGGCTCTTGAATTCATGAACCTGGTATGGATGCAAACAAAAAATATTGAATGCGTGCCCCATTGTCTTGTCTAAACCCCTCCTTGCCTGAACCCCATATGTGCGATCCGATTGTGAAAGAAATCTTTGTTTCACCTCTTTCTATATTACTATAGGAGCTGCTGTAGGCTTTATTTTCATTGATATTTGTCTGTCCTCAACTCTTGCTCCTTGTCTCTGGAACTAGACTGTTCTATACTGGGTAGCTTACAGGGGGAACATTAACTGCAGTGGAATGCCTAGGCAGAAAGCGCAGTGTCTGCTAATAGATCTGTTCAACACTGAGAAGTGTATCTGAAATAATAGTAACTGGGAAGGAGCAGCGCTTCTCATGAAGCGTTGGATAATGAATCTTCAGCAATCCGCATGAGCCGGACCGACCACACTAGCCTCTGAGTGTGGTAGCTCTTGGCGCTGACGGAGCGGGACATAGACCTGGTTCCTCAGTAAACCATTCCTTGTGATTTCTTTCCTCTGTGAGAATGGGTAATAGTCAGTCTAGCCGATTTACTTCTTTTTCCTGAAGGGGGTCCAGCCCACTTGTTTACACACTGCTCTCCCCAAACATCTAAGTTCCTGGACAAATGGCACTATAGTACTCGTGATGACACTGTATTGTGTACCTGCAGGGGTATAGCGTTCTTTAATCAATGTGTGAAATTTCGATTGGTTTTTTTTCCTGAGTACATTTTACCGAAAACTCATCAAAATATATAGGCGGGTTAGAAGAGTGTATGTGTATATATATATATATAACGGGTAGGGTGGTCAGGAATAGGTAAAAAAACGGGGGAGTTTAGGGGGGGCCCTAAAATTTTAAAAAAATCAATTTTAGTGATTTTTTTCAGTAAAAAAATACTCTGAAAAAAAAACCCATCGAAATTTCACCCAGCAATGAAATGACTTAGAACCCTTGCAGGGAGCCCTTGATGCGAAAGGTGCCAAGGTGCACCATCAAAAGTGGGATAGCTATCTGGATTGGTACTCAGAAACAAACAAGGGATAGTCAGAATCTGAAATGCGTGCACTAAAAGTTGAGACGGGAGAAGGAAGGAGGAGCAAGTTAAAATCCTAAAGGTAGAATGTGCCTAAATACAAAAGAGACTCTTGCAATTTTGTATTCGTTCCTCCAAGGGTTACTTCCACCGAAAGATTCTCCTGAGGATATTCTTGACTGGTGCCAAATTAGCCGCAAGGGCAGACATCCATTTCTGCCTCTGTTCCTGCTCTGCATCAGAGTGGTTTTGAGTACCAATTCGACACTGAACGAGCAACCCGCATACAACCAAACCACTCCACTCCAATACGATCAAACACCCTGCGGGGATGCTTATCCAGCCTTTTCGGATCCCCATCAAATACCTTTTGAGGGGTTTCCAAACAAATTTCCAACAGCTCCCAAGAGGCAAGGACACCTTAGATACTGTGCATGCACCATAGAGTGCTATCCTGTTGCCCTTATCTTCCCTGAGTGGATTCCTGCCACTGTCACTCCTACGCAGACCTACTCCTCTTTTGAATGCCTTGTCTGCCGATTCTCTCTCTCTCCCAGCCATTCCCTTATTGTGGCTACTATCTATCGGCCACCCGGTCAAATTTCCTCCTTCCTCTCTGAGTGGGCGGACCTCTCCTCCTCACTCCTGTCCTCCACCACTCATCTCCTCTTTTTTGGAGACTTCAACATCCACCTGGATGCTTCCTGTCCCCCCTCGGACTCTTTCGCGACCTCTGCGACTCTCTCTCTCTCTCTCTCTATTCTCCCGTCTGGCCCGACTCATTCTGCAGGGCACACTCCTGATGCTCTGATCTCTTCTGACCTTCCCCTCTCTGTCCCTCTCTCCACTCCTCTCTTCTGAAGTGATCACTTTCTCCTATCCTCCCATCTCACCTTCCCTACCCCCAGGCTAAGCCACCTTCATCACTGTCACCCTCCTTCTCAGTCATCGGAACCATGAAGCGCGTGTCAGTTGAGGCTTTCGCTGCCACCTTCTCGCTCTCCCCTCCCCCTTCGGCTGACTCCCACCCTGACACAGCCCTCTCCACTCTGCTATATCTGATACTCTTGATATCCTTGCCCCTGTCATGAGAATCCGCCTGAAGCCCAAAGCCAAATGTAACTCCTGGTATGACTCGGATCTCGTCCCCCTAAAACGCAAGTGCAGGGTGGCAGAGAGGAAATGGCGTGCTTCATGTTCATCGTCTGACAAACTGGCCTGCCGCCTGCTCCAAATGCAATACCTGCTCTCCGTTCTCACCAAGAAGAGAGCCCTTATCCAAGCCCGCATCCCTGTGGCATCTAACAATTCGGCCAAACTCTTTAAAATCTGCAAGGAGCTGGCCAACCCTGCTGCAGTCTCTACCTCTACTGTCCCCTCCCAGGCCCTCTGCACGGCACTGGCCTCTCACTTCATCTAAAAAACCAGGACATCCTGTCCTCACTCTCCTCCTATCACTATTCCCTGCTCTTCCTCTGGCCCTTCTGCAGCCACCCCTCCTCCCTCCTTCTCTGCCTTCACCCTTTTCTCTGCTAACAAGGTTTCCAGATAAGTCCGATCTATGAAAGTCTCGTCAAAACAGGTCCACCCCTGTTCCTCCAAAACTATCAAGGACCACATTGACTCCCTGGCTCCTGCCCTGACTGACTTCTGCAATCACTCCTTCGCCTCTGGAGTCTTCCCATTCCCCCTTAAGCACTCCCTTCTGCACCCTCTTCATAAGAAACCCTCTTCCGACCCCTCCTGCCCAGCTAACTATCACCCAATCTCCATCACTCCCTTCCTGGGTAAGCTCCTAGGGAAACGGGCCATCTCCTAGCTTAATCTCCATGTTGAATATGTTGGTAGTCTTCATGACCATCAGCCTGGCTTCAGAGCTGCCAGAAGCATGGAAACTGCTCTCCTGAACATCCGTGAGGGCCTGCTCTCGTACCTTGACTCCAACACTCTGTGTGTTCTCATTTTGCTCGATCTCTCTTCTGCCTTTGACACTGTCAACCATGCCATCCTGCTCAACTGTCTCCGTGATAACCTGGGTATCACTGGTCAGGCTCTGGCGTGGCTGACCTCCTTTCCTCTCCAATCGACCCTCCCAGGTCCAACTGGGGTCCTTCCTCTCTGACATCTTTTTCTCTACCTGTGGTATCCCTCAGGCATCTAACCTCTCTCCCCGGCTGTTCAACCAGTATCTGGCACTCCTTGCCCACCGCATCGCTGCTCTCTGCCCCAACTTTCAGTGCTGTGCGGATGATACCCAGCTCATTTTCAGGCTATCCTCAGCCTCCTCCTCTCCTTCCCTCATCTCTGACTGTCTGTCCGCTATCCAGGAATGGTGTGCCGCCAATTACCTCTGCCTTAATGCCAGTAAGACTGAGATTCTACTCATCGGCACACCCACTTCCTCCTTCCCTGCAGCTCTCTGGCTGGCCTCTCTTGGCCCTCTTCCTGCTCCTACCTGCAAGGCAAAAAACCTCGGGGTCATCTTTGACTCCACACTCTCCTTAGAGACGTCAGATATGTGAGGAGAGAAGAAGTCACACTACCAACTGCACCTCCTCAGAGGTATTCTTCCTTTCCTCTCCTTCCCCCTAGAAGCTCACTGTCTCCCGAGCCCTGGTCTACTGTAACGGCCTCTATCTAAATCTTCCTGCCTCTACTCTCCGCCCTCTGCAACTCATCCTGAACAGGACTGCGAGACTTGTCCTTGGCCTCAAGCCCAGGGACCGTATCTCTCCAGGACTGAAATCTGTACACTGGCTTCCAGTGGCTGTGAGGATTAAGTTCAAAACCCTCTGCATTGTCCACAAGGCCTTCTGGGGCCTGTGGCCTAAATACCTTCAACTCTCTCTTCGTAAATATCTTCCTTCTCGAGTTCTTCGCTCATCCGTCTCCAACTCCCTCAGGGTCAGCCGCTTCTCCAAGCAACGAGTTGGGGGTAGATCTCTCTGCGCGGTTGGGGCCTCCCTCTGGCATAGCCTTCCTGCCTCCCTGAAACTTGAGGAGAACCATCTCCGGTTCCGGAAGCACCTCAAATCCTTCCTCTTTGCTTCTGCTTTCTCTCCCCCGCTAAATTCCTGACTGAAACTGCACTGAATCTGCAACTGGGCCACTCTCACCGATCTCAGTCCTTGGCCCAGCCACTCACCCCTTGCACTGCCTCCCTGGCAACCCCTGCACTGCAGCACTGTCTCTGTATCCCTACAGCCTCCCTCCCCAGCACTTGTCTGCACTTACCTTGCACTTGCCACCAGCTGGCCCTTATTATATATTTTGTTATTCTACTAACCCTGTACTGCACTTCCCCCCCACCCTTTCCCCTCGCACTTATCCCTTCCTCTCTACCCTTGCACTTGCGCGATCTGAATGACACCTGGCCTAGTAGGATCGTTGTCTGTCTTCCCTTTGTTCCCCCCTCCCTGCCTCGTCGCGCCTTAACTTGTGTATAGGCGCGTTACAAATGCCATATATTATATCATATCATATCATATCAACCTGTTTACCATTGTTCAGAATTTCCCAAGATGCAAAAGTATCCCACCAAATTTCAGGAGGAGTTACATGGTCATAATTGACTGCTACCAACCCACATGTGCTGACCTTCTTTATTGAGAGGTGCTCTCCTTGTTGATAAGTTTTCCTTGTTAACGAGAGATTTAACTGCGCATGCAAAGAACCACCCTCTCGGGGCTTTAAGGCATTCACCAACAGATTGGTACAGTCAGTTCTTCAGATCTGCTCCAAGAAAACTGATTGGTCTAATGCATGCAAATAAGCTAAGGACGAACATCTGGCTGTGCTTCTCGAGAGACTAAAACAATGTTTTGATCAGTATTCAGGAATCGTGGATGCTACCACTATTGCCCCACAAGCTGTAGTGCCAGTTTGTTAAGGGTCTGCAACCCGAAAGTGGCCAAAGGAATAAAATTGATTTTCATTGGTTGGGAAGGAAAGAATTTGACTGACGTTTTATTAGCTACACAGCATAGACGAGAATATGGAAGCAAATCTCATGGCGCTACAGATGGAGCAATTGCAACCCTCTCAGGTGGGAGAGGGCTTCTGGTTCACTTCAGGGGGTCGAGTAAGTAAGATGGCAGGGAAGAGGGCTGTCCTCGCAGGTTGGATATGGAAACAATGATGGAAGACCGACTGAGCATGTGTATAATGATTAATTTCATTATTGTAAAGAGAATGGTCCCTAGAAGACGAGCCAGCCAGCCCGCAGCCCCTGTTACACTTGTGTTTCCCCCACTTCCTTCGCCATCCACATTGAATACCTGTTAGGACAGCCGGGGGATCCAGGAGATTGTTGGCCCACTGACACTGCTTAACTCTATTGCTGTTTATGTTGATAGTGCTGTTGGATGACAAAAGGTTTCATCTTTGGTTAATACCTGTGTGACGGATTGACTTCTGCCCTGCAGGAGCACAAGGTTGAGTAGAGGCTAAAACGCCCACTCAGCCCTCACACTTCTAGAACCCAAGAGCCAAAACAATCCTAAGGTAAAACGGGCACAGTCGAGAGATATACCTCCTTCACCTTTGTGGTAACTTGGACCGAGGGAAGGCTATACTCTGTGACAAACCAGAAGAATGATTCTGACTACAGATTAACATTCAAGGGTGTTGATTTGAAATAAAGTGAATATTCCTACCTGTACCTATTGCTGTGAGGGATTTTCCCGGCCTGATAACAAAACCGCAGTGCTTGTCACTTGTCCAAATCAAAATAGTCCTCAGTCCGAAACCTAACCTCTTTCTGGCCCCACCACTTTTAGAAAACCTTAATATACAAATTAGCCAGAGTAGTAGGCCTTCCACTCGAGCTTCTTCAAGCCAAAACTACTTGGGTTGCTCTCAAGTACTGTCCATCAGCCTAACATGGGTTTTTCATAGTTTATCAAAGTAATGTTTTCAGTTCCCTCTTCGGGTTCCTTACAACAAGTTTTAGGTCTTTATACAAATCCAATGCTTCCAATTCCACAAAGGGAGAAATTTTTCTCTGAGTGTGATTCCACCAACTTGGACATTGTCCTTCACATTGTTCTTGATTGAGTAGTTCAACCCTCCATGTTCCCTGTTTTCCACACGTTGAAAAATGTTACTTATTTTTCTAGGATTCCCTAAAGCCTTCTGGTACTCTGATTCTCAACTCGGCAGGTTATCTGTTGGGTGTCTAGCCTTGTCCAGTAATCGTTTTTTTTTTTTTTTTTTTTTTTTGCTCCCATCTTTTTTTTGACTTCTCCCTCCATGCCCCCTGTTTTCGACAGGTACTTATTTTCTAGGGCTCCCCAAAGCCTTCTGGCTCTCTAATTTACTTAACTCAACCGAGTATCTCTTATTGTTTTCCCACACCTAGCAATCAGATTTCTCTTTCTGACGTAACCCTTTTGGCTTCTTGCCTCGCTTTCGAATTTGCTTAACTCTGTGACGTAACCGTCCGTCACTCTCCTCGGCTTTACCTTCTCGGGAGCGCTCGCTTCCCTTTCGCCTTCCTGGAGTGGCAGTTGCTACACTGCTTGCACAGAAACCAGGGATTTGGTTTCCTTATTGTGGCCTGGTCTCGACATTGCTTAATGGGCCCCAGGCCCACCAAAGCTGCTGTGTGGGCATCTCTCTCTCTCTCTCTCTCTCTCTCTCTCTCTCTCTCGTTCCGCCCCCTCTCTCTCATTCTGCTTGTTCTCTCATTCTGCTCTCTTTCTGTGTCTCGTTCGGCTCTCTGTGTCTCGTTCGGCTCTGCTCGCTCTCGCTCTCGCTTGCTCTCTCGCTTGCTCTCTCTCGCTTGCTCTCTCTCTCGCTTGCTCTCTCTCTCGCTTGCTCTCTCTCTCGCTTGCTCTCTCTCTCGCTTGCTCTCTCTCTCGCTTGCTCTCTCGCTCGCTTGCTCTCTCTCTCGCTTGCTCTCTCTCTCGCTTGCTCTCTCTCTCTCCTGCTCTCTCTCTCCTGCTCTCTCTCTCTCTCTCCTGCTCTCTCTCTCCTGCTCTCTCTCTCTCTCTCCTGCTCTCTCTCTCCTGCTCTCTCTCTCTCTCCTGCTCTCTCTCTCTCTCTCCTGCTCTCTCTCTCTCTCCTGCTCTCTCTCTCTCTCCTGCTCTCTCTTTGCTCTCTTGCTCTCTCTTTGCTCTCTTGCTCTCTCTCGCTCTCTCTCTCTCTCGCTCTCTCTTGCTCTCATTCTGCACTCTCTTGCTCTCTCTTGCTCTCATTCTGCACTCTCTTGCTCTCATTCTGCACTCTCTTGCTCTCTCTCGCTCTCATTCTGCGCTCGCTCTCTGCGGCTCTGCCCCTCCAGGAAGTTCTCATGCCCCCAGCGGGGGCTCCTCTGGGATCCTTCTTGCTCCGTTCCTGGCTCCGCGTCTCCTTATTCTCAATGCTGTATTCCTACTGGACGTGTTGATCCCCATCAGCCAAATATCTGCCAGTAATATTAGAATGTTGGGTATGCTAATCTACAGCAATAATAACTGTCAGTTCCATTCCCATGTAGGCAGACTGTGTTCTTGGTAGAGAGTCCTTGTCTCCTATAGGGGTGTCACTCTCAGCAATGTCCCACTTTTGCAGGCAGGGCCTTGCTTCGTAGGCACACCACTCTAGCCTCAAAGGGGATGGCGCCCCCTTGGGAAGAATGCACAAATTGCCCACAACAAGAGGGGTGGGAATGTGGTTCAGTAGCAACCTAAACAGCGAAGTATAACCATCCAAAGTAAAGGAATGTCTAATCAAGGTTCTATAGAAATGTATACTTTAATCGGACACACCATATATAATACTAACTAACTAACTAGAAAAACACTACACAAAACCCACCCCTAAGGAAAGAACGCAGAATAGGCAAAGATAAAGCAACAATATTCTTGAACAAGGCTATGTACTTGTGAGCATAAAGGGTTGAAAGTGACCTAACCAGTCTCTAGTGCCCAAAAATGGACCAAGTGGGCAGTTAGCAGTCAATGGTACCTTCGTTGCAGTTCTTTGTGGTTCAGCAATGCAGTGATTTGGAGCATGCAAAAGGCAGCAATGGATGGTCCTGCTGGTTCAATGTGGTGAACAGTTGTTGGAGCACTCTCCAAGCAGTTGAATGGCGAAAAACACTAGGATCCCAGCTCTCTTGGTTCTCTGGGTGCTGTGAGTCCCAATCCAGGGGCTCAGGGACAGGATTAGTCCTTTTCTTGCGCTCCCAAATGCGGAGGAGGCTGGCATACAACTGCGGGGGTCCTCCCACACACTGAGGTCCTCGGTGCAGCTGTGGCTGGCAGAGAGGTAGGTCCTGTTTCAGCAGCAGATCACCCCTAATGATCCCTGGGGATGGTTAGGGGACCGAGCATGCCTCTGCCATTGGAACACCTGCCTTCACCTCAAAACTGGAGGACTTCAGAAAGGACCGCTCTCTCAACCGGGCCCAACAAAATCTTCACAAAATCTTCACAAATGATGATCAAAGATGCTTCAAAGAAGTGGTGTCAGACCTCTTCTTTTAAAGGCGAACCCACAGGAGATTGGACTAAAGCTAGCCCGCTTTAGGGGTCCAGTTCCTTGCTCTTGAAATGTACGAACTTTGCCCAGATGATTTCACACCCGAAGTGCTTTGCTCCAGAGGAAGTGGAGGGGACAGGAAAGAGGAAAAGAGGCAGAGAAAATCAAGAAGGCAGAACCCTCCCGAAACTGTGCAGATCCCTCTCTGGCTATACTAACCCCGCCCCTTTCCTTCTCAATAGTATCAAAAGCCTTTAGGAATGTATACCCCTGGCTCTCTGTGGATGGGTGTGCCTCTTGTTTTCTATTCTTAGGCCAGCGTACTGTGGCGAGCTGTCCTGGGGGTTGCAGTGGAGGGTGATATCTGTCTTTACAAAGAAGCATTCCCCCCAAGGCTACAGTTTTGTCAGGGGACAGGGGTGTTGGTTTTTTTTGGGAGGTTGGGAGGAATACACACAATCCTTCCATAGCTGTTCTGGGGCCCACAGGGAAAACTCTGAGACATCCTGGCCACCATGCCATAACTTGGGTATGGCTTATAAATACAGTTTAGTGTGCCACCAGGACAGGTTGGGCAGGTTTTGGAAGAGGGTTTCATATTTTAAATGCAGCCCCCTGCATGGCAGAGACGTGTGTGTCACTGCAGCTGCCAAGAGGGCACCTGTGACTTCCGGAATCTGTCTGTGCCATGGGTAGAGCAGGTGCTTCGAAAATCAGGATACTGATGCAGCAGGACACAAGTATGCAATATGCTTTTGGCATGGAGCTTATGACTGGGGAATCTAATTAGCAGATTTCCCTTTCAGTTATAGAATTACCTGCATCATTATATGGCTTGATAACAATCAATAAAGCCAGGGCTTTCACACCCTTGCCAGATGGCAATTCATCAGAATTTGGGGCTTCATGCTCCACACTGAAAGCTTCTGAATTTCCTCGTGTTATATGCTCTAATTAAATCATTAATTCTGCTGGTATTGGGTGTATGCCGATATCCCACCCTCTGTCACACATTGTGACTCTAGGTCCCATTTCTGAAGAACATGCTTTCTTGCTTAGTCCTTGTGCTCCTGTTAACCTATTACATTTGGATTTATTGTGCAAAATGGGTTGCTCCAGATGGTGTCTTCCTTGACATTTCCGCTAGTCGGGATTCAGAGCTTTTCATGTGCTAAAAGATTAGGCTGATTTGAAACGGGGAATGCCCCCCCCTCCCTAGTTGCAAAAGGGATTGTTGGCACTGGGTTCCTTCCAAATTATGTTCTACACACGCAATTGATGTTGGATACAGAGTCTGGAAAGATCACCCTGAACCCAGTCAAACCCACTTCAGGTGTTCCTTCGTACCCAAGCAAGCTGAGGAAAGGATTTACTTTCTTATTGAGTCACTGCTTGTGCATATAATTATTGTGCCCACTCGCAGCCTTTGTAAGTCCCCCTTCCCCCTGCCATCCTTATGAGTAAAAAACAGTAAAGATGTCTATCGTTTTTTTTTTTCAGGACCTGCACACTTGAATGCCATTGTATTAGACAACTTTCCAGTTGTTTGGAACACAGCCACCATTTTGTCTTTCATACCTTCCACACATTTTATGATTGTGTATTTGTAGTCTTTCTTCTCTGTACCGGTACACCTGGATAGCGGGTACTTGTTTGCTTTTACCTATGAAACCTTGCCGTGCACATTCAACAGGCTTCTTATGGGGTAAATGGAGAGCCCCACTTTCTTTTCTCAGATACTGGAGAGGGATCTTAACTCGCTGGAGTTCAAAGGAAGGTCTGTACTGGTGCAATACGTGGATGATCTCCTACCGGCATTTCATTTCGCCCCCGATTTCCTCCCCCCCCCCCCAATCTCTCCTTGAAAGCTTGCGAACAGGACTCTCATGATCTATTGACGGCTCTTGTTCAGAAAGAACATGAGGCTTCTAAGGGAAACGTTCCAATTTTGCTTGACCGTGTATGCTATTTAAGCCATGATAAACTAGCAGGCCAAAGGCACTTCTCCCAGGATCGCATTAAAGCGATCCAGCAGGTGCCCAAGCCCCACATCTGGAAATAGATGAGGGGATTCCTTGGGATGGTTAATTACTGCAGGCAATGGATACCGGGATATGCCACCATAATTAAGCATCTCCAAGCTCTCACTCACGTTTAGGCTACCAAAGCCCTATCATGAGATGAAGCCTTCTTCACCGTTTCTGTATCCTACTACAGTATGGCATTAGATCCTGGGGCTGCCGGCTTGCCATCATGTCTGCAAGCAGTTGCTGCAATGGCCCTGCTGGTAGGGAAAGGTGATGTATTGGTTCAGGGCCCCCTGCAACTGTTGCGATATCCCACTCAGTTCTTGTCCTCCTTAAAGGAAAGGCTCTGCATATCTCGAACTCCCGACTTACCAAGCATGAAAAGCTTTGTATCTCTGCTGCAAATGTCACTCTTAGCCGATGCTCTGTTCTGAATCTCGCATCTCTCCTCTCCACTCCCCAAGACGGGGAGCCACATGACTGTCTGCTAGTAGTAGAAAACCAATTGTCTACCAGTGCTGATTTGATGGGCATCATGTTGCACAACCTTGATTTAATCCTCTTTGTGGATGGTTCTTGTTTACGGGATCAGAGCATACCAAAGACTGATGACTGTATATGCCTTATGCTATCTGCTTGATGTTTGCCAAAGGTCAAATCTGCCCAAGTGGTTGAAGTGACTGCCCTCACTCAAGCATGCATTTTAGCCAAAGGCAAGTCAGTGACTTTTTTAACACTGACTCACGGTATGCTCATGTTGTAGTTCACGATTTCGGTGTCCTCTGGCAGCAACAAAGTTACTTTACCTCATCAGGTACCCCAATTTCGAACGGGAATTATGCGTTTGCCCTGTTACATGCCCTGTTGCTCACTTTTATCACTGCCATAGTCCATTGTGGACAGGACCCCTCTCGATCTTTTACCCCTGCGCGCAACTCTCTATTTCATAAAGCAGCTTAAAATGCAGCCTTAAATCTGCCCCTTGCTCCTAATGATGTCCTTTGTGTGTTTCAGTTCAACAGTCACTGATTTCTTCTCTTTCCAGTCTGGCCATGCTTCAAAATCAACCACGCAAGTCTGAAAAGAAGCTCTGGTTCTGACACTAATATAAGTTGGAATCTGATTCACATTGGCACTCTCCAGGGGACCACCTGTTGGTGCCCAAAGCACTTTTACAGTACCTAGCTCGACTGGGCACACTCCATTGCACAGTGTTTCAATATTGAGAGAGACCAATTCCAGGGATGGAATCCCTTTTCCTGCAGTAGAGAAACCCTATACCCTGCAGAGGTTTTATCCCAACCACCTTTTTGTAAATAAATTATCTTTTGAACCTTTAATCCTCAAGTAATATTTTAAGCCGGTCAAGTGGCACAGTGAGTAGAGCGCTCGCTTTGACATCCATGCAGAGCCTGCTAACGCAGGTGCCAATCCCGGCGGGGCCAACCTCAGCCTTTCTTCCTTCCGAGGTCGATAATTGAGCACCACACACCGTGGGGAATAATAAGCAGCGCTCAGATACCTAAGGGTTCGTAGCGCTATATAAATGCCAAATTATTATTATTATTAAAATCCGCCAAATATCAGGTTGGAGACATCCCAAACAGTATAGGTGCAAGCTACTATCTGCTTTGACTGTGTTTTTCAATTAAGAACATTACTCCAGTGCCCAGGGTCTTAATATGGGAAGCTGAATCTCACAGGACGAGGTATGGAATTCTTAATCATCAGTGTCCCATCTTCTGAAAAACATGATATCAAGACGCCCTCTTACACCCTTCATGTTAACCACATCAGTACCATCTCCCAATCATATGTTGCTGGGCTTAACAAAGAGTGGTCCCAGGACCTGCCTGCACACTCCATTAAGTACATTGACTGTACCTGGCCCTCCAACTACCTGTGATTGTGCTGGTGCCCGTAGCACAAGTCTTTAAAACGGCATGCTTCAAAAGGAAGACTTGGCACTTTCTACTTTTTAATTTGATGTTACTTAACATGTATAGCTTTCACTTAATATACAGTGTTTAAGATATATACATTCAAAGTGATACTGTGTAATCCATTTAGTTTAGCCCCCCTCCCTCACTCACTAAGAGCTTGGCTTCGATTGCTCAACCACCAACATCAGTTTGTGAGCCTAGGGAAACCTATGGATCATTGTCCTGCCTCTGAGTAACGTGCCCTCTGCACCATGCCAAGGGGCTGGGAAAACATCTGACAGGAAGCAATTGTAGATGTGCGTATTCCTCCTGTTTGTTTTAATGAGTGGAACGCTTTGTCTATCATCCCAATCTGATTGATTTACATCATTTTGATGAATAGCCATAAGCTTTTGTGCTTCAGTCAGTGAGGGATATGATGCACGCTATGCCATTTGTATCAGTGAGACTGAAGTATCGGTGAAACTGAAGTTGGTGCTGACTGTTACATGATGGCATTTTGAGATTAATTTAGCAAGCATAGGACAATGCGGATATTTCTCTCCTTTCTTTTGACGTTCAATTGCTTAAATCAAGCAATACAGGCTTTAATGCCATTCCAAAAACTGCATACACAGACATGATTTCTCTAGCTGGTTGATTGAATATGCCTTGTATCGACTATGCAATGTCAACAATGGTGTAATCCGCAAGCAAAAGTAGACACAGCATGTTGCCATTCTACATCATTGTACTTTCTGTCCCCACAGACACTAACAAAACAATTCACAGGGCCGCCCTTCGTGTCTCCACCCACATTTCACATATACCCCCGGGGTTGGGGGAGGAGGGTCAAGGAATTGCCACCCAGTACTTGTCTTCAATTCTGTTCTGAATCACTTCTACCATCTTTGGTATGCAGGTATTTCCAGTCTTTGTTCGTCGTGTTGTTGATGGTCCTACTAACAAACTTTATTCTTCTATCATCCATTTTAGCTCCTACCAAAATTATTTTTGATCATACCTCAAATATTTTATGTTGAGTTATGTAGCAATTTTATTATTTTCAAATTTCAGCATCAACTTCACTTTTGTTGACAGTACATTAGCTAAGTCATCCACTTGCATCACAACCAGGGGGCGTGATTGCGCTTCTGCGGAAGTCAAAAGCATGGGCATGTGCTATGATTTATTGCTATTGGGGCCTTCCCCTGAGCAAGCTGGCGGATGGAAAAAAACAAGTTTAATACATCTTTATTTTGGTGCGAGGAGGATGGCATTATGATTGGTCTAATTGAGCACGTGGGTGAGCCTTTCCTTTTAATGTCTGTTGCAAACACCTATAGGATACCTCAAAGGACCTGGCTGCCATATTTCAAAAATATGGCAATGACACCCAGATAATCTTTCATCCAGCGGGCGACTAGCATTCCAATATCGCCAAAATTCATGCCATCTTTGATCATGTAGAGAAAAGGAAGATGGACAACTAGCTCAGCCTGAACCAAGCTGAGAGCTCTTGCTGGTTTCTACCACTGTCATTGCATACAGCTATTAACATTCATTCAGCGATAATTTTATTATGGCTTCCCATTCCTGACTAGCCTAAAGCCAAATCACTCTCCATAATCCTTGACTCCGCACAATGCATGGAACCCCAGGTTGACTGGGCATGAGCCAACTACCACCTGATGCTGCTGAGGACACGCAGTTTCTTGCTGCCTGAAGCGCGCACAGTGCCCCCATTGCCCAAGCAATCATTGGTGCTAACCTTGATTATCATAGCTTCCTGTATGCTATGTCTACTGATGATGATGATACCTATAGACAATAAAAGATCAACACCCAGAGGAGCCTTGTGCACCAACTCCTTTATGGCCAAGCCCGCTTATATTTGAAACGGCTTTTAAAATGGCAGTCCTCGTACTCGGAGAATGAAAGCTCAGTGCTTAGTTGTCATTTTACATTTTCAGTGGAGCAGTGTCTTCAGTAGTTGATGTTCTGTGCTTGCTGCAATACATTGAAAGTCGCTAACAGGTCTTCTCTCTGTGTTTTCCGTTGGTTATTTTAATGCACATTTGTTCTAGACCTGCACCATGTTTCTGAATTGTTTCTCCGTGTTTTCTTTGGTTTGTCTGAAATGTGCACAGTTTGCTTCTAGTGTCTGATATATTCTTCCTGAAATTTGTGGCGAGTTGCGGGTCTGGGAAACTGCACTCCTACTTCTTGGTTATTCTATTTTTCTTTTGTTACTCTAAGATTAATCTATCCCCTGTGTTACTGTTGACTGGGTTTTAATGTCTTCTTTTTTCTGTTTAATCTTGGGCACATATGGACTTTGAACGCTATTTTTGTTTATTTCTTCTTCCTTTTGTTCTTCCTCAGATTTGTACCTGTCGTCATGCTTGGACGCCACCTTTCTTTTATATGCATGAAAACTAACCGATGGCTCTGATGCGCTTTTATGTCCACTGTAAAGGATAGAACTGTTCGTTTTAACTCTAGGACCTGGGTGTAGGATTAAGTCCACGAAAAGTGTATTCAGATTATTTTTAGAAGTCTATTCTCGAAGATTTCCCGTCTCTGGCGTTTTCTGCGTGTCATTACCTCATGTGACGGTTTATCACTTTTTGAATCCAGGGCCCCACTGTTCTGTTTTGTGTGTGTGTACGTTTATTCCGTTTTCCATGATGCAGTCTTTCGAAACATATATTTCTAGATTGCTTCTTCTTTTTAGTCATGTTTCTCAAATTAACGTTTCACTGCTTTTGAGTTTTTATCAGCATTGAGCCGCCATTGATTTTAGAATTTTTTTTAATCAACTTTGTGAATGTACAAAAAAAAGTGCTGGAAATGGAAAGAAATTACTCTGGCAACGTTCTCCTCCTTTGGTGTTGTGGGGGGGGGGAGTGATTGTGGGGGGGGGAGTGGTGTGGCTGTGGGCCTAGACTTGGTCACGCAACTCAGTATTTCCTCTTGGAACCAAATCCTGGGGATTTGCATACAAGCAAAGAGCATTTTGGGAACATACGAATTCCCACAATTTAAAATTTAAAACATGTCTGTAATTGTAATTGCTTATTTATAATGCGCTTGATACCAAGAGGTTTCTAAGCGTGGACCCGGGGAATACGGATTGAGCAAGAAACTCTTTTGAACGAGTAATGCAAGTTGGGAATCTTCTCTTTTTATTGGCCAAAAATACCCTAACAGAAAATGTCTTTAAATTGCAAGACAAATCGATGATGTGTTCAGCTTCTGAACAGGCTGTGAGGCTTTGTCTGTTTCTGCGTTTCTTGTGTGCAAGTCTTCTAAACGTGGCCTTGTGAGACTCGGTTTGGGAACAGATCGGGGAGTTTCTTGAATTAACCTCTGGACCTCAGTTATGGCACTGCTCCATCTTGTTCTGGCCCAATTCCTGCACTGGTCCAAAGGTTCAATAACGAAACACAGCAATTCTTACTACTTTTGTTTAGTTCCAGTTCTTGGTATACATCTTAATAAAATACTGCAGTTTTGCTTGGAATACATATATGTGTATTGTGACGAGTCACTCTAGGTGTCGTCACTTCTCCCCAGCCGGGAGACCTTTCCCATGAGACTAGTGAGATGTAGTCGATATCCAATAGTCCCTCTAGGGGTGGTAAAATGTGGGAGGACCTCATGGGGAGGCGCTCGCCTCGTGGGGATAAGGACGACCACTTCGGGTATGGTCCGGTAAACATCATTGCACCAACACATACTCTAGCTCCTCATTCCTCTGCTAGCCTCTTTTTAGATAGTAGATCCATGTACTGGTGTAAGGCAGAAGACCGTGTGACCACAAATACCATGGCAAAATAGAACATAGAAACCATGAAGATCACTAATGAAAGAAGTACTGATACGAGGTGGCCCCACAGAGGCGTGAGGATTGGGACCAAGAGAGAGAAAAAAGTACTTACACAATGGGTTGAATGAGACCTTGCTACATTGTATAAAAACTGACAATGGACTAATGTGTGAAGCAGTTTCGACCAGTCCCTTCCCCTGGCTCTATGGCTGGGATTTTACTACAAGAGCCCTGTCCATCCAGTTCCATGAGTTATCATCGTCTAAGGTTGATTTAGTGTGTGGTTCTTCTTGTACAAGTCTTTTGCCAACCGTTTGTGAGGCATCCTTCCCAAACGTTATTTTCAGTTGAGTTAGATTCTTGGGTAAGGCTAATTTAGCGTGCTCTGGGTTGCATGCACTGTCTGCACCTTCCAAATCCTTTGATGCAAAGGGTATGCTTTTAGCAGTGTTTTGCCCACTATTTACCAGAGAGTTTGTGGTGTGTTTCGCCTAGATGTGTCTGTTCTCAGTGGGGCTCACCCCTGACTAACCTGTTGACGGTGAGCTGTCATTTATCCACAGGTCAAACCCCAAGGTTCGAAGATCATCTCTTGCATCCAGGAGCAACGCAATCAGGGAGGCAACCTCATGTATAACCACACACAGTCAGTCTCCATCTCATTTATAAAGCCAACAATCTTGATGTCTTCGCTATCTACCACTTTCGGCACGTGGTGGAACAGTTGCAGTCTATTTGATTGTTTTAATATGAGTCCATCATTTGCCTTCAGGATCCTCCCTAGTATGATCCCGTGGTCGAAGGTGTTTTTGCCGCCTGTGCTTTTCTGAAAGGGGCAGTGTTTTTTTTTTGTACCATACTGCCACCACTGATCCCTCTTTGTTTCAACAATTTTTAAAAAGGCAGGATGAGCTCCTGTGTTGAGCTTTCAATGAACTTGCTTATTATCTCAGATGGAGCTTTGGACGTGGTCACCTTTGTGTCGGGTTGCTTTGGCTCTTCGCTCCGCCATGGTTTGGATGATCTCTGGGGAGTTTCTTTAAGCGTTTGACGGCGGGCCGCTGACTCCTCCATGTCTGCCATTCTATACTCCTCTCCAATAGAGACAGTGTTCGGGGCCTGTGGTTCAGTTTGTAATTCCTCGTCTTCAATGTCCTCATAAGTGGACAGATGTAATAGGGAGTCATCGACCGTTACCGGATCGATTATATTTTCTGCGCACAGATTTTGATTGCCCCTCCGGGTGCTCTTCATGCGCTTCATGCTCCTCCTGAGACTTTTTATTCACCTGTTGTCTCCCGTTTGGCAACTTCTGATGAGGGAAGGCAGAGGACAAAACTGATTTGAAATTTCTCAGGAAACTTCTCGATCCGCGAGCGTTCCCCTTTTTGGGTCTTTGAATATTTTCTTCGGCTGGTCCTTCTTCTTAAGTGAAGTGCTCTGCTTCAGTGCTGATAAAACAGAGGGAATGAGCAACTTGCATTTATCACAGCCGGCACCTTTAATTGGTATTACTACCAGGCTTGTTTCTGTTTACAAGAGGTCTGTTTGGTTGTAACTTACTTGGTTCACCGTCCTAGAAGGATGGTTCTCTGGCTCAGTAGGGGGAGTGCTTTCAAGGGTATCAATCCGGGTAGGTTGAACATTTCCAGTCGGTCTCTGGTTGGACGGTAACAACCCCTCCAAGTTTGTTGGCTTCTTTTATTTTGTTCAAAGGGGGGGTATATACGCAGCATGATGTCGACTCCTCCTGAAAAGATTTTCTAATCGGTTCTTGCCTCCTGTGTTAAATCAATTGAAGATTTTAAGATCACTCCTTTTCTCTACAGCTCTTTTCTTTAATTGCTGCTATAAATGTTTCCACTTGCGGCATCGTGGTGTGCATTAGAGCTAACAGGGTGGTTAAATCCTTATAGTTTTTGTTAGTCTTCGTAAAGTTTTAGGTAAGGTGCAAGTGTGATGAGAACGATGACAGGATGTTCGATTGAAGGTGGGCCAGCCATGCGGTCTCCTGGCTTCCCTCTAAAGTCTGGGGGACTTTAACCTCTTTTTTCTCAGCTAGTCGTGTTCTGGATTGATTTTGTTTGCGGGGGACCCATTCTCCCAACTGCTTGAAACTTCAGTTGAAGAGTTAGACCCTGGCTCTTTGCTGGATACTTCCCACCTGTGTTGGCGGAGATGTTGCGTCAGATGTAACTCACCTTTGGTCTCTTCTTGTAATCCGGGTACAAGAAGTCTGAGTAAGTCCGGGTACAGTGGCTGGACTGCCATATTTGTCCTGCAAGGTCAGCAAGGTTTCTTCTGGATTCGTGTCTCTTCTTCTCCACTTTTCCGTGACCCCTGGATTAGAGTCGCAGGCATCAGCAGTCTCTCGAAGAGAGCGTCTATCAAGACGCCCATGCTCATCAGCGTCCAAGCGGAGAGACAAGCATGCAATGTCCCTTTTCAGCCTAGCAGCCAGGATGGGATTCCACGCCGGTTCTACTTCAACAATGTCAACTGCAAGAGCATCGTCAGAAGTGTGATCACCCTCGTTGCCGCTCTCAAGGGCGGTGCAGTCAATGGGGGCCTCACTTAAAATTGCAGCTGTTTGCCATGACATTGTTCCACTTTTGGCGCAGTGTTTTGTACAAGTGGCAAGCTTGTGCAAGTTGTTTCCTCTGAAGGGAGAATTGTGGACTCAGGGTCTCTCCGGTCCTGCGGTTTCTGTGTCAAGGATAACAGGGGCTCCAGAGGCTGCATGAGGTCAACTTTCTTGGCAGTGTGCTACATAATGTCTGTTAGATCTCCCCACACTTCTGAAGGAATGGCAGAATCCTTTCTTTCTGCGTTCGAGGGGGAGATTGGGGTTGACGTAGGGGGCCCCTCCCGGACACCTGAAATGATATTTCAGAGTGCCCATGGCAGCATCAGACTTGGATCTTTGTTTCAGCGCTGGTAGGGGTCTGTTGCCATTTGTATTACCCGCATCACACTGCAGTTTTTGCATGGGGTGATTTTTCCCAACCGCCTTTTGCATGCAAAGGAACGTGAGTCTGTTTCACAGGTCGGCTCGGTAATAGCAGACACAAGTTCCTTCCCTCGCGGCTCCAGCCGTTCACCCAGGAGTATCGGAGAATTTACAAGCGGTACAAGGACTATAGATGTCTGTGGGTTGCTCAAAGAAACTGTGCAAAGTGGACGGGGGGACTCCCTTGCAGTAGCTGACACTATAGGGGAGCCCGCTGTGGTTCAGGTACCAAGAGGGATGAAGTACCTTGTCCCGTGGGGGGATGGGGAGGTCCATCAACAGCTCCCTCATAGTGAAAACATCCATTGCTCCGGGCAGTTCCACTCTGTAAGCTCGCCTGCAAACACGTCCTCTGCTCGCGGCCTGTGTCGAGATGAGTATCCATTTGATCAGCTTATCCGTGTAGCTCCTTAGCTAACACTCAGCCAACACTCTGCTACGCGTAGCTGTGGCTATTTTGATTGTTTTGCAAAGGGAGCTCCGCCTTCTGATGGACAGGGAAGGCAGACTGGAGCAGGACCGCAGCGAGCAGGTAGCGGGAAACCAACACAGTGCTGGCCAACACTCAAGCCTTGAGTCGAGGCAGGCACTGGTGTCTTGCAGGGCCCCCTGATAGTGGGTCCGTGGGCATCCGGCTCTGATGTCAACATGAATGTAGCTATGATAACGGGCCCTTATTTAGCTATCACACCCTCGCATTTAAGGGCTAACCCAGATTCTCAGTGCTGCATTTGAACTGATCTCGTGCTCTTCATTACTCAAACACTTTCCTAAGTGTCACTGCCAAAACTATAGAGCCAGAGTGGAACTCTGGATTTGGGTACTGCAGCACTGCTCAGATCAGCACCCCTGGTTTCGTAGTCATCTCGCCTCCCTCAATCCCACTAATGACCCCACAACTCCCTTTTCTGACAACGCCATGCGCGGCGAGGCTAGAAAAATTGTGAAGTGACGCTAAGCAAGACCACTTAATATTGCAATTAAAAGTAAAGAAAAACCCTAGCAACTCAGGAAGACAAAAAAGATTAAACTGTTCAAACGGGCCTTTGGCGATTGAGCGAATTGATGAGCACAATGGCACTTAAGGGACAGTGAGATTTCCCCTTTACCTTATGCATTTGGCAGACTCTGTATCTCCTCGAAAGGGCCTTCCCTTTGTCGTACCTCCACCCCAGACCCTTTTTTCTTTCTTTGTTTTCTTTTTCCTTATTCTTTTCTTTTTACTCTCTCTGCCCTCTGAAGTGAAATCTGTCTAATGGTCAAAATATAAACCAATGAATAACACTTGTCTACAGAACACATAATAACCATGGGGTGAGGCAGCAGCTCATAGAAGTTGCTACAAAAAAGCAGCGCTGTTTGATGATGTCGCAAGTCCCGAAACAGTGTCTGGGGTTGCTGTTAGTACTCTTGTTCAGAGGAGAATTGGCTAGCATTTGGGTGCTGAACTGCCCAAGTGGGTGGGACCAGACTGATATGCAAATGAACAATGAGCAAAAACGTGGCTGTAGACCCTCCCGAGTTGGAACCTACCCAGAGAACTGGTTATTTGGCTGTGTTTGTTCCCGGTAGAGGGGCCCCCAAGCCTTTTGCATATCCATTTAATGATGTCATTTTTCTGTGATATGGAGCATAGTTTGGGACCAGCGTAAATTAACGAAGCTGCCCCGCAGCTCCCCCTCCTCACTGAGTAGTCGGCGCATCAGCACACCTCCTCCACCTTGTTTGCACTCAATGGGGTAAGGGGGAAGCACAGTTTGGGAACGAAGGGACGGTAATGGAAACTCCATCTCCCTCTTTTAGTTAAAGTACACCGAATACCAGCCCATTTGCAGGCATCCCAATCTGCGTCATTGTCGGGTTCTAATTAGTGCCATGCAGGGCAAAGAAACAATTGTGAATATTAGCCTGTGTCACGTTTAGATAGAAAAGTGGCGATTTTCACATGCCACATCTAGAAAGAATTTGTAAATTAGCATGCATCACAACTAGATTACGATGCCACTAACCAAGCCACTAAAAATATCACCCTTCTGCATACACCTTTCAAACTGTGACCGAACACAACCACACCTCTAAAAGCACACCACGCAGCACAAAATTCACTACACCGCAACAACAAATCACACATAGCCTCACAAAACAGAACACGACAGCTACCAACCGAAAACCACACCTAAACTCGGCGAACGGCATTTGATTTGATGTTGCATTTATAGTGCGCATATCTCAGAGAACCTGGCAGCAAACTGCATCTATGCGCAGATGATTAATAGGATGCTGACAACCTAAAAAAAAAGCCAATCAATCAGAACATTACGCAGATAGGTTTTCAAGTGTTTACAGAAGATGGTTAGAGAATTGATTGCAACAGAAAAATATATATGTCACACCAAGTAGTAGTTCTGGAGGGGAGGGAGAGACTACCAACAGACATTTGTCCATCGAGCGCAGTGAGAGGGAAGGTTTATAGTTAACGATTTTGGATATTAGATAGACAGGGGCGAGATCATGAATACATTTAAAAACCATGCATAGCAATTTGAACTGTATTCGCTCCCGCAATGGGAGCCAGTGAAGGCTCTTCCGAAAACCTGATATCGAATTTTTCAGAGACAGTGTAAAGATCCGTCACACTGCAGAGTTCTGTTTCACCTGAAGGCGTTGGAGTTGGTATTTGGGTAATCCAACCAACAAAGCATTGCAGTAGTCCTGTTTAGTGTTTGTACCATAGGACGATCCTTCTCAGAAATGAGCGGAAGCAATGGTTTGAGAAGCTTTATCTGGTATAGCAAGTCTTTATTATCTGGTTTACTTGTAGAGTGCAATTCATGCTGGATTGTCTGATACACAGAGATTCTTTACAGTCTGAGTGTAATCGGCAGCTAATCCAAACAAGGTTGGGCAGGATATTGAGTCCAACTCTTTGCTCAGTGTATTTTTTTGGGACCAAAAACAATCATCTTTTTTTTGGAGGGGTTTAGTTGGAGCTGCTTGTCCTGCATTCAGATTTTAGTATGCGCTCATTTGCCTCCGTGGGCTGTGTTAATCTTACATATATTTGCGTATCCTCTGTATAGGAATGATAATGCAGATTAAATGGACCAAATATGTTAAAGTAGTGGACGTATGTATACATTTAACAATATTTGGGACCGGGACGAACCCTGCGGAACTCAATAGCTAATAGGCGGGGATTCGGACAGATATGAGCCTGCCTTAACCTGTTGCACACGATGTTACAGGAAAGATGTAAAACATTGACTAGCTAAGTCCAACGTCTGTTCCAAGGAAGAAAGTCTGGTTTGAAGTATATCAAAGTCCACTGTATCAAAGGCTGCCGACAAATCGAACATGACCAGCAAACTGATGTCGCATTTGTCGGCAGTCTCTAAGATGTCATCCCAGATAGTAAGTAAGGCAGTCTTGGTCCCGTGAACTGCTCTAAATCCAGATTGATAACAGTCTAGAATGTTGTTTTCCTCCAAAAAGGATTGTAATTGGGAGGTCACCACCTTTTCCAAGATTTTTACAGGCGATAGAAGGCCCGCGATAGGCTGATCATTGGCTTAAACATTCTGGTCAAGAGAGGGCTTCTTTAAGTGATGATAGGTAGGATTTTTTTTGTTGAACTGGAACATGGCCTTGGGCCAGTGAAGTGTTCACTAGGTGCTGAATACGTTTACTAAGCGCATGGGTGTGTTTCTTGGCCAGATACGCTTGGATTGGGCCATAATTGTGCAAAGTAGGTTTTAACTGATTGATCAATACTTCAATGCTGTCAGCGGTCACAGGAGAGAAAGTACATATGTGTGCCGTCTCTTGATTGTCCTGCTCTATGGTTTTAGTCGCAGCCTCTGTGGATGTTGTTGTTGTATAAACCCCGAAACCTTTCCGAACTAGCTTAATTCTTTCTGTAAAAAATATTTACCATCTTTTGAGCTGGCGGTAGACGAACTTGTGAGCAGATATGGGATGGGAAATCTCTAATAGCTGAGAATAGGGCTTTGGGGCGGTTGTTGGCAACATCAATCTCTTTCTGGAGACATGGGGCCTTGGCCAGCAGTACCTCCTCCTTTATATTGTCTTAAAGCAGCCTTAGCCGCAGCATGGTTGACTTCATTTCTAGTTCTGAATCATTTCTTTTCTGCCTTCTGTTATTGTGTTTTAAGCACTTTCAGCATTTCATTAAACCAGCAGTTGTTCTTTTTACATGTTGGTGTGTATTTTTTAAATGGGGCTATCTTATTACAGTAAGCCTGCAGTTATTGCATCAGTTTTGTATATAAGGCTGCACAAGTATTATCTGATTGTATCAGAATATTACTCAGAAGTTCATCATTTGATAGAAGATCGAGATCTGTCTTTCTGCGGCGTAGTTCTGGGTTTGAAGGCTTTTTTAGTCTACCTGGCTGAAGGTCAAATCTCACAGTAAAAAATACCATGAATTGGTCTGATCAGCCAGCCAACTGCTATATTCTCAGCATGATATAGTCTAAGACCCCTTGACAGAATCGGGTCCAGGCAATGCCCCTTCCTATGGTTTAGTAGTGTAGATAACATAGTGAGGTTGTAAGATTCGAGGATGTCATTCAAATGTTTACAATCCACTTCCTCAGGCTCATTACACCAGGTGTTAACCGAACGGAAGCTGCCAACAGCCCATCACTGCTCTTTTGCACTTTTCCCGCTTGTCCCTACTAACTCAACCCCACTCCCTTTCCTTTTCAGATCCGTCAGAGCGCCAGGGGACAGTGCGCGTTACAAATGTACTTTAACATTAATAAATGCTGAATCTAAAATAAGGAAGTTGATACAAATCTACCCTCAATCCCCCGCATGGTTTTTCTCGTATAGCTTACCTCTGCTGTTTCACCACTTCGTGGGGCTGTCTATTAATATGTTTACATTATTTAAGTGTCCCTGCAACAGCGCCCCGCGATACATTTCAGTGAAACAGTAGAAACCCCAAAAAAAGCAATCGTGCATATTTTGCTGTAATTAAAATGTTAATGCGTAACACTTCGTTTTCATTTGTAATGTTATCCTCCCATCTGGTGGTCACTTGCTGCCACTACAGTTTCAGTGCTAAACCTCTCTGTATTTGATCTGCATTTTCCCCTTCCGCAAATATGTTTTTTTTGTCAATTGCAGGACTTTATTTTTTTTAGAATCCATTTCGTTTAGCGACACATCCGAAGAAGAAAACCCAGTTCCATAACTAAAATGATTGGGGGTGGTGCCTGAGTAATTTTAGATATTTTCTATGTTCTTGTATTGCCGACATTTTGCCTTCTCCGAGAGTGTGAAGCATCCTTAGAATCGGGGTTGAAGGAATTGTTTTAACGCAGCACGCGGATAGCCCAATAAGCTAACGTGTGCGCTGGGCACCATTTTTTGTTTAATATAAAGTCTTATTTCTGCGAGTAGTGGTGAATACACGTACACTGCATGCCATTAGATATTATGCAGAAAGCAACTTAATGCTTATTAAAAATATGGACTCTTCCGCCTTGTGTGTGACGAAGAGATGATCGCATGCGCAGCCAGAAGTGACTTGGTCAAAAATTTACTTTATTCTTTTTAAATGAGTCTTTGCCGCCGCCGCCGCCGCCACACACTACTTGTATCATGGTTTCTTTTTTTGGGTTTTCATCAGCTGGGCTTTTTTTTATTGCCCACCTTCTTTCCACAATATTCCCACCCTTCAGTTTCCTTCCCTTTACCTCCCTGCACATTACTACCGCCACTAGCACTGTTTCACGGGTTGCAACGGAAACATAAATTTTATTTTCTCCTAAAAAGCACTGCAAACAATCATTGTTCCATGTTATAATTCTGCTGTACCCCCCCCCCCCGCCGCCGCCCCCGCTTTATACCTGTTCTGTTGTTACCTCTGTGGAGCCCTTCGTTGCATCTCGAAGCTAGTTCCGTGCTCAATAAATACCATTATAATAATGGTGAAATGTTTTGGTTGGCGCAATACCTCTGTAACAACATATATATCGTTTTGGTTGGGGGCTAAGGTTACGTTAAGTGTGGGGGGGGGGATATTCTGCAGATAGTACGAAGTGGCCATGAACACCTGGTAAGATACAATGGTCAGCAACAGCAAGGATTGGAAGAAACCAGGAGCTGGGAGCCATGTACATCTGGTCTGTGGTCTGGAACGGGCAAGGTGTCTTGCCAGAAGCTGGTGCTTGGCAGTTGGCGCTGGAGGATGGATTGAGTGCAATCGGAATGTCAGTAAATATTAGCAGACCCCGATGCAGGGAGGGGTCATTGAATGCTGATTTGTTTCTTATGCTGATTCCGCTGCAATGTGTAAAGCGTCGTCATTGTATTCTCATTAAGCCCTTGTTTGATGCTGGTTCTCGTCGAGTTTTGAATGTTGCTTTTATAGTTTTTAGGCTAGCCACAGCCATCAGTAAAGGTCTACCCTGTGCTGTTGACCAGTGATCACTGTGCCGGTGGGAAACATGGGATTATAGATTTTCATGAATGAATGTCAAATAATGCAATCCTTGGATGTCCACCAACAAACAGTAATGGTATCTCACCTGTATCTGCTATCCAGTTTTCCTCCGGGAAATGTGTTGTTTCCCGTGGCGGTTTCCCCCAGTAAATTGTGCTCCAAATAGCCCTTTGGGAAAATATTCCTCCATGTGTCATGTCACTTCTATTGTCCTCTGTCGGTGATAACCAGATTTGCCAACCCCAGCAACATCTTACAGCTTGATTGGCATAGACATAGCAACTACTCACTTCGCCCCCCCACCCCCAACCTGGTCCCTGACATGGCAACTGATTGCAAGTCGTTGTGGACTGCTTTACTCTTCTCTCGTCCCCGCCATGGCTGTCTTTCCTGAGTGTTTACGTTCATGTTGCTTTCATACCCTCGACGACCATCACATCTTCGTCATATGGGGGCCTGGCCACGAAGGTGGTGTCCACGGTCACGACGGCGGCCACTCCTCGAGTGTCCCTGCCGCCACATTGTGAGGAAAAGTGCAACCCCATGCTTGCAACATGTTAGGGAGAATTCTCTGTTTAGGCTGAATTTCCTAACCTAGTGAGTCCCCCAGCAGCTTTGCTGGATTTTTGGATTTATTTTTTTCTCCTACCAAGAGTGAGACTCTTTTACCCTCACTCTTGGGCATGATTTGAGTGTGTTTCTTTGAATCTAGATGTGTTTAATGGGCTATGGGATCTTTTACTCCATAGGGCTTCATGTGTTTTTGTGATGTGTGTTACACAGCACCCTCAGTGCAGTAACACAGGGGTGTCATAGTGACCCCCCAGTATAGACTCCATACCCTGGGACTGACTACTGTCTCCCAGGGCATGTAAAGTCACCATTGACTTTACTAGACTTAAATTCTGAACAGAACCAGTACAAACCATCATATTGTGGACGTACTGGCTGGGGCAATTCAATTGCCCCGGGGTCTGTTCGTCGAGGGGGCACGTCTCCGTCCCCCCTGATCGAGTTTTGGCTGGTGGCAGTGGATACTACTTTTTGTATTCAACCGCGAATATTTTCCTATGGGATTTCCCATTGTTTTAGGCTACTATCTTTATTTAATTATTTACGGTAGCCTCGAACATACCGCCGGTTTATTTAATTCATATTAATTCTCCGGTTGGTATTTTTTTACCAAAACTTGATTCTAAAATGGCGTTTGTGTTCTCTTCTGTGACTCCAAACCAAGTCGAGCCCTTTGTTCCACTTTTTGGCGGGCTTCTCCACAGAAGCCCTCCAAAGTGGTGCCACTCTGTCTGGGGTACTTAGGAGGGGTGGAGGGGGATTTAGGCACCCTGGACTGAGTTGCCTAGGCAACTCAAGTCGCACTCCATCCTGATTGGCCCAAGTGTAGCATGTTTGAGTGACAGCTAGGCTGAGTGAATGGGGGTTTTCTGCATAAAAGCAGGGCTTTGGGGACTGGAACTTCAGAAGTTGCCACAGGACCTAAGAATCCGACGAGGGAGAAGCTGAGCCGACCTGCCACGACGCCACCACCGGTGGAGCCCTGCTGGACCGTCTCACCACTTTTCCCAACGACAGAGGAGATCTCCCGCCGGAGAGTCTTCTTCCTTTGACTGGTGGGGATAACCAGTTTCACCGTCTTTTCGCCTTCCCGACGTACCTCGTGGCCGCCTTGCCTGTGCCAAGCACCCCGGCAACCGGGATACCACGTTTTACCACGACAGCGAACAAAGGTACCACCTTTAACCGGAAAACTCTGCGGCTGGTTTCTTCCCTGGTAGTGCAACGACCTTCATCTTTCCTCCAAGTCGAGACCTTCTCTTCCCCTGGACGACGACGCGACTTGCACCCACTGCCAGGAACAACTGTCACCGCTGGAGGATCCTTCCCATTTAAGGTACCGTGTCCCGCCAGGCTTCCCTTGCTACCGACTGTACGGGCTAGATTTAGCCCCCGGCTTTCGAACCTGGCTTAGCCTGGGAAACCCTGGCTAAACTTTCCTAAGCCTCTCTAAACTCTTTTTGAACTCTCTGCAAGACTTTCTAAGCCTAGTGTAACTGTGTGATCTTGGGCGCATTTGTGCTCTGCTCTCTCTAAGAGTGGGCCCAGCCTTTGGCTCACCAGTGACTTTTGCTCTTCTGCCTTGCTAACAGTGTTCCTAAATCTTAGAGTGGTGTACCTTTCCATATTCTGTCTTTTTCCCCTCCCTTTCTCACAAACTTATTGGAGTGCCATCTAGTTAAGCGCTCACCTCTGTATGAAAATAAGTGGCGTTTTACTGAGACTTATCTGATAAGGAGAAAGGAGTGTATATATTACAATAGTAACTGTGTTTAGAATATTTTACAACAAGAGTGCTGGAGTGTTTCAAACAGTGTGTTTTTAAATAAATAATTATATACTTTGATACCAAAGCTCTGGTCAGTGTTTGCTTGTATTGGTGTGTCTGAGTGCCTATTGTGTATACTTTGCATACTGCCTAACTCTTCTTGAGAGAAGTCTGACTGCTCAGCCACAGCTACCAGGTAAATCTGGGTGGTACAGACTGCTACCAAGTGGGTTTACTGCTAACACCTGTAGTCCTAAATCTTTTGCAGTGTTCCCTAAGGGAACTGCACAGGTTTCTGCCTAACTAATACAACAGACCCAGTAGTGGACTCGGATGATGAAAAGCAGGTGCTGTGCCTCGCAGGTCAATGTGACAAAGTCTGAGGTGTTGTACTTAATTTCTATTCCCCTGTACATCTGAGTCTCACGGAAAGAAGCCAGCCACAATTGCTACCATCTGGCCCAGCTTGGCAAGAAAGATCTAATGTTTGATAGGTCTCACCGCAGCTTTGGACACTAACAACCTGAGGGCTCAATACTGCTGACCTCTGCCCCCTTACATGACCAAGAATTCAGATTGCCACGGACTCCATCTCCTGCATCGGATAAGTCAGCCTACTTTAAATACCAGATATTGTTGTCCTCAACATTGATATCGGATTGTTCCCTCCCCATCTCTGTTGGCCTTCAGAAAGAAAGTAAAAACTGTTTAATTTCCCTAGTGCACGGTTCTAATTGCTCCCTACTGTTCCTGAATTATGTTCTCTATCTTTCGTCCTGCACTTTGTTAGCTTTGGGTCTGACTTTTACATTATAAAGTAATTAAATAGTTAATAAATAAAATTGGCTCCACATATGCCTGGAGTTCTTTACTTTGCTCGCTTCATCAGCTCGGCAATATATAGCAAATGTAAAATCTGCCTATAATTTGCCATGTCAGTTCAGATCTACTTAAGGCTATTTTTGGGCGCATTTTTGTTTTATTGGTACTACAGCAATTTCAAAAGAAATTGATACCTACATTCGAGTAGATATTAGTGGACAAAGTTAAGGATAAAAAAATGGCTGCTGGACGAATTTCCCGTGGCAATAGTGATTTCTTACGATTTTCCAGGAGTAATGTCTGATCTCCGGAAAGGGAGGAAAAGCAGCAACATTTCTCACCAGGATCAAGAGAGGATAGCTTTTCATGTTTACAAGGACTAAATATGTTCTTTCAGAAGCCTCCTTTAGCAGTCAACATGTGCAGTCTACTTCCTCTGTGGTTGGTTCCGGGACAGTTGTAATCTGTGTAGTTCTTTCATGCAGCATTATACAGTGTGTTGGTTATGATTTGTTGAGAGCTACCTGTAATCGGTAACATGTCATGTTACATTGTTGTATGCGGCATTGCAGGGCATATTGAGTGTGACATTCAGAGAGATCTTTACCTCTCCCCACGGGGGAGCTACTGCTTTTGGGACTATGGAGGTGAGCCGACTACGCCTAACACTCGAGGGGAACACGGTAAGCGGGATCCCACTGCAGGGGACGTAGATTTGGGGTATAAGTCATCAACCCCTCTCTAACACCTTTTATAGGGTATCAGGTTTTGTAATAACCATATGCTCTGTGACGAATCGAGGGAATTTGTCCCTTCTCCAGCATGGCTTCACATGCTCATGAATATTCCCTGTCGTCAGGCTGGGAATCCTCGGTAAAGAAAAAAATCAGTTTCGTTTCTGAACTGTCTTTCCACTAGTAACCAATCACTGGTCTCTGGGTCATACTGCCCCCAGCCAATGACTGCCCTCTACCTAAGCCCCTCCTCTGGCAGCCATCTTCAGATTTTTACCGCACGTTCAAGTGTTGGGAGTCCTTGTGCTATAGCTCTCGAGCTTTTACTGCGTTTTGCGATTTAGAGTTTAATCTCATTTTTTCGGTCAATCGAGCCTCAAGCTCCACTGTTACTACTTCCGATCAACAGGGACCCGTTTCGGTTTTTCTACGCCCCTCAAGGGCGAAGTTTTCATCGAGTTTCACTTCTTGGAGGATTCTGGAAGATCTTTGAAGCCTACCCCGCATGGACGTGGCCCAGGACAAAGTAAACGCGACGCCTGGATCCAAGCTGTTCAGGAGCTGCCCTGGATGCGGATTGCAGAATGTCTTCAAGGAGGATGAGCATTCCAGATGCCTCTACTGCATTCACGAAGACAAAACGCACGTGCGTTTTGCAAGAACATGACGGAACCGACCATGAAGGATCGGCGTATCCGCCTCACCAACTGGCAGGAAGGGAAGAGCCCTGCGGTAGGTGAGGAGAAGTCGTCTGAGAAGTCTTCTAAGACCTTTGAGGGCGCTCCGGCAACGGGGGCCCAATCAAAAGGCAAAGCACCGCGAGTCTGCGGGCACCGAGAGTGCCGATCGGTCGGGCTCCTCGGTTGCCAGGCAGGGCGCACTTTCACCAACGCCATCAACCACGAGCCAACACTCTGGCACGGGGAAGAGGAAATCCGAGAACCCGGGTAAGTTTTGGGAGAAGTCCCGGTCGATCCCGATGGAGACAGTTGAGGGGGAGTGAGGCGGTGACCCTCCTCCCAAGGTGAAGGCCTCGAGCGCGTCCAAAGTCGTGAAGCCGGGACCCGGCTAAGGCCTCTATCGAGGGAGTCGTGGCGGCCCTGGTGAAGCCTGTGGAGGCTACCCCAGGGCCCAGAGATTCCCTGCCACCACGGAGGGAATCCTCTTTTCAACCCATCAATAAGACCCCTGTGAAAACCCCGGTGGAAAAAGAGGGAGGGGCCCGGTGGCCATCACGGACACAGATACAGCCTCTGAGGAGGAGCTGGCTGGAGTCGCGAAGATCCTGGACAAGAAGTTCAAGGAGGTCCGGTCCCACGGGAGGGATCCTGATGAGGCGGACGAAGAAAGCGACGGTGGTGCCGATGAGGAGCCCGTGGAGGCAGAGGATTCCACTCCCCAACCGTCGTGTCCGTCGCACCCGGTACCTGGGCCACAGGACAACTCGGTAGCAATCTTGATGGCGATCCAGGCCTTGTGTAAGGACAAGGTTTCTCTTACCCCCAACGGACGATCCAGCTGAGCCTAGAATGTCGGGAAGCCCTCCAAGCAAACGGAGGAGAATTCACCCCCTCCCTCACCCTTCCAGCCTTCGCAGCCCTCATCTCCTTCCCCTGATCTGAGGGATGACACAGGAACCGAGACGGCCACGACGGGGAAGGATGACGACGGTGGTGACGACGGGATGGGCCTTCCATCACCACCTCCTCAGGCCTCCCCGCCTGACGAAATTGGCTCTTGCCAGGGCATCCGAGCTCTTCCAGCTCTGCCCTGAGGAACAGAAGAAGGAAGGTTTCCTCTACCAATAGCGTGAGGCCAAGAGGAAGACTGTCCTCTTGGTTCCATTACTTTACGACATCTGGGACGAGGGGCTGTCGCTCCTTAAGAACCCATCCACGACTCCTGCCAAGAGAGACCGGTACGAGAAGAAGTACTGAGTCCCGGATTCCGCCCCCATGTGTCTTAGGGCGCAGCCGACCCCGGATTCGGTCATCTCCGCGGCAGCCAAGAACAAAGCAGCGGGGGTGACGGCCTCAACTTCGACCTCCCCGCCGGATGGGGAGGGGAAGAAACTGGACGCCATGGGACGGCGGGACATTTCGTCGGCGGCGACGATGATTAAAGCGGCCAACGCCCTCACGATTGTGGCCCGCTACAACAGGGAACTGTGGTTTAAGATCGCTCCCCTGCTGGAGTTCCTCCCAGACAGAAAGAGGGCTGAGGCCCTGGAGATCCTACAGGAAGGCGAGTTGGCGTCGGACCACGCCATAACGGTAGCCAGGGACATTGCTGACGCCGGTTTTCACCAGATGGGCAACAGTGTTTGCCTTTGCCAGCGTGGTTGGCTCAAGGCAACCGATTTCCGCCAAGACGTGCAGGGCAGAGTTCTGGACATCCCTTTCGATGGGAACAACCTGTTGGGCAAGACAGTGGACGAGTCACTGCAGGCCATCAAGGCCGAGATTGCTCGGGCCTTGGGAGTGTGGCAGTAACGACGGCCGCCCTTTCGGAACTCCGGAGGCAAGCAAGGTGCCTCGAAAGGACCCGGCGGCGGCTCCTCGACGTACCAGCAGGCGGCCCGCTCTTCGTCGCAGGAGGCCTACAGAGGACACGTCAAGTCAGGAGGATCTCGTCGTCGCCAAGGCGGCAAGGCCACTGCCAAGCAGGACTGAACCGGCCGTAGTGTCGGGCCCCCACCTAAGCACTCCAGTGGGAGGCCGGCTGGCGAAGTTCGTCAGCGTGTGGGAGTCCATCTCCACCGACCGATGGGTGCTGGATGCCCTGGCCCGCGGGCACACTCTGGAGTTTCCACCCGTGGCCAGGAAGGAAAACCACGTCCCTCAAGTGCTGCTGGAAGTAAGGGCGATGCTGAAGAAAAGAGCCATTGAGCTCGTCCCAAAGAGGCTCTGGGGCTCCGGAGTGTACTGAGGTTACTTCCTTGTAAGAAAGAAGACCGGCGGCTGGCGACCCATCCTGGACCTTCGTCGTCTAAACAAGTACATCAAGTCCCAGAAGAAGTTCTGGATGGTCACCCTCCAGCACGTGCTGGGACAGCTGGATGAAGGCGACTTCCTATTGTCGCTGGACTTGGAGGATGCCTACTTTCACATCCCCGTTCTAAAAGGACATCTAAAGTTCCTCAGATTCGTAGTCCAAGGGCGACACTACCAGTTCAAGGCCCTTCCCTTCGGATTGAAGTCGGCGCCCAGGGTATTCACCAAGTGCCTAGCACCAATGGCGGCGCGGCTGCGCCTGCAGGGGATCCACGTCTACCCCTACCTGGACGACTGGCTCATCCGAGCAAAGACAAGAGAACTCACCGTCGGGCACACAGCAAAGACCGTCCAGCTGCTCACGGATCTGGGATTTTCAATGAACTTCGCGAAATCCCACTTGGTACCGTTGCAAGTCGCCCTGTTCCTGGGAGCCAGGCTCGACACAGTGGCGCGATTGGCCTCTCCGTCGGAGGAAAGGACGAAGGCCATCCTGGGCAAGGTACACCAGCTGTTGTCCATGGACGTGGCCAGGGTGAGGTCCATCAAGTCCCTTCTCGGCATGATGTCCTTGTGCATCTACCTTGTGCGTCTGTGCAGGCTGCTGATGCGTCCACTGCAAGAGTTCCTCGACGCTCGTTGGATGCGGGCAGCTTCAAAGACAAGATCCCGCTCAGCGAGACCTTCCGCCAAGCGATCCGGTGGTGGGGCACCCGCTCGCATCTGGCGGTGGGTATGGACTTCCAGACCCCGGCACATCAGGAGACGATGACGACGGAATCCTCCCTGGAGGGATGGGGAGCGCACACCGGAGATCTCCACGCAAGAGGCCTTTGGCTTCCGGAGGAGAGGTCACTACACATCAATGTCCTGGAGCTCCGATCCGTCTTCTGGGCCCTCAGGTCTTTCCTCCCGTCTCTCGAGGGCAAGGTGGTAAGGATTTTCGCTGACAACACCACCACGATGTTCTACATCCGGAAGCAGGGCGGCACTAGATCCCCAGCCCTATCCAAGGAAGCCCAGGATCTGTGGCATTGGGCCGTCGCCCAAGGGATGTTTCTGGTACCCTTCCATCTGGCAGGAATAAAGAACCCCATCGCCGACTCACTCCGCAGGGAGCTGCGCTCGTGCCACGAGTGGGAATTGCGTCAGGATTAAAGTGGATCTGCTATTCCAACGATGGGGCAACTCCAGATCGACCTATTCGCGAAGGGGGCAAACACCAAGTACCGGAGGTTCGCCAGCAGGTTTCCCCAGCCGGGGAGCATGGGCGATGCCCTCTCATTCCCCTGGGACAGCCTGTTCCTGCATGCGTTCCCACCGTTGCCGTTGCTGCTGCGACTCATCAACCAATTCAGACAGTCCCGGTGCAGGATGATCCTTGTTGCACCGGCGTGGGCGTGACGGATCTGGGTCCCGGACCTTCTGGACATGACAGCGTTTCCCCCCCCGCCCCAGTCAAACTGCCGACGGACGCGGATCTCCTCGCCAGAGAAGTAGGCGCCATCTTCCACCACGACCCGAGGTCGCTGAATTTGCAGGCCTGGCTCCTGCAGCACTAGAGTTTGGAGGGTACGATATCCCGGCAGACTTCAAGGAGGTGTTTGCAAAGGCCAGGGCGTCCTCAACTCTCAAGTGCTATGGACACAAATGGAAGAGGTTTTCTGTCTGGTGCTGCGCACTGAAGATTAACCCTCTTCGGATTATGGCCCCGCAAGTGCTGCCGTACTTGCTACCGCTGGCCAAGGCGGGGCTGGCCCATGCCTCCGGCGGCTATCTCCCGCTACACCAGAACTCCGGGGCGCTCATCCCTGTGGTCCCACACGCACGATGAGTGGGAGAGATCCAGGCCCTCTCCTGCAAGCCTCCATACCTGACTTTCCACGAGACGAGGGTGGTGCTGAGGTAGCACCCCTCCTTCATGCCCAAGGTGCCGTCGGATTTCCACCTCAACGAGCCCTTGGTGTTACCAGTTTTCTTCCCGTCGCCTTCGTCGCCGGCCGAGAGGACTGTGCACTCGCTGGATGTAGCTAGAGCGCTGAAGTTCTACGTGGACCGCACGAATAGTTTTCGGAAGACATCACAGCTGTTTGTGAACTTTGGACCTGTGAACCAAGGGAAGGCTCTCTCGAAGGCTTCCATTTTCAGATGGCTCTCCGGCTGCATCATGCACTGTCACCGGTTGGCAAACCGGCCGTCCGAGAGCCCATTCGACCAGAGCGATCGCTGCTACCACGGCGTTCCTATCTGGTGTGCCTCTGCTGGACATCTGCAGGGCTGCTATGTGGAGGTCGACGCACACATTCACGAGATTCTACTGCGTCGACCGGGATTCCAGGGAGGAGTCCAGAGTCGACCAGGCGGTGCTGCGCAACCTGTTTGCCTAAAGGTGGGCCTGCTGAAGGGGTAAGAGATGCTTAATGTTGAGGTGATGTAATTGCTTAATGTTGAGCCTTGCCACCTCCCGTGGTTGTGCATTTGTGTACTGCTATGTATTCTTGTATTCATGAGCATGTGAATCCATGCCAGACCCATGCTGGAGAAGGAACAAGTTACTTACCTGTAACTGTTGTTCTCCAGCATGGGTTTGACATGGATTCACATGCGAACCTTCCCTCCTACCCCTCTGCGGCTCTTCTCTTGGTCCTACTGTCACTTTACGTGCTACCAAATCTGAAGATGGCTGCCAGAGGAGGGGCTTAGGTAGAGGGCAGTCATTGGCTGTGGGCAGTATGACCCAGAGACCAGTGATTGGTTGTTAGGAGAAAGACAGTTCAGAAACGAAACTGATTTTATTTCTTTACCGAGGATTCCCATCCTGACGACGGGGAATATTCATGAGCATGTGAATCCATGCCAGACCCATGCTGGAGAACAGTTACAGGTAAGTAACTTGTTCCTTTTCCCCAAGAGGGAGACTCCCCATTTGAGGCTAGGGAGGTGAGCCCACTTTGCAAGACCTTCCCTGGGGGATTGGGCAAGTGGGATCTCACTGGTAGAGAGTCCCCCTTAGGGGACATGGACTCCCTTTCCTCTGAGGAACTCCCTCCGCCATTCCCCCTGATGGCATACATGGGGCTGTCCGATGTGCAAAACCATATTAAATTACAAGACTTGGCTGAAGAATAAATAAGACTAAGAATCTATCCCTTTTTAAAGTAAACCTTCCAATTAACTGACAAGGAGGCTGAAGGAGTACACGCTGAACGAAGGTGAGCGAGAGGAATGCATACCCAGGAGGGGGTAACAATGGCCCCCTGGAGGTGTAACACCGGAGGGAGAGAGGGAGAGAGGGAGAGAGGGAGACTGCGTGGTTCGGAACTGCCCATAACCCGAGAAGCAAACGCTGGAGAGCTTCCAGGTGCAGATCCTGAGAAACAAAGCCAATACCATGTGGTGGCGTGACCACGAGAAAGTTGTGGTGGGCAGGCTGCCCACATAACCATGCTGATGCCACAACGCTGAAGAGTCAGCTAACGGTCAGGTTGCCAGAAGGGCTACCGAGATACCAAGATAGAGTGGAAAGAGGACCCTACTGAGAGAGAGAGAAACAGAATGTAAGAGAATGTCCCAGGCAATTACAGGCCCCTGAGACTGCAATCTTGAAGGTAATGGGGAGAACGGGATGACCGGGAAGCAGCCGAGGACTAGTCATGTACAAGAGACTCGTCCCAGTGTAAATAACAAAAGCTTGAAAGAAAAGTTGATGAACGTGAACTGTAATAGTTACACAGAAAGCAAAGCACATATCGGACCTCACACAGGGGGAGTTCAGTAAAAGTTGGGTAGCACTACCCTGGCAAGAGGGGGAAGATGTTCCGTCGTTCAAGAAGCATATTTCAGAGAGAGAGAATACTATTAAACAAAGATAAGAGGATCCCATAAAATGATACACCCAACTAGAAAAGAGAGAACTATAATCATATAGGAAACAAAGTACAAATGGGAAGTAGTACTTCACGAGACTACCCAGCGCCCCTTTACCTGTATCAAAGGATACAACAAAGGTTAAGACGGGAAGTATGGAAAGCAATCCCTAAAGAGGAGGGAAAAGCCAAAAGCTTTGTGAGAGAGTTACAAGAATTGATACAGAAAGTGACAACACTATTTTAAAATGTTTGTATTAACAAGAAAGTAAAGGAGAATGGATAATGGAGGCGCTCTCCTGACCTTAGTTTGCTAGAATAGTGGTAGGGCCAGTTGGTGTTGGTTTTGGACAGCAGACTTATTCATGTGGACATTTCCTGATGACTGACGAGCACTGTAGTTAATTACATAGGTAGGGAAGTTCCACATTGCGATAGGGAAAGAGAGGCCTTATTCGTTTAATAATAATCCTTGGAAATGTCATCATTGTGTCCTCATCCTTCTGAACTGCCACAGCACTCTTTAATCATTCCTGGTTTGGCTTCTGAATAGGTGGGCCCATTCCCCCACAAAGAATGAGGACTGACGAGTGAAGCCGCCCATGGAGGAGTGTCCATGAAACGACCAATCCTTGAGGATCCTGCGCAAGCCCTGCAGAGTTTAACCGAATGATACTAGGTGTAGCTGGGAACAGAGAGCCAGCCAAAGAGAGCAACACCAGTGTCTGCATACTGAGTAGGGACACGCTGTAGGAAAGTGTAGTAGGGTGCAGAAGAAAGACCGACTTGGCACCCAGTGGAAGAGTCGCTTAAGTGGCTCTGCGTTAGCAGAGGATGAGAGAGAGACTCAGTGGCCCTCCCGAGAGCACCGCCTTTGGATGTCTGGTCCATGGTTGCTCAACAGCATGCAGCAGACACCTAGTGGGAGCAGCACAGAGATGCTGCCACAAAGCAAGAGAAAAGCCCATGAAGCGTAGTGCAATGCCCAGGAGTCTTGTAAGCAGCTTTGTGCCAGCAGAGGAGGAGGAGAAACTCAACCGCCCTCCCGAGGAGCACTGTCACCAGAAACCAGGTATGAAAGGGGCCCCTAGGGGTCCCTCGTGTTATGGAAACAAGGCAAGTCACCACACACGATAGATACGCCAGACACGAGGTTGTATTCCCAAAGCTAGGGTTTATTGCAAAGCAAATAGTCTTAGTTGGCCAACTCGGTCTCACGCCCCGCAACGTGTATCTCTAGACCTCGAGGGACCCAAGAGAGCGAATTACGTACATCAGTTACATATATACAAAATGCATATCATACAATCAGCTGTGACATGTTTAACACCCCCCTTTATTGGGTTTCTTTGAACTCGGTTTGATGATGGACAATTTCGACGAATATGACACCTTCAAATATCTATTCTAGCAACAATATGCAACCTTGCAAGTGTGGAGACATCTTTTCTTTGTTGAACAGAACACTGTGCTTCTGTTCTTGTAAGCGAGCTACATACGGGGGAAGAGTCACATTCCAGACCTTGCTATCTTTGAGGTGCTATTCGTGTCCTGGGAGCCGACACGCTCTACAGGGCTCGGAAAAGGGGGGCCGTAAGAAGAGCATAATTCAAGCCTTTAGCTGCTTTATTCTAACATTCTCTACCATATAACGAGACTGGCTGGCAGCTGTGAAATGATTAAATACCCTGCGGCTCTCCTTCAAGGCCACATTCGGGAGGGAGACGGGCATTCCTCTCCGGAGCTGCCTACGTTGTGTTTCAACAAACTCTTATTAGCCTTGCGGCCTTGTCCTTTCACGTTCTGTTAACAGTTGAGCAGAGTAAGCAGAAATGTGCTGCGAAGGAGTTTGAACAGAAAACAAAGAGCAATCGTTGGAAAACAAAATGGCGATCCTTGTTACATCAAAATGGCCGCTCATTGGTCAAACTCGGAAACCTGTATTTCTATCGTTATGTACATGAGACGGTTGGCCTTCGGCCACCAAAATACGTTTGCCGTCAATCGTGAGAGGTGTCCATTTTTCTAGACCGACTGGTACACTGTTGCCCAACGAGAGGGAGGGAGGAAGGGAGGGAGGAACAGAGGGAGGGAGGGGAGCAAAGAGAAGGACCAAAACCCTAGAGTGGGGCCAAGAAGAAACAGAACCTGTGATTGGTCCGAATCTGGAGTCTGACAAGGAGCCATGATGTCTAGGACTTAAATTATCTTCAAAATAAAAAAGAACTACTCTTTCCCTAAACGTTTAAATCCAAGCCCTACTTACTCTATAACAGAAACATGTAAAAAGAGTGCTTGTCAGGAACTCGGGATGTAACATTTAAATGACATCCTCTGGCCAGAAGCCTAGTCTAACTTAACCACTTTCCCTACCGCTCAAAAGAAAATAACCGTAAAGACATACTTGTGGGAACTACCCACTGAAAGGGATGGGTTGCTGATTTCCAACCCCTAACTCTATGCCTCTTGCCATAGGCCCTTGCCTATGTTTACAATTCCAGTTATACAGTTTGTGCCATGCTGGAGTGCCGTCCCGGGACTCCAGCCTAGGCCTCATTGCCTCTCTCCCCAGTCTAGGCTTCTGTTTTTCTACCTTTCGGTAGACTTAAGTCTTTCTTGCTCCCCACTCTGAGGTCCTTTCAGCCTCTTTGTTCCCCATTCTGGGCCTCTCTCTTTCCACTCTGGGGCTGGCCTCCCTCTTTTTTTCTTCTGACTCCTTCAGGTCCTCCTCTGTCTCCTCTCATATCTCGCTCATTCCTGACTGTCTATCTCGATTCAGGAATGGTGTGTCTGCAACAAACTCTGCCTCATTGCCAGCAAGACGGAGATCCTCCTGATAGGGACCCCTGCTTCCGCTTTCTCTTTCACTATGGCTCCCTCCTTTGGCCCTTTCCCTGCGCCTTCCCGTGAGGCAAAAAACCTTGGAGTCATCTTCGACTCCACTCTCTCCTTCTCCCCTCACACCACGGACCTCTCGAAGAAGTCCCACTATCAGCTGCACTCCTCTGAGGTGTTCTTCCTTTTTTCACTTTCCCCCAGAAGCTCAACGTCTCCAGAACCCTGGTTGTCTCGAGGCTGGACTACTGCAACAGCCTCT